>NC_134471.1:56484715-56937215 GCF_964194025.1 Convolutriloba macropyga | reverse complement strand
AATGGTTTATAAATCATATTAGACTGGCGTGTTGAAGGTATTAACAGAGATGTTCTTTAAGCGGAAAGCTTTTCTCCTCAAACAAACAAACCGTTTCAACGGCCAAAAGTTTGATAAAGTTTGATATATTTCTGAGAAACATTCTGCTTCAGTACTGAATTTCTCTGAAAGTTAGGTACGGGGGTACTTTCAAATGCTTGAAGGTCCTATCAAAGTCTACGCACCAAATAATCTTTACCTGAAAAGTTAGAATTCACTTCAACTGTTACGAAAAATCTTCCTTTCACCAACTTTATAAAAAAACGAAAAAACACACACCAACTTTACCTTAAATTTACAGTAAAATTGAAACTTGCACTGCCTTAACCAGATCATTAATTTTACATCAACATACCTTATCTTTTTACATTCACAGTTAATGTACTCAAACTTCTCTGTAAGCTTAAGGTAAGTTAGGCTAAACTTACCCTACTTTTTGAAATGAAATACTAACAAAATTTGAGACAAGGTCAAGTAGTTTAGGTAAATTTACGTTCGCTGTTATAGTAAAAACTTATTGTACTTTTCATGGAGGTTGGTCTAAAACAAAGGTATTTCTAAATTTTTAATGTGAAGATGAAGTGAATTAGTGAAAATTAAGTATCTTTTTTAGTGTGTACAATGAGCGAAAACAAACTTTATTGTAAATTTATAATTTTTTGTTAATTTTCCAACAATTTTTCTCCAGACATATTTCTTGGCCGGCACGAAAGTCTGGAAAAGGATTGGAAAAAAGTGTGCTCCTGGGTTGATCTAAAGTCTTGACGACGATCTGCAATTGGTGTGATCAGATGTTGTTTTGATCTGTTATGGGCTAATCAGGTATATCTTCGCTCAATTTTCGAGCAAACGAACTAAAACGAACGTACAAAAATTTGATCGCAGCTGATTCCGCTGTGAAAACCAGTACCGAACGCCAAGTGTAAATCAGTACTGGGAAATTGTAAATGCAAGTGTCCCACGTAATATACTTTGCTCGCTTTCTCGCTTGGAATTTGCTTCTTTCAAACGCATTTTAACGGAGCAAAAGACAAACGTCCAAAGTCATGGTGGCACACTAAGGAGCAGAAACGTCTAGAGAGAGGGAGATCGTAGGATCGATCCACATAAGTAATTTTTTTTTTGCACTTGGCCCAAGTCTGACCATTGTAAAATAAGACATCAAGCAGTCTATGATTCAGTAATGATGGAGGAATTACATTTATACTGGCCCAGTAATGCAACGCACTTGGAGTTAGGTACGGGAAAGATTTGGATATTTTTGGTGAGCTAGAATGACTTTTGAATACATGCTAATTGTTATATTGGGTCAGAAGTCTCTTAGTTGATGATGACTTTTGATGATGAATATGTAAGAGTAGTGGCTCTGTAAAGAACGTTGAATACAATTTTTGTTAAAGACAACGCAATTAATTAAAATAGGTAGCCTTCAACAAACAAAATGCATGTTAAAAGATGGAAATTATTCAATGTTGAGTTTCAAAAACAAAGATTTGAACATCTTTCTTGGAGCTGAGCTTGCGTGGGGGCAAAAACACAAAAAATCAGAGCGAAGCTAAAAATGCGCCCGATGAGAATGAAGAGAGCAAATTTGTTATTGCTTCGGCATTTCCCCGGTGAATTGTGTCTTAGAAATTTTTCAAATTAACCAGCTATATACAATCTTAACTAAAGAAGTAAGACCTGACGAAACAAAAAAAAAACAAAAACTGGCAAAGTGTCCAAATTTTAGGTGTTTTTTGTGGAACAAAAGGAAAATAAATTGAATTATAATTACATTGAGTAGTGAAAAAACTAATGAAAATAGTATCGGTGCAGTAATCGTAACCTTTTTTCAGCATAAAATTATATGATACTATGTCTGGTTTCCCTAAATGTTCTTGAACCCTAAATCACTAGTTACTGTGTCTTTTTTTATAATATTCTTCTATGATTGGTTATTGTGTATCGTTTCTGCAAACTAATTGAGCATTGAAATATTTGTTACAGGGAAAGTTTATGTCATTTAACCGCCGATTTAATAGAACAGAAACCCTGCATAAACTTTGGGCTCCCATAGCACAATTGGGTTCCTATTTTTGATTTTTTAAGATAATGGGAGTAATTTAGCGGATATACAATTACAAAAGATAGCTGTAAAACTTAAAATCCGGATTGATTCGTAGACTTTGGAACGAATTGGGCGGTGTATAGTTTTCCCTATCACTAGTGGGAAACCAGCTGTTACAATGCCGGGAAATATAACAAAAAAAAGTTAATATATTCTTCAAAGTAACGTGTTAGAGTGAAAACATGATTTTTCCCCTTTTTTGAGCTTTTTTACCACTGTTTTGAGTTATTCAAATTTGCTTGAATTGTATAACTTTTTCCCGATGAGCGGGTGGTTGTGATTTGATTTTCAGTTTTTCGCTACGCTTATAATATAAATGAAACCATGATGGGCTAGTGGCATATTGGAATCAATAATAATCATATATAAAATGAAACCGATTTACTTTTATTAACCCTCCAACTGTGTCCTCAATAATAGCGGTCAAATAGTATTGTTCCCGCATTTACAACGCGGTCATAATAAATTTGGACGGAAAATTAAACACGAGGGCTCTGACCATTTTTTTAAAATAAAACCGGTTCAAAATGGTTCATTCTTGCCATATTTTGCTCAAGTTTTAAAGTAAATAACGTCTGATTAGGAGTCATTTTGGCCTGGAACTTCAGCCTGTGCGTGAAGTTATTTTTGACTGTTAGTAATAACTAATCGTACTTGTAAAGTTGACATTTTTGGACGGTGCACTATTGCGCTTTTGGAATTCGGCGCCATTTTGGAGAATTTCACTGAAGAGAGCATCCACTTCCAGTACCGTATCTGCGGAAGTGTCCACGTTGGCTCCTATGTCCAGACATGAAATTCCAGAAGTAGCGGAAATTGAAACCTCAAAAATGACTCTTCGCGCCAACTTTTACTATCTGGTATAATTAATAGCAATATTTTTTTTGCTTTATTGTTGAAAATCACGCACTGATTGTTGCCAATAACGCACTGGTAAAAACACGCAGTAAAATACGCAATCTATATTAATGACAAATTAAATTGTCCTCGGCATAATGTCTCATCCAAAACGTTTTTGTTTTTCATATTTATTTTCAAAGTGCGGATTATTAATAAGCATAAGTTTTAGGAGGTTTTCCGTAAAAATTATAACGAAAATACGTAAATAACTTTTTTGTTCCTTTTATCCGTATGTGTTTGTGCCTCTACATAGAAAAAATGTCAAAACACTAAGAAAATTTTTTCCGCCTTTTGCAGGTAAGAAACAGAATAATGAAAACAGGTTTTGTTAGCGAAAAGTTTAGGTTGCCCACTTCACGCCATTATTGATATTATTTTTTTTCACAGCAAAGCATCAAAAAAGCAATTAAAAGAACCTCGGTAAGTTAGTCTAGATCTTGAATTACAATTAGGTAGTTGAGTTTGAGGGATTTTGCACGAACTATAAATTTTGAACAAAACGTTTCCGAAACCATATTGGCCGGCAATGAGAAACCTGGGGTTCAAAACTATTGAATATAATTTTTTGGCTTTCAACACATTTTTTCATATTACACGTAAAATCGTGTGAAAAATTAACACATTAGTTAAATTTTCTCGTGTGAAAACACACGACTTGCAAATATCAAACAAAAAATCGTGTAATTCAACTCAAAAAATTGTGTGATCCCACACAAGAAAAATTTAGAGTGCAGCTTGCTTTAGTTTCATCATCAGTTCCGTGCCAGGCTACTCAAATTAGACTGGGCCAATTAAAATTTTATCCTCAGTAATGGAATTGGTTTTTTTGAAAAATTTCATAAAAGCTCTAGAAAACAAATGTTTTGATAACTGCAAGGCTAGCGGCATATGTATCATCCATTCGACGTTTCACATAACAATTAATCTGAAAATTTAAAAATTGATCTTTCTCAATTTTTTTTGCAAGTTTCACCTCGGAGACAATGATAACAAATTATTAAATGGTGAGAAAAGGTTACCCACAGGCAGATAGACAAGATAAAAGATCGTTTATTTGGTTAGAGAAAACTGAGCGGAAAAAGTACAATTTTTCAAATACCAAATAATAGCAAGATCAATTGAAGAAAAAATAATATTTTAGTTTTCGTCTTCTTCAATCTGCGGAGTATCTAAAATAAAAGATAGAGTATCTTTATTCAATTCAACCTTAAAGAATGAAGCCTATAATTTTTTATGACACGCTATCTTTGATATCTACTAAAAAGAACTGTGGATATCTTTTCTGGCAATTCTGAAACTTTAAATACCTGAGAAACGTGAAAGTTATTTTCTTCACAGTTTTTTACCTCAGAGAGAAGGGTAACTAATTTTTGATGGGGATAACAATTCTACTGCTAGAATAGCCTATAAACCTTTAAGCCGTGACAAACCGATTTTGTATACAAATTTCCGAGTAATTCGTTCTCATTTTGTCCAAAACAGTGAACATCTGTTTTTGAAGAAAGATTACTTGACAACCAGAACATTACATTTTCAGTTTAATTTGTGTTCAAAAAAATTAAAATTTTGAAGAAAAAAAATGGGTTCAAAATTTTAAAGTTGTTTGTAAATTAGAATGCCTCTTTAAAATGTTAAGAACTTGAGCACTAAATTTGAAAAACTTTTATAGAAAATAACAAGCACCCAGGGACAGTATATTAGTTCTAAGCATTTACTTTAAATATTATTACGTTAATACCAGATATTTTTGAAAGCCATTTACTCTTGACGAAAAATGTTGGTACCTGATGGTTGGGTTTGAGATAAAGACAATACAATAGGCGGCAAATTGTTCAAAACGCTGGACAAAATGTTAAATTTTTGCTTCCGTGAGTTTGTTTCCATTGCAGTAGTCTGTTTCGATAAAAATTTCATACTGCTTGAAGGTTTCAAAATTTGAGCTGTTTGGAAGCCAAACAATATGAGAACGAGAAATAGTTTATATATCCCATCTTCCCATAAAAGTGATTCTGCCTAATCTAATGGGGCAAAAAATAAAAAAAGATGAACGGGTACAATAACTCCTGTTTTTTTAATAAACAATTTTTTGCTCCAATGCTAAAAATGTGTTTTCTCCTTAACCGGTCCTGTTAGCTCTGAATATGAGCAAACTTTGCTAAAAATGGCTTCAATCTATTCCCTTTTTAGGCCCCTAAAAACGCCATCAATTTGAGAATGAGGGCTTCAACCACTTTTTTGCGGCCCCTGAAGAGCAACTCAAAGAAATCTCGGTGACTTTCTTTCAAACTCACTCAAATCATATGCAATTATTGTTTTATTTGTCTTAAGTTTCGAAACTTGGAAACATGAGGGCTTTTACTGGAGAGTGACCAACATTATTTGGGCATCAAGCGGAGGACAAATCAAGAGTTCCATTCTATATTAAAATTTATAATGATCAAAACTAAAACTGAAAATTTGGGACACAATTTTGGATAAAAAAAATTTTAAATAAAGACATTCAGAATTCAAAGGACTGCGTTAAATACCCTCATTGATAACCTTTTTTGTCTCTCTAAAGTTATTGTCGGTCAGTTTAGTGGTTTTCAGCGAATATTTCCGTTGACTTAAGTACTTTTTTAAAATATTTTAGTCAATTTGCAAATCGTGCTCTCTTTTGTTCGTTTGCCATCTTTTTTGACCTAAAAGATTTAACAAAAACATGGTTTATGACTTGTAATGTTGTTTGGTATGCTGTTGTTAAAGATTTTCGTATGTAGTCAGTTGTTTGTTTCGGTTTTCAAAGCGATTCTGCCTTTGCGAGATTCTCATTTTCTCGTTTTTTTACTTTATCTCTCATTGAGTTCCGCAAAATTGTTGTACGGTATGCGCATTTTAAGGAAGTGTTGTGTCAGTGGTTACGTAAAATGTTGTTTTCTATCATTCTTTTTATTCAATTAGTTTTTGGAGATCAATTTTTAAAATGTTTTCAGATTTGTTTTTGGAATTATAGGGTCGTGTGCTTTGTTGACTCAAAGTTTAAGGTTGCCAGAAAAGTTCTGGGGTTTAAGTCATTAGGTAATTAGATTGTTTGGATTGTAACTATCCACCTATTGTCCCGCTGGGTTTTATTTATTCTCGTTAAAGCTGTTCACTAAATTTATCCTGTAGTCGAAACACTTTAGGCAAAGTTTTGTTAATTTAGACAGCTTGAGGATGAGTTATTTTTGCATTAAGTTGGCTCTTCCAATTTCCTCAAATAAGCGTTAAAAACGTCTTTTGATTTCACATAGAAAGTCCGTCAAGAGCAAGAATCTTTCCTTGCCTGTTCGCTGTGAACCGCGACTGTATTTCCATTCTGAATCAACCGCATTTGAAGAAATTTTGTGACGAGAGCATTCCAGATCACACATATAGTATGAGAGTTCTTGAAAACTACATCGGCGGACTTGATATAGGCGCCACCTGAAAGAACAGAAAAAGAAATACACATAAAAGTCCGAATGTTTGACTTCAAACATGCAAGTGTAGATTTTAAAATACTCTAAGTGTACAGTCCAAGAAGTTAAAAATAAACCCACTTTATTTACTAAAGCAGTTGTAAATAAAACTGAAATTAGTATTGTAACAGTCATCATAATATAACTAATACTAAGTAACTATATTATAATTAAAAAAAATTATAAAATTCTAATAATAAACAGTAAGTGTATTACGAGCGTCTACCGGCTCCGAAAAAAACCGTTCTAGGTGGAAAGCGCTTAGATTTTGTGAAAGTGATTTCCCCAAAGCATTAAAAGCCTTAAAATGAAAAAATGATTGATCAAATGTGATCAAGTAATTACTTTCGGCTCTAAGGGCATTTCACCAAATTTTTTTTCTATTTTGTAAGGAGGCAAATATAAGACAATTAAAAAAAGGCTTATCAATAAATTACTGCAAAAGTTTTTTGCAAAAAGAGAAATAATAGATTTAACTTTCCATTATATAATTTTATATCAATAAGGACGGTGATTTCCACACTTCGACAATTTACAAAAAGGCTTTCAAATTCAAAATTAACCTAATTACGATGAGCGCACCAAATTATACATAATTTTCCATGTTCTGTTTGTTTACTAAACAGAATGCAGATATGACTATGACACTTTCATCGAAATTGATTACTTAAATGGGTGATTATACTGCAACTAGTCTGCTGCACAACTTATGTTCCTTTTTGTTCTCGAATGTCTTATCTTAAGCTTTTGAGTTTACAGTATTATGCTTCTCGTTTTAAGCAGTTATATTTGGTGCCATTTTAAAAATTTTGTAATATTTCGCGCCTCTTCACCTATAAGAGCAATCGGCGGCTTTTATAAATGATATTGCTGTGTTCCATGCACTTTTATTGTTTCATGCTCGGAGTCCTAAAGAGGCGCAGATATAAATAAAATATTTTCATTAGCATTCAAAATTAAAATGGTGGACAATTGTGCAATAAGTCAGCCGTTTTATTTATGTTTCTTTGTTTGCTTCTGTTTTTCTTATCATGTTTTGTCTGATTTGGTCAATTATTCGGTGATATTTCATCGAAACTACCTAATTTGTGAGGCTTTCTTTGCCTATTTACTCAGACGAGAATGCGGCTTCTTTTCAAATTGATAATTGCTTCCAGTTTGTAAAACCGTGAATTGCGGTCACAAATTATGTGAAACCTAATTAATCAAAACTTAATGGATGGCGTTTTCGACAAACCTTTTTTTTGCGGTGGAAAGCAAGTTTCAGTTTTTAACTACCTGTTTAAAAGTTAAGAATACTTACTGAAAATTCCATATAGGGCACCGGTTTTTGATCACCGAAGGTATGTTTTACACGCACAATGTGTTAACTAGGAAAAATGAAATCTGGTAAGAAAAACGAGCAATTACGCACAAAAGTTTGGTACCAGTAAATGCTGGTAATTTGTGCAAAATCAGAAATCAAATGTTCGAGAAAAAGTCGGTATGAATTAATTAAAGCAGTTTGTGTACCTCGTAGTTATCCCAAGTCGAGGGCTCGATGAGATCATAAAATTTTCTCATCAGACCATCTTTGGAAGTTATCAGACCTCTGGTCAGACCATCTACGAGATTAAACGAGCTCATCGTGCACTGGTATTTCATGGTTAAGAAAAGTCTTCAAGCGAACAAAAATCTGAACAATGGTCTGCAATTTATCTGATCAGAGGTAATTACGGTTTCTGATGGTTTGATCCGAGGTGCATTTGAGCACACACGAGTCTGAACAGAAGCGGTTTCGAGCGCCTAATCGTTTCTCACTCAAACTCCTTTTATTATTTGTACCAGGAAGCACGAACTAAAAACTGTAAAATTGAAACACCAGGTCATAATGTTGATTATAGAAATGTAAGTCAATGGTTAGGAATTGTCTAATTTTTTCATGGTAGCAAAAAAGATTTGTCAATCAAATCTCATGAAAGTTTCAACTGTTGCCAAGGAGCAACGGTGGGTAAAAAATAGCTCAGGCCAATCGTGCTAAAAGAAGTATGACTCACGTCTTTTTTGAAACACCAACAACATTGGCGTCAGTGAAGCCAGCTGATTAGCTTGAATTTCTGACGTCGGGCCGCAGCACAACCAACACCACATTCAAAAATAAATGAATGCGGAAGACCTAACATGTTTTTCGGGTGACCCCCTTAATCAAGCTCAAACGCGCAACCTCAAAGCAAAGGCAAGGGCAAAGTCATGGCTAAAGGCAACGACAAAGACAACGAATCAACTCCAAAGACCATGAACACACCAAGCGGAAAATGAAACACCCCAGCGCCGTCAACATTTCAACAACAGAAAACACAAACAGAATACAGTCTGCCTGACAGCGATGCCGAACAGAGCTATGCAACCACCCGTTTCGAAAGCCAAAATCAAGCTGATGGGGGAGAAAAATGCAAAAAAACCTGCAAACCATGAGCAACTTGACTGAACATGGCAACATAAATGCAGCAAAAAATGATCATAAAAAGGCAGCGGAAACGCTTTTTGAATTCGAGAGAACAAGTTGCGAGTTGATTTTACAGCTTGACAAAGATCAACATGAGGAGTGCATCGGCAAACTTACACGTGAAATAACATCGGCAACATGAAAAAAATTTAGAGTTACCCTTCGCAAAAGAATACCTCAACAAATTAATTTAATACACAAGACAACAATGAAACAACTCTAGCAGCCAATTCGACAGCCGATAACTCAACAACCAACAAAAACGTCGACATAAGAGCAATTAGACAACCGCAAACATCAATTAACGGAAACTCACACAACAAACAACCACAAACCAGCTATTCTGATCAACGTGACAACCTCAACGGCTTTTTGTCTCAAAGACTAGCTTACTCAAGCAGCCTGTACAGTTCGCAGAGTAACTGAAATGGGGACACACAAACCTTCAATCACATCCAACAGTACAACCAACAGTACAACTCACAACCAACAGTACAACCACAGCTATTGTCAGCAACGTTTCCACAACCAGTTCCATTATACACGCCTTAAGTTGAAGCTCTTCCACAGATGGATCATCAAAAATTCAACGGTGACCCGAGCAAATGGGCCGATTGGTACAGCCGTTTCAGTTTCATGAATAGAGACAATCATCTCATTGATGGAGAGAAGATCAGCTATCTGCAGGGACTTTTGATTAGAAAAGGCAAAACAGCAATCGAAAATTTGCCTGCAATGGGAACCTGCTGTACAAAGATGCAATAAACGATTTGAGACAGCGTTTTGGGAACCCAAACGTCATCATCACCAACTTGGTGGAGAAACCCATTAACTACAGGCAACCAAAATTATCTCTTTCTTGAACAATTGTATATTTCTTTTTTTTCATAAACACCATTACAACCACACTGCAAGAACTGAATTTCGCTGTCAATTTCAACAGCACGACAATCTTGAAGCATGGTGCCGAGGAACTGCCTTACAGCGAAGAATTCAAATGGAAGCAGTTTGTTTTGCGAAAACGCTTCCAACAGCTCACACTTGCAGACTCCAACCAATGAATTAAAGAAATACCCGAAGCACATGAACACTCAACGCATCAAGGACGATGATGTGATGTTGACACATATCAACAAAAATTACACTCAAACGGAATCTGTCAGTTTTATCAACAACCAACACATCCGAACAGGGAACAACAGCGGCAACAATAACCATCCAAAAGCATGAACAATTTTAGCAACAAAAACCAATACAATCAGCGGAGCGCAACACATCTGATTCAAGCAACAAGACGAAGCAGTAGCAAAAAACAGCTTTTGCCTTGTCTTCAATGATGGAAACCATCAGTTATTCCATTGCGCAATGGTTTAAGAAGAGAGAGAAGAAGAAAGACAGCAAACGGTTTATCAGTTCAACCTTTGTAGAAACTGTTTGGGAGCAAATCATCGATTCAACAACTGTCCTTCAAACTCTAATAGCTGGGAGCGAGGATGCAAATAACGACACAATATTATTCTACACAGTGCAAACAGTAGACAGTGACGAACACTGACATCATTTGTTAAATCAAATTACCAACTGAACAACTCGGGAGGAAATGGCAACTCATTTGCAGTAGTCAACAGCAAAGACAAACCACAAAAAAACAAAACTGCAGCCAGTTATCATGCCAACTGTCATGCCAAATATTTTACGTAACCAGAAGAATAAAGTGCGGGCATACGCGTTCATCGACACAGGAAGTAGCTTGACAATACTTCTGTCGAACACAACTGATGAGCTATGCCTTCAGAAAGAAACACGTCAACAAATTGTCTTGGGAGGAGCCAGTGGAACAGACATAACAACATGCCACACAACTTCAAACGGAAATTTAAAACTTGGAAGACCACGAACGCTACGACCTCAAACAGATTTATTTTGAGGAAAATATCAATTCGGCAAGGTTTTGGAGCACCCCGGAGCAATTGCCAGAAAGTATGACCATCTTATACATGTCAATAGGGCAATTTGGATAATCTCAAAGTCACAGTATTGATTGGAAAAGACAACCTAACCTGATTTCATCAAAAAATGGAACTAGGACCACTGTCAGCACCAAGCGCAAATGTTTTCAAACTTGGTTGGACTATTTCGGGACGTCATAGAGTATTGGATGACAGCAAAACACAACGTTCAACGCATCATATTGTTTTTTTTGCAGCAATTGCCTCGAACAAGACAATGACCTCAAAGAAAGAGTTTATCATTTGTGGAAAACAGAGACAGTACTGTTTGAATCCAAAAGCAAATCGAATGATCCAGAGGTGTTGTTAACCATTAAGATACATACCACAACATACGTGAGACAAACAGATAGACGTTATGAAAGTGGACCTCTCCGGAAAGGCAACAGCAGTCTAAAAGACGACCGGTTACAAGTTTTGACCCATATAAATCTTCTTGTCAACAGACTAAAGAAAAAACCTGTACACTGAGGACATTCAAACAGACCTAGAAAAAAGGTATATTGCAAAAACATTTTTTTCATCAACAAAAAGATGCAGGATAAAACATACCACACTATGGTCTGGTCTTGGCAGCCAAAACAAAACCGACAAGACACGGATAGTCTGCAATGCCAAAGCACAACAAAGAGGAACAACCCTCATTGACAAACTATTAGCTGGAACTGACCTCCTCGGGAATTCCTATCTCTTGGAAATTTGATACTTTTTCTACAGGGAGCCATTGCCATCCAAGGGAACATCGAAGCGATATTTAAGCAAATTGGAGTACGACAACAGGACAGAGGCTGTCTGCGACTCATACCTAACAGCCCAGAGTTAGAGGTGTACGAACACAAAGGAACATACTTTTGAATCTAGAGACTCAACGGTTTGCGCAAATTATGTTTTGCAACGGAGAGCCAATAACGACATCGAATATCAACCAAATGCTCAAACTTTCACTACAGCCAAGGTTGTCAAGGATACAGTGAAGAAAAGTAAACTCAATCTGACAAAAATGTGCTGCATCAGCTATGGGTTTTGTCAGCAAACGAAAGACGATCAATGCAAACCAGTCGCAGAGCTCTTCATTAAACTTTTTCTTCAACAAGTACTTGGAGTTCACTGGAGCTTGGACGAACACAAAGTAAGGTTCAGAATGAAAGACAAAATGAACTCAGACAGGAGAACATGGACACAATGCAAGTTTCTGCCTATTTTATCAAGTTTCTACAATCCTTTCGGATTCATATCTCCTTTTCTTATTCGTGCCAAGACTCGAATGAACGCGAATTGCACAAAGCCATTAGTGGAGACGGTGGGAAGTCGCGTTTTCTGCAACGAATCATCGGAAGCAACAGCAGTAGTAGCATACATCAAGAGAACCAAGAACTAAGAAACAACAATTTGCTTTCTGATGGGAAAAACAAGAGTGGTACCCTTGCAACAAACAACAATTCCTTGACCAAAAGTGCAAGCAGCACTTTATGCAGCAAGATTGAAGAACACAATCGAGAATTAAACGGATTTCATGTTTGACAAAAACCTTTCTATGGAGTGACAGCACGAACGTTCACAGTTGGACAAAGAACTTCAAAATGAAACACATGATGTACATCGGAAAACAAATAGTCAAAATAAGGCATCTCACACGCACTAATCAGGGGAACTACGTCAGCCCAGCAGATCGGGAAATGAGGGGACTTACAGTAACACAGATGGCAGAAAGATATCTTTGGTTACAGGGACCACAGTTTCTTTTATCTTCTAGCGACAACTGGATAGCAGACGAGCAAAATTAAAATCGACAGTCAACTGACCAGGACATCATTGATGCCAACAGGTTTAGCCAGTGGTTGAGCCTACATCACCAAAATAAAGAACCTCCAAAACACAGCGAGAACACCGGACCAGCAGATCATACAGGAGGAAAAGTTTATCTTCCGTTTATCTCAGCAACAATTGTTGGATGAGGATGTCAGTCAACTACCACACAACATGCCAACTCAAAGAAGGAGTAGATTGAATCTTTTGTCACCTTCAATATACCGAGATGTTATCATTCGCTCCAAAAACAGACAAGCCAACCCAAAAGTTTCAACAGCAACCAAGACACCAATACTCTTAGACTGCAAGAAGAAAATTTTTTGTTTTTTTGTCGTCATGTTGGAGTTCAACAACAAACACACTTCATTCAGTTGTACTATTGTTTTTCAATGCAAAACTGCAATGAAGAAGATCTCAAACAGATGCTACGAATGCAGACGACAGAAACAACTCAACAGCCAGCCTCAGATGTCAGATCTTCCAATTACCGATTCTCAGTCAGACCTGAGATCTTCCGGAAAACCAGAGCAGATTTTTTGGACCCTTTGAAATCTAGATTGACATGGCCTTGAGAGCTTACTGTAGCTTGTTCACCTGTCTGACGATACGAGCCCTTCATATCGAAATAAACCAGCACTTGCAAAAGGAATCATGAATTATGATATTTTAAAGAATCTGACAAGGAGTGCCAAAAAAATTCAAAGCGACAACGCTTTATGTTTCACCAGTAAAGCAAAGACTTTCGGTGAAAGCAGCTTCACAACTAAAGAAATACAGAAAACCGCAGAGTCGAAAAAGATTGCGTGGAAATTTATACCAACAGGAGCACCCCACTTTGGTTTTTCATAGGAACGCCTCAATGGGATCAGCAAAGGACGCTTCTTCAATCCTGACGGTTCTCTACTCAACAGCAGGGATCTAACATTAGCCATTTCTGACATAGGCGATGTTGAAAGACCGACGCCAGCACGTTTTTTGACGGGACTGACAACAGGTATGCCATCCGATTAGGAGCAACCACAGAGGATACAATTAGACAGGTATACAATTAGGAGCAACCACAGAGGAAAGGGAAAGCTGTGGATCAATGTCAACAGTATCATTAACGAATTTTGGACACGTCTTTTAAAATAATAGCTGTCAACACGGGCAAAAATGGCAGAAGACGGGATAGAAGTAGGGGACATGGTATAGATACTAGAAACAACATTCATAGGGGTATTTGGCCGGTAGGTAGGGTACAAAAGCTAATTAAAGTTAAGGATAATGTGTTAAGGTCTTGCCTGGTTAAAACATCATGAGGGGCTTTTTCTTAAACCAGCTATTAAACTTAGTTTGATCAACGACAAAACAACAAAAAGTTTAACAAAAATCAATGGGGAACAATAAGTTAAAACAATCTGAAAGACAAATTAGATATAAGTTTTGGATTTGGGGTAAGTTGGAAGATTAATATTTCAAAGTTTATTTCAGAAAGCTAGCAAATAGAAGGAAATTGCAGGATGCTTCAGCTACATTTTGGGATTTGAACAAGTAACTCACAAGGCTACTAAAAATTTTTACGCCTGTCGTACATTAAAGAAATACTTTAAATGGAAAAATTAGGTAGGTACGTCTAAAAACAAGACAAATTGTGAGTAGATATTAGGTACGTATTGGAATTCAAGTGTAGAGTTAATCAGCTTATTGCAATACAGCAGAGATTTGAACCAACAGGATAACTGTATTTTGAAAAAGTAGTTACACTATTTAGCTTAGGTAAAACCAAACAACAGAGGTACAATTGTATTACAAAATAATTCGTATTCTAAAGAACTCTGTTTTGGCCGAAAACAGGTAGAAGGTAGGCAAAAGGTTCAAGGCATTGGTAGTTTTAGGTAAAGAACGGAACACAAGGAGCATCAGTTTTGCAACCAGCAATTTTCAAGGAACAGCCCACTAACAACAACCTTCCGCAAACCAATCATTATTTGATATTTGCCAATCAGCAAAAACAAAAGTTGATTCACAATAATTATATTTGTACACAAGCAAACACAATCAGTAAAAAAACAATTCAGCTTTCCAGCATAATTTTTTCATATAGCGCTACAAGCAGCACCTTGACAACCGGTACGCAGCAACAATATACAGACAACACCGACGGAAGACATTAACAGAAATTTCACGACAGCAATCACTTCAGAAGGAGTTACTTCAGCAGAAGCAGCAAACACATTATTCAACAGCAGACATTATCAAATTCAAGTAAGACATACTTGTAGATATGGACGAGTCCATAGCTTCATGATCAGCATTTTATTGAGGACACAACTCAGTTATCAGCAGCTGAAGCAAGAATATCCAATTCTTCTACACCAAAAAAACAACCGAGCAAATAAGAACATGACAAGACGACGAAGAGCGACTTAAAACAGACTTCAACAACAACAGATCAACTACAAGCTTTCTGATTTTTGGTGAACAAAAATGGGCGCGGAGTGTACCAGGAGGCACGTGCTGAAGACTGTAACTTTGGAACACCAAGTCGTAATGTTGATTATAGAGAAGTAATTCAATGGTTAAGAAACGGATGACTTTTTCACGGGAGCGAATGAAGATTTTTGAAGTAAATTTCACGATAATTTCGAGTGTTGCCAAGAAGCAACGGTGGGTATACAGTAGCCCAGGCAACTCGTGCCAAAAGAAGTATGACTCACGTCTTTTTTGAAACACCACCAACACTGGCGTCAGTGAAGCAAGCTGATTAGCTTGATTCTCTGATGTCCAGCCGCAACGCCACCAACAGCACACATTCAATATTAACTGAAGGTTGAACAACGCGCAGTATTCACTCACTCTCCAGTCAATACAGAGCACTTATTGTTAATCTTTATGTAAAAAACGCGACGCGTCCGGTGCGATTGGCTGTTGGAAATATCATACAACCACTAAGCTGGGGGGGGGGGGGCGGTTTACAAGGAAAAATTCCGAATGGAGGTCTTGGGTTAAACATTTGAGATGGAGTTAAAAATGAGAACTATACCAAATAAATATTAATTGTATATCTAGCTAAACATCATAAGCTACTTACATAAAAAAGTTACCTTCTAAGCGGTATGATCTGATTCAACTTTGAGCGTACTGTATTCTGAGTTCTGATCGTTGTTGAAAATGATTGATGGTATGGAACACAATGCGTGAACATTATTGCCTAATCTGATATTATCTCAGTCTGCTAAGTCTGTAATGGTCTGGCCAAGGAAAATTCTGTGCGCCCTCTTGTACGGACGGACAATGGTCTGGAACTTACAAGAACTCCAATATGCTAATGGCAAGTACCCGGGTCGAGGTTTGGCGGTGAATTTTCGTAAGAAATGCGGTGAACCGCGTCGAATTATTTATTTTCACCGCATTCTCAGTATTCTTACAAATAAGAATCGTGCCCACACGGGTTCCAACCTCTGACCTCCTGCATGCCTTCAACTGCTTAGTCCACTGATCCAACTGTCACTAAGATCTGAAAAATTTCTTTTGAATTTAATCAGATTGATTAAGCTTTGGAAATCATATGTGGTGAACTTTTGTAAGAAATGCGGTGAATTTCGCGGTGAATTTTTGTAAGAAATGCGGTGAAATATGGTGAATTACTTTTTTCACCGCATTCACCGCTTTCACCGCATTTCTTACATTAATTTGCCACAAAAGTTGATGCGGTGAAATTTTGTAAGAAATTCGGTGAATTTTGTGGTGAATTGTTGTAAGAAATGCGGTGAAATGCGGTAAATTTTTTTTCACCGCGTTCACCGCAATCATCGCATTTCTTACAAATATTCACCGAAATCACCGCATTTCTTACAAAATTTATCCAAAAAAATGGACCCGGGTACTTAAAATGCAAAGAGCATGCGGCATGATAAATGTGATAAAATGCCTGATTCAAGCGGGGTTTCTTGACACGCTTTCAATTTCTGGCGAACATCTTGAACTGCTGCGTGGTTCAAGATTAATGCCAAATTTTTCCTTGATGTCATCAGTCTTTCAATCTCTCTTGGAGAGCTGTAGAAAAGATTGTAACGTACAAATGAGTGGTTTTGTTAAAAGAAACACAGGTTGAGCTGCCATCAGGAGGTTACCTCTGATCAGATCGTTCCAGACGATAGTAACCTCTGATCAGACCATCCCAGACAAAATTATCTTCTGATCAGACCAAAGTGCACTCGAAATACCGTGTGCGCTCGAAGTGCGCTCGTTACTGTCTCTGATCAGACCTTGCAAGACGGAAATGACCTCTGATCAGACGGAAATCAGACCATTGTCCAACAGATTGCGCGACCATGGGCCAGACCATACCCAGACCATCGTCCAGACGATTGTGCGCTCAAAATCACTTCTGATCAGACTATTGTGCGCTCTAAATGACCTCTGATCAGACTCAATTGCGCCCGAAATAGTCTGATCAGAGAACGGTTTTCATTACGAACGAATTTCCTTAATTTTGCTACAATATATTCATTTCATAAAAGTTGTCGTTTGCAGTATTAAATTCATCTAAAGAAAAAGCTATAATGAAACTATTGATAATAAAAAGAAAATCCAATTTCTGAGAAAATTTTTATTTAAAATACCATTAGTGCATATTTCAGACTTAATGGATGAACTTGGACAACTTTCCATAAAAAAACGTCGTAATCTACAGTTAATCAAAATTTCCTCTTAAAGTGACCTGCATTTTGTATCAGCTGGACACCCCTGGTTCTGATCAGAGCCATCAGACTCTAGATGAGCCTCTGATCAGAATGCTACTTTTTGTTGCCTCTTGACAGAGCCAACATTTTTAGGTTAGAAAACAAAAAATCAAAAGAAAAAATCGCTCGAAATTGTCTCTGATCAGACCCAATTGCACTCAAAATCTTCTCTGATCAGACTAATGTGCGCTTGAATCCGCCTCTGATCAGACCAACTCAGACCAATGTGACCTCTGATCATACTATTGTTGCCCTCGAACCAAATCCCAGACCCTGTAATTTTGGTCTGGGAACACACCGTGTGCGTTGGACTTGGTCTGATCAGAGGTCACTTCCGGTTGGGACCTCAACCTTATTAGGTTGAAAGCTTATTAGGTTTCATGGGAAAGCTTATTAGGTTTCAAGTCAATATTAAACCAAAGTTTTAATTTATAGAATGAACTTGATTATACAAGTATAGAATTACCACAAATATGTTCTCAAAAAGAATTATTATTAATATGTACCATTTATAGGAAAAGAGGGTGCGATGATAGAGAAGTACAAAAGAAGTGCGACACATAAAACGATACCTGGAACAAAATATTCTTGCGCCACCAGTTTACGGCGGCGGCAGTATGTAACAGCTTTGAAGTCGATTCTGTTGACAACTCCTGGGGTAAGATAGAGCGAGAACTCTCGGGTTTTGTCACTTCCAGTGAAGGAGGATGAGTTGTATTCAATCCACCCACTGCCGTCCCAGAGATAGGAAAGCAGCTCATATCTAAATTGAAGAAAAACGTGGATTGAAGACTCAATGTAACTTTCAGTTCAAAATATTTTGTATATTAGGTTTAAAAAACAATGGGGCAGAGTTATAAAGTGATAAACATTTCCGGACCTCACTGAAGGGAATGGTCTAAGATTGTTATGTACTAAAACTGAAAAAATATTATACAATGTATATTGTGTTATTTTATGTGCCTAGCAAGGAAGTGAAAAGTGTATTTTTCGCAGTCGATGAAACGCAAGCACGTGAGGTCCAGTAGTTATGCAGGCAAAATCGGAAACTGGCTTATTTTTATTTTTTGATCTCAAAATTTTTCGGTTATTCTCGTACAAAAATAATGTTTCTTTTTTTGAAATTCGAGGAGCATATCATTTATTGGAGATCAATTTTTCAAAAGTTAAAGTTTTTGGCTAGAATCTGCCTGTAGATTTAGGAAAATCGGACTTTGGTCACAAAGTGTCACAATTGCAAAAGATAGAACAAGCAATTCGAAAATCGATTACGAACAAATTCTTAGTCAGTCTGTTGGCTGGCAATGTAACGTCAATTGGCAAATGGGGATATATGTGAAACAAAAAAGAGGGACTTGAGCGCGTGCAATGTTGAATTTCTGAGGGGGACCAAGATTAAAGAAAATTTTGTTATTCTCAGTTATTTACTCCATCGTGATCAAACTTAGTAGGGAGTTAGTACTTGCCACGTGCAAGTTTCTCCGTTGTATTTTTTAGAGAATTTATCGTAGAAATACAAATGGGGTACAAGGTAAACTGTTAAAAAAAGCCAACATCTTGAGTTGAAAGCTTGAGGGAATTAATGGGTAGCGTCAGAAGTTTGATACTGCATTTGTTTTAGATAGATAGCTTTAATAGAAGTCAGCAAAGTAAACAGAAGTCGCTAAGGCCATTTGTTTGTTCATTTGAGGTCATATCAAATTTTACGTAAGAAACGTTTGTAGTAGTTCATTTTTGCAAATGCGGACAATTTCTTGTCCATTATTGTAAATTGTTACTTGATAACTTACTAAGGAGTTAATTCAAAGCATTAGCAACAACAACATCATAAAAGAGCCGCAGCTAAGAAATTGACCTATAGTAAAGTTGTGGAAGCTAAAACGTTCTTCAAAGGGTGGAAATAACTTAACAAAAACAGAACACCCGAAAATTTCGATTAGATTAGGCGGCTTATTTGAGAACTCTGGTAAAGAGATTTTGTGGTGATAGAGACAGTATCTATAAATTGAGTGAATTTGGTAAAAAAGATGAAATTGTGAACCGTGTTCTCTAATATTTGAGGTCTCGTTTCTTTCAAAAACATTTTAAGCTTTTTGTTTGCTCATTTTATGTTATTTGATTACACGTATCAATTCAATATTGCAAATTGAGCTTTCAACAGCCAACAAGAACACTGGACATCAGAGCTTTTCAAAAGAAATATGAGAGCCATAAACCATCTGCCATTTTGTTAGAGTTTTCGGTGCTAGTCGGTTTTCAGCTAGCCAACATAAGCCTAGTACAAACACTACAGTGGAACTCCTTGATAGGCTTGAGAGACTTCGTGATGAAGTGGCGGCGATTGGAGTGATTCGACTGACCTTGGCCAAGATCACGAGTATTGTGGGACAAGCCAGCGAGAGATAGAGAGAGAGATAAGCAAAAAATCAGTTAAATATAGGTATACCACAGAGAAAAGCTGAGTGAGACCAAATGAGAATAAGCCTGTCAGTGCTGGAAGTTGAATTTCCTGAGGGGAGAAGAACAGTTCAGATTATTGACAGTTTAGAACAAAAAGGTTGGTAATATGGCACTTGGCATGTGACACTTTCGAGTGTAAGACAACCATAGTAGAGAGACCAACAGCGACAACGAGAGCGATGGAGAGAGGGAGTAGTTTTCAAAGGTTTTGGTTTTCTTCCAAAGTGGAGAAGCGCGAGTTTATGTGTTTACGTCTGAAGGAGAGAGCTGGGAGACTGTCTGTAGTAATCGTTCAACAACAGCAAACGAATAGGTCCCACTGGAAAAGAGTCAGTGAAGCAAGAGTGATTAGTAGATAATTCATCTAAGGCGTAGAAGGCAATTAGTAGCATTAGGTGAGTGCAGAACGGAAGAGCAAGTACAATAAAAACTTAGTGATATTTGGGGAGTATGGGTTGGAATTCGTTTCCATTTAAAGGGTTTTTGCGTCAGAGATATTCCCAAATTACCAGAGATGAAAAACGTAATAATTAAAGGTCATAGACATTTTTCAATTGAGTGAGGAGCAGACAATTGGGTTGATTCTATGCTTTTTGAGAGGCTGAGCATTAGAAGCAGTGTGTGTTATTTCCCAACCAGAACTTGGAGATCAGAATCGGCCGGACGGCAAATACTATAGAAGAGTACTTCCGTTTCTTTGGCGAACGGTTGTCCTCACTAAATGAAACGGACTTTTAAAGAGTTCGAGACAGCAGTAGGCGATCTAATGGGTTAGTAAATCCATCTGATAAACAGAAAAAAAATGTAAGTGGGAAGATAAGTGAAAGTGTATATAAAAACTCAGGCGAATAATGTGGCAGTTAAGTCAGTGAATGCAGTTTGTCGTACTCAATACGTTGAGATGCAGACTCATCAGCAAAGTCGTACAGTTACTAATTTTGAGTGATGAGAAAGCAGGGCAGTTGAGGTCGATTATGTTAGGAGAGATAAATGGAGAAGAGAAAGTAGGCATGAAATATAGGGTTGATGAGAAGGCAAGGCAAGAAGGTGTTGTGCTCCCAATTGATTGGTTGAAAACGAATGGGAGCTGGAGCAACTTTGAGCGAAAAAATTAATTAGTAAATCCACTGTGGAAAAAAATTGAGGGGGCAAGGATGCAGAGCAAGCAATGTTATCTCTGGGGGAAAGATCGACGACAGAGAGACCGGGTCACGTGAGCAAATTAAGATTGCAGGAGACCAGCATGGAAAAATTTCTACCAAATTTGGAGAAAACAATTACTACTGAATTTTTTGTGTAATATTTGGACCGCCGATTGGCGACTAATAAAGAAAATGACGACCGCTTCTTGAATGACTTTGAATGTGAAGATTCCGATGATGAAGACGAGGTCGTTTAGTTTCTCCATGGGCTCATTGAGTCTGTTGGATGTTCTCAGGAGATAGCAAGCAAGGCCTTTCGTTTTCGGGCACCTGAGTTGTTGTCTCCAGTGGTCGGACAAATTGATAGGAATGAGATTAAGACCGATTGTAACAGATCCTCTTTGGTGGTCCTCATAGAAGAGGGAGTGGGAAAAAATTGAATTGGGATGTTTGACGTTTTCCGTGAAAAAGACCCATATGTGTGTGATACTAGAAGCGGTGCTGCTAAAAGCATCAGAGACTAATTCTTGGAAAATGATGAACGATAGTCTGAGGCAATTGATGGTTGTCCTGGTCTTTCTGCAGTTGTTAGGCAAAAGTGTACAAGGTTGAAAAATTGGAAAAAAGTTTGAATAGCGAACATATGTGACACGTTCAGTGGGTTGGTAACTTAACTTTCATGGACCACAATAAGTCTATTATATGTTTGGTTCAATTGCAGGTAGATCAGACGAGCCAGAAATTTCTGGCCCAGACAGAAAATAATGGGGCTCTAAATCTAGAAAGCGTGAGAAACGCAGAAGTCCGATCATCAAATGAAATCACGGTACCGAGCAAGAGCAGATCGTGATGATATCAAAGAATTTTGGTTGTGTTGTGTCTTGGAACACAAATGAGGTGCTCGTAAAACCCGGACAAACAAGAGAAGGGTCAATTAGACAGGCAATTCCGATGACTGCATATCAATGAAGGAATTCGAGAGGCTTGGAAATAAAGAACGAAAGAAAGCAAGTGCTATCAAGGAGAGCACGGAGCATCTAATTGTTAAACTAAGTCCAACAGTTGTGACAAGCAAGAAGAGCAGAGGGGCTGTCAACAAGTTTAAGGGAACTGAATTGCAAGAAAACCTCCAAATGCTAGGCAGAGCTTGTGATAACACGTACTTAACAGTTTCAAATTGCGCGATGTTCCTTCTTAGAGCCAACTAAATTGAAAAAAACGAAGCATGTTTAAAGAATGACTTTTCTGAGGTAAAGAATCGAGTTTCTAAGCGTTAAATTGTCCGCGAAATTAAGAGAAGGAAACATTGAACATTTCACTGGGTACTGAAAGTTTGCTAGGATGTGAGTGAGGGTTGAGACAATCACGTCAATCAGGTCAATTTGTGTGGGTTCAGACAATCGGGTCATTCACGTATATTTTCAGTTAGTTATATTTTCTCCCGGGGGTGGATGCGTGGCAGGGGTTGGTCACAACTGGGAACAAATTTTGTGACATTGTGAAGAAAAGCTTCTGGCAAAAAGATTTTCTTCGCCATGCTACACATTTTGTGCCGTATTGCGACAAAACCATTGCAGCTCATCAAGCTTCCGGGAGGAACCAAGCCTCAGGTAGCAACCAAGCCTCTGAATTTTTACGTTTTTTAAAGGTTCTTGTGTTCAATCACTGACACATAGAGTAAAATATTTAGTTTAATGAGTTTCTTTTGTCCTATTAATCGTAACATGACAAGTTGGATTATCAAAATGTTGTAATCAAAATGTTGTAATCAAAATGTTGTAATGTAGATTTTTCTCGAAGGGCTCAGTGAGTACCAGTTCTTGTGTACAGAAATTTCGTTTTTTTAGATATTTCTATTACTGAGAACAAGATGGTCATCAAATTTCCATATGTACTATTTTTGGAATACTCTTAGAATCGTAAGACGAACAAAATTAGCTGAGTTTGTTGTTATCATTATAATGGTTGAGTAGAAGTTCTGTTGAAATGGATAGGGTAAACAATTAGAGTCTGTTCGTTAAACTACCAAATCTGGTGTTGAGACGTACCCAAAGCAGTTTTGAATGGTCTCTTTATGTGTGTGTGATGTTCTATATCGTTATCTCTTGGACAATATTATATTTTGAGTAAACAGTTTAAAAGTAGTGTTTAGATTTTGTTGATTTTTTTTCAGTTGCTGTAAAATGATAAGTGCTCAATATGTGTTAATGAATGTACTAATGAAGTTCATTTGTAATCAGCGCTGGTCCACAAATTGATGCGAATGGCATGAGACAAAGGAAACATTGTGATGGGTTATGTCTGGAACAAAAAAAAGAGTTAGTAAAGTGTATTTGAAACCCAATTTGCATTTCGGAGCTCGGTTGCGAACAGATTCTTAGAAAGTCTGCTCGCTTTCTATGAAACTTCAATGGGCAAATGGGATAAATGTGGAACAAAAAGAGGGACTTCAGTGGGTGCAGTGTTGAATTTCTGAAGTGGGAACAAATGTGAAGAAAATTTGTTATTCTCATTTATGTACCCAAGCGTGATTAAACTAATTAGTTATTTAATACAGGCCACAGTCAAATTTCTTCGTTGTAAATTGTAGGGAAATTATCGCAGAAATACAAATGGGGCGGCAGTTAACCTTCAAAAATGCCATTATCTTGGTTTGAGGGATTAAGGAAATAATTAATTGGTAGCATCAGAAGTCTGATAGTGCTTTTGTTTTAGTTGAATAGCTTTAAAAGATTTCAGCAATGTAAATTAAGGCATTTTGTTCATTTGATTGTTCATTTGAAATCATAACAAGAATAATCGAACTGAAGTAGTAGCTCAAAAAAGATTTTTTGGTCATAGAGGACAGTATCTGTTATTTGAGTGAATCTGTTTACAAAGATGAAATTGCGAACCTTCCATTCTAATAATTGAGTGACAGCTTCCTTCAGTATTTTTTTATTCGTTTCTTGTTTACTCATTTGATTTTATTGGATTACTTTAATCAGCTTAATTTTTCAACTTGAGTTGCCAACAGCCAACGAGAGCAGCGTGGGGACACCACAGCCCTCCATTAGAAGTCTGAGGGCCATCAAACAACTTAGTTAGGCAGCCGAAGCAATTTCTACTCTGGTTTATCAACACGGTTACCGGTTCACTGGGGCAAATTAGTTTTTATCTATTTTTTTAAATTTCAAAAATGCCACTGTTGAGATCTGTTCCAATGACGAAAATTTACATGAAAAAACTTTTAGAGAAACAAAAAAATTGATGAGAATTAAGTGGCAAAATTTTGATGAAATGCTTGTTTATGTTCATCAACATTATTTATCACAATTTGTTGTTTTTAATACTAATTGTTTTATTACTCTTATTGAGTTTTATTTGTATTTTTTTTGTTTTTGTGATTATTGTTATCATTGATAATATTGATGTGAACATTTTTTTCTAAACTTCAATGAAATGGGGGCTAAAACATTTTTACAAGCTTTTCTTATCTGTCACCCATATTTTGGCCGAAGAATATCTCTTGCTGAGAAATAATACTGAATAACCACTAAAAAACCCATGGAAAATGAATCTATTGTTGATGAGACCTTTGTGATTTAATATTTTTTTCAGCAAAAGTTGAGCTTCAGCGATATCATCTACCTTTCTCCCTTTTTTCACATTTCAAATACGCGTTTCAACGCCCTAAACAATTAAAATCTGCTTAATTATTGTTTATATTTAATCATTAACCGTATTTAAAACATCAATTTAAATAGAGAATTTTTTCAGTCGTAAGAATCACATTCCAACGATTTTTTGTTAGGTCAACTTTGTCCAAACTATATAATTTTCAAATAGAGACGAAAGGGGAAAGGGGTAAAAGGGGAAGCTGTTCTTAAAATTTTATCAGTTTCTCATTTACCCGAGAATAAAATGAGTGCTAAAGTTTTCATTTTCGCAGCATTTTCACACGGCTATATCTCTAAAAATTGTATAAATTTAATATATATGTGTGTGTGTGTGTGTGAATAAGAGAGGTTAATAGATCACACCCTGAAATGAAGTCGAATGCTGCGTGAATTATTGTGACATTAATCAATCCGTCTTCTGAAGATGTTGTAGTTTCAGTTATGCTCACCTCTTCCAAATCTCCAACATCTGAAAAAGAAATCAAAATTGTCGTCGATTTGTTATTTTAAAAATTTTCTCACATCATAACGATCTATGATTCATAATACCAAATTCTTATAGCTTTTTCGGACTACTTAAAAGAACATCTAGCATTGTAAATTGTACTATACTGCGAACTTCTGGCTTTTCAAAGTTTTCGAATACGCTTTTATAAAGTGTCATAACTCAACGACTCCCAATTTTAGTAACGTTTGCCTGAAGTTATTTTGAGAACACTTCAGATTTTAAAATGCGGTATATTTTATTTGCTGAGAGTTTGTATTGTTCTTCTTGTGATTTTGGGGATGCGTGTTATCCCCCCCCCCCCTAACGTGCAATATCTTTACATAATGATTTTCTATGTGCTCTCACACTAAATAAAGTTAATAAAGTTAAGGTAATTTTACCTTAAAAAAACATTCTAACTCACCTTTACTGTTAAGGTAGATTTGTCTTTCCCTAACTCACCTTAACTAACCCTAACTTTACCTGAAAAGTTAAGGCCTCACTACCTTAAAAAAAAACCTTAAATTTTACTCTAACTTTAAAATTAAAATTTCTAACATTTTTTAGTGTGCTGTATCTGGGGGAGCATAACGTCCTGGGGGGACACAAACGGAAAAGATGCAACAAGAACTTGAAAACACCAAGTTATGCTGAATTTGTAATTTGAAATTGGAAGAGTAGCGTCAGCGCTGCAGGGAAACAGACAACATTGAGTAATTATACACGGTCCGGCATCACAGTTGAGGTCAAACCTTACACAATTCTTTATAATAAAAATAACTAATTTTTCCTATAAAACGCTTTTCTATGGAAGTTAAAGATCATTGCCTAATATTCAATTCTTTCATATGAAATACGAGAATCTCAAAGAATGGAGATCTTAGCTATCATACTCTAACAATGGCATGACATGGGACCTGCCCTTGTCCAAAAATTTGGCCTTTTGCATTGGCCACGACCAATTAGCTGAACCGAGGCTCAACAAAATTACAAAAACAGAGTAGTGGACGCAAATAAAATCATGATGGGATCTATTTCCCATTTACTCGGGCGATTATGAGTATCCTCAGGCATTTTTCATCTAGATATTAAACATAACCGACTAAGGTCGGGCGAATTACTCTCAAACGACCGGCGAGCTGTTTGATTCGTCAGTAGTTAGCCACCGAGGGGGGGGGGGGGGCTGCCCCTGGGGGCAACAGTAGGAAGGGAGCAACAGTGGGGGCAACAGTGGGGGGAGGGGGGTTAACAGTAGGTGGGGGTGAGGGGTTTTTCAACCGCTAAGAACCGCCCCTCCCACCATAAGTATAAGTCGCCAAAACAGTTTCTGTGGATCGCATAATTGGAGACTAGTCAGCTGAAAGGCTCTATGAGCACTTAAAGTCAAATGGGTCACACAGAAAATTGGTCAAATGAAAAATTGCATTAAAAAAGACCGACAGGACTAATGTAATTGATACAAACTTCGTTTGGGAGCAATTAATAAGTTTAAATTGCAATATACCTACTTCATCTCAAGGTAAGTATGATTTTAGAAAAACCTATATTAGGTGAAGCATCTTTTGTATGTATACGTATACATATAAAAACTGTTCAGGAAATTAAATCTTCTTTATGAGCAAATTGGAAAGTTTAAAAAGCATACAAAATATACAAGTTTACAAAAACAGTTGGTTTTTTTTATTTCTCTCTCAATTTTTGAGCATTAGCATTGTTTTTATTTTCATTTTTTTCTGGAATTTTTTGAAATTCTGCAGGTCTAAAATATTTAGAGTAAATCATTTTTACGTTTCTTTAATTTATTCAGTACTCACAGCAAAATTTTCTGCGCAGGCCGCACTGAGGAATAGAATTGATGTGGAAGTTACCACAATTGTTATCAGTACCTTATAAAATTATAAGGTACTGTAGGTACTGTTAATTATTCCTTCACATCAATTCTGCTCCTCAGTGCGGCTTGTGCAGAAAAATTTGCTGTGAGAACTGGAAAAGTTAAAAAATTCTAATAATTAATTTTTTCGAAACAATTTTCTGGTGCATGATTTCAAAAAATGCTGGAACAATTTAAAATAAGAACTATGCAAATGCTCTTTAGTCAACAAAAAATTTATTAAGATTTTGTTTGCTTTAGTAAACTTTTGTTAACTTATTTTCTTATCAGAAATAAAGTTGAGTTCAAAATGTTTGTATATTGTCTACATAGACTGTTTCCCCCTATTAATTTTTTTGGGCTAGTATTCCGTTTACTTATGGGGCTGCACAGAGACAAAAATGTCAGTGGCACAATCAATATTTTGTTGTTTTTCACCTGAGGACACAGTTCCTCATCACGCTTTTAAAAACCCAAATCATTCGTTGTTTTAGTTCTCATATCATCTTCTATAGCTTTGATTCAAATTTAGTTTGGCGTTTGTGGCTCGATACGCTCTAATCAGACCCTTTTGGGTTAAGTAGAGGAGGCCGCGAGTGACTTGTGGAACCCAGGGTTGACCACCATAAGTAAATCTTGGCAACTATATCCTTGCCATATATGGTGACCAAGAAAACTCGGTAACCATATACCTGACCATACGAAATTTCAAACTACGGCCAAAATAGCGTGAATCAAGTGCTTCTGGCATTTCCTCAATAAATTGTTCTGCATCCTTATTACTTTGTACGTTTATGCCAACCCATTCATGGAGTCTCTGAAACGCGAAAAAAATTGTATGGAAAAACTTGGCAACCATGGTAAGATCGTGCAACAAAAATTTTGATTGGCGGGTATGGAAACATATGTGGATCTTGGGCATGATTGCCAAGAAGGGTCAACTCAGGACTCTACTTATGGCTAATATCTGAGGTGAACATGGATCGCAATACCAAGCTCTACTTTCTAATTAGCCGAATGAAAGCAAAAATATATTAGGCAACTATGTGATTTTCATGTCAAGTAAACATTAAATAGGGAATCAACAGATTAACGTTTACTTTTATCATACTTGCTTCTATCTGAATCGAGTTTTCTGTAACTCATGAATTGACACATTAGTGTTAGTGAGCATTGATTGAAACAAGTATTAAGCCACTTGACACATATTTTTTAGGCACGCACTTTATGGTTAAAAAAGGTTGCCATTATTGTGAAATTAACGCAAAATTGGTTTGAAATTAACGCAACTGTTTTGAAAACAAACCCTCAAATCCAAATAAGCAATCAAAATTGGTTTAAGGAGTTAGCTATTTACCCAATCAGAAGAGAAAGCAAGCTAGAATGGACCAATAAAATTAATTGTGTTGAGATTATGCTAGCAAAATTATATTTTGGCCACTTTTCAAAGTACCAAATTGCAAAAGGTGCTACTCCTCCCTCCCAAAAACATTTTAGATATATTCATCAGATATATTGAGCAAATTTGAATGGGCGGAGCTACCCCGGCTTAAACTTCTAGAAAACGATTGCAGTGTGTTGTACGTGTAGTTCTTATTATAAAGGGATAACAAAAAAATTAAAGATATGTTTTACAGTACAGCAGATCGTCTAAGAGCTTAGGGCCTGCATTGGGAATTGAATAGCTAGCAATTGATCGCGTTTCATTGAATCGTCGCATTGTTGAGTCATAGTCGCATATCGTTACAAAGTCAAAACATAAACGCACTGCCTCGCGCAAATTCTCACTATTTCGAGTCCTAGCTAATTTTTGACTGGCTATTGATGGCAAATTTTTGTCTAGATTCCCGGTTCCACCACCTCACTCCAGGTTG
Organism: Convolutriloba macropyga; assembly: GCF_964194025.1. Taxonomy (NCBI): domain Eukaryota; kingdom Metazoa; phylum Xenacoelomorpha; order Acoela; family Convolutidae; genus Convolutriloba; species Convolutriloba macropyga. Next base: position 56,908,165 of record NC_134471.1, on the reverse strand, counting down.
CTTACAAACAAAGTGTTCTATATGTTAAGAATTGTCAAGGTCTTATCAAGTTACCTCAAGAAAATTGTCAGGAAATGTTTTCGAACTGCTAACGGCTTGCAAGAGATAATCCTGCAGCGTTGAAAATTTGATACGTAAGACATGAAAAATGACCTACACGGGGCGTCAACACGAAGTGTGCGCAGGCATTGCACATTTTTGTTAAGAGGCACACAATGAGATTTATCGAACAGATGCATTAATGTTGATGGTTTCATGATTTCTCCGATCCCTCAACAAAATGACCCCTAGAGACTAAAATTTTTTCAAAGTTTTTTTGGCCGCTTATGGTATTGGGATTTGCACGATATTCTGTTCCAGGGCAAGCACTGACGCATTGAGTGGATATACTTCGTGCTTTGATATAAAATTGATATACCAAATTTAACGGCTATCTATGAACTATTGTTATTGCGCTATTTAGTAAAAATTTGAAGCCAAATCTGCGTGATAACATTTACATAAAATGAGGCTTCGTTATTAGCAGAAGAAATAAAATTTTAAGATGACTCATCCGTTAATAACACATATCGTTTAAGATTAACATCAAAGCGTGTCTATTGTAGTTGATACCTTTTCTACTCCAAAAAAGAAAATCAGGAAAACAAAAAGAGCTGGAATGTGCGAGAGAACGGAGAACGCAAGTTTTCAATTTTCATTTCAGTTGGTTTAGCTAAAATGAATTTAATAGACAAATTTTGTAATAGAAATCAGTTGCATAGTGCGGCCAGACTCTGGACAATTGGGGTTGCCGTTATTGCTGTTGCAAGGTCATCCAGGGTACATTGAGCAACTCAATAGATATGAACTACAATTTCGAATCACGGATTTTTCATATATTAAAACTTTATCTACCATTATAAAATGTTTTGAAAGCAATTTTTACGTTCGAGTGAGTGCAAATAGTTTTGATACTTCTCATACTCGCATTATCAGATTTAATATTACGGGCCTCATTGAATTTTTTTGAAACAATCTTATTCATGTCGACATGAAATATTGGAGAAGGTGAGCCGATAGATTAGAACAAGTAAAGTATTGCTTGCTCTACCATTTGAATTTTACAATTTATAACATTTGATAAAAATACATACCAGCAACCTTACTAAAAGTAAATCAATTAGTTTCACAAAAACTTCTCAAAATGGCTTATTTTGTGGAACAAGGTCGCAAATTTTGCCATTAAACACACTTTTTGTTTTTTTTTGTCGAAAGCGACAGTTTAATCCTGTTCAGTTTGGAGCATGTGAGCATGTTTTTGGCAAACCGTATTTATCATTTTGGCATCAATTTTGCTAAAATGGCACTAATCTGTCTTCAAAGTTAGTTTTAAATGCTACCCAAGCCCAAAAATTAAATTTTGAATAATCAGTTAATTGTTTTTATATTCACTGTTGAAAATCGAGCACGTTTCTGGCAAACCGAATTTATCATTTTGGCATCAATTTTGCTGAATTGGCACTAATCTATATTCAAAGCTAGTTTTAAATGCTAGCCAAGTCCGAAGAATAAATTTCGAATATTTATTTAAATGTTTTTATATTAACTGTGGAAAATTTCACAGATTACTCTCCGCTTTTCAAAATTTACCAATCACGGCCTCTAAGAACTTTAAAAAAGGTAGTTTTGTGGGAAGTTGAGTTCAAACAGGCGATGAGATTCGCCAGTTTTTTTTAAATTTCTCTTTCTGAGTTGGATCTGAAAATTTTTAATATTGTTGTAGCTGCTTCATCAAAATAACACAAAGGAATTTTTTAAAAAGTTATGTTATATTGAAGCTATAAGTTATAATATAGAAAAATTCTAAATTTATGTGCTTGTGGTTTTTCTCTGAAATATATTTATCTTAAATAATCAAATGTGTAATGTTATAAAAAAGCAATCCATAATGTAGTTTGTATAACTATGCAAAAGTAGTTTCAATTTTCTTGAAATGTTCGCTCACGTTGTTTTCAAAGCTCCACAATGTTGTTTTCAAAGCTTTTTTGGTGTTGTGGCTACTTAAACGAACAATAATTAATTGGTTTTTTGTGGATACTAAGGAACGTAGGGTGAGAAAATTGAATACCGCAAACTGTTAAAAATCCTAGTTTCAAAATATGAATTATGAGGGAGAAAAAATAAAGCAATTTCCAAACATTTCTGTCGTAACCGAATTTCATATTTTTAAAAAACATTGGAAAACGATGGGTGAAATGGGCCGAATGGTTCGTCCCAATTTTGTAGTAGCGCGAGTCTTATCGACCGGAAAAAAAGACGACAAGCGTTTGTTCAAAAAATGTACTTTATCGTAAAAATTGGTCTGGCAGTATTCGATAAACTTAGTAAAAATAATTGCAACATCTAGCAAGTTTCCTGTGGAGAGTTTGAAAAACAGACATTCTACTTGGAACATCTCTCAAAATAAAAATGCCTTGATTGAATTCAAAATGCCTTGATTGAATTCAGGATGAATTCATTATCTGAAATTAATATCTAGGATTCTCTTAATTAGTACGATTTCACTGCTCGCAGTCCGCATTTCTTACAGGGGTCCATGAAATCAAATTGGTAATCACGAGTCTTGACGACCAAAGTATTGTATTTTTTCAAAATATTGCATGTTATAATAAATAATATTTTGCAAACTCTTATTAATTAAAGTATGGATAAAGCAGAGTTACCGCAAACATAACTTTTGATTGGGACAAATTTTTTGGTAGAACTCCCACTAAAATTTGTGCTTGTTAGTAAAAGTTAGTACGGTTTTTACAGGAAAACTAAACAAAAATGTCTGAGAACAACACCTCATGAAAAATTGTTCGTAGAGCTTTGTTGTTCCTTAGAAAAAAACCTTAGAAGAACCTTAGAAAAAAATTGCTCGAAGAAATAATTTGCGAGCTCGCTAAAAGGAGCAGCGTAGTGAATAAAGTTTGAAGATAGTTACCCGAACAAAGGGACGGTCTGGCACAATCAGTCTCATTTCGCACGCCCTGAGTCTCCAGTTGTTGAATGCGGAAATTGATACCCTGACCGGGCTGCAGTCCAGTTATATAGACAGTGTCTTGAGGGTTGAAAGATCCAGAAAGGGTCACAGTACCTGGACAAGTGATGACAGTCGTTTGTGTCTCAAGGTCAAGGCACACATATTGCTTTACCTGTTGGAAAAAAGTTGTCACAGATCAAAGACATTGTGATAGCAGTCGTCAAATTTTTCTTCCAAATATGTTCAACGTACATGGGTAACAGCCGTCAGAAAACACTAGATTCATTATTCTCAAATCAAAAATGATGAAGGAGGCTCGATAATGTGCGCTGGCAGCACATTATTTTCCGATCCCAATCATCCACATTCTTGACTTGATTGGCTATCAAATGAGGAAAAAGAGAGAGAACTTTCAATAACATGCATATCGTTCAATAAACCACTAATGGAATAAAATAATGCCACGTTAGTGGCCGATGAAACTTGTAGTTAATAGGACTAATAAAAAAAACAATCATAGAAAATCAAATAACAAACATTAATTTTGACCAAAAAACGATGTTTATTTTTGAAAAATACTAAAAACAAATTGAATCTGGCATCAGATAAAACTTAAACAGAACAAACTAACTCATACTTCATTAGAAAAGACATGGGACCTGTTGTTAATGCGACTGTTTAACAGGTCGACAAAAAATGCAAAAGGGGCCGAAGCTCAGAAATACGTTTCTACTTTCGAAAACAATTAATTTCAAAAATTTTAAAAATCATTAGATAATAATTTCATTTGTTAAGATGTTCTTTTTTATTTCCAGAGGAAGCAATTGAGACTTTTCATTATCCAGTGTCGTGGTCAATAGCCCGGGTCAAAAGATTTCAACAGCTTGAAAATTAAACAAAAATTGGAACTTAAAATATACAAAATTTAGCTCGTTTTTATAGTAGTTATCTATGCAAAAAAATGCAAAGAAAATTTAAATAAGCTGAAACTATTTTACATGATTGACATGTGAACAGATCTAAGTTCTGAATCCCGAAGGTGATATTCTATTTTCGTCAACATTTCAAGAAAATCAATTATGGCCTAGATGCAAACGAGTTCATTAGTTGGAGGTTGGTGGATGTTAGAATCGGGTTTCTTTGGGTGAGAGAATATACTTCTGACATCTGATTAAATGACAAAGATCAATAATATAATGATAGCGAAAAAACAAAATTTGAATTGAGTTAGTTTTGTGGCAATTACTTATTGACATAGCAACATAGTTCGTCAGCTAAATTCTTCTTTTGTTCTTTGAAACTTTAATCAACAAAACTTCTAAGTTTCTTGATGTTTCTTTGAAAATCATCACATCCTTCCTCCCTTTTTAAGCAAGTATGTGGGTATAGGTTCTTCAAATCGGTCGGGCTGTTTTCTATTTCTTGATGTTCGTGAAGGGTCTGATGGTTCTGGTTGTTGGTGCTCCGCAGCACCTCTGGCTGCAGTATATTCATCTTGATATGAAGGTCTCACATCTAGGTTCTGAAGTTGTCGTTCTGATTCAGATATGGTCTCCTCCACTGCTGGTTCAGTTTTCACATCGTCCTCGTCTATTCTCGCAATTTGATTGTCGCTCACTAGATTCGTCTGTGTTGACTTTTTGGGCTTTATGAAAGATTTGTTCAAGCCCTTCCTGATTATGAAGGTAGCACAAATCGAAATCTGCTATTGCTGGTAGTCTAACTCTGCGTCCCAACAGGAGTTCAACTAGAGTTTTGCTCCTAGTCTTTAAAATGTTGCGATGTTTCATCTGTGCCCTTTGCAGGAAGGCTCCAAGTGACTAATTAAAACTGGGATTCTATGCTTGAAGTGCCCGCTTCAATGTCTGAACTGCTCTTTTAGCTAGTCCATTTGCTCTTGGATGATAGACGGTTGATTCCATTTTCTTAATTCCCAGTGATTCACACCACTGTTTAAGGTCACCACTTACAAATTCACGACCATTATCAGATACTTAAGTTTTTGGTAATCTGAATCTTGCAAAGATTTGACTAAGATATAATCCCGAAGGTGATATTCTATTTTCGTCAACATTTCAAGAAAATCAATTATGGCCTAGATGCAAACGAGTTCATTAGTTGGAGGTTGGTGGATGTTAGAATCGGGTTTCTTTGGGTGAGAGAATATACTTCTGACATCTGATCAGCTAGAACCCTCCTCAAAAATTACTAATATAATGCCTAGATGCTTAACATAACTCCAGTCCATATTTATTGGAGGTTTTGATTTCTGCTTTGGTCAACACATAACTCCGAGCGAAGTAGATGTTATTGAATCCGGAGAACACCAGGTCGTTGTCGAATTCGTCTTCCTCAAAGTCCATTATGCTCAAAGCATCTGCGTGGGGTATCTGCTCTCCTGATGTGTACTACAACTCACAGTCGAAGCCCATTAGAGCTATTGCGCATCTTGTGATTCTAGCTGAAGCTGTCTTCGGGATATCATCGTCTGGTGCAAAAAGATAATTGAGTGGTTTGTGGTCCGTTTGTAGCGTAATTTGTCTTCCAAGAAGGATTTGCTTCAGTCTTGTGACCACAAACACAATTGCCAGTGATTCCCGCTATATGTTTAAGTAGTTTTGCTCCGCTGAAGTCAGCGTTCTCGATACAAATCTAACTGGATGTCCTTCTTGCGAAAGAACCCCGCAAATGGTTTTTTCAGGGGCATCACAGTAGTAACTGCTGCTTCTTTTTGTAAACTATATTGCTGTACATGTGGAATAGCACATAATTCATTTTTTACGTCTTCAAAGGCTTTTTGTTGCGTTTCGCCCTCATGAGAAATTTCTTTTTCTCGCGTTATTTAAGGGTAGCATTTTCATTGCAAAATTAGGAGTCAATGTTCCGTAAAAATTTGCTAGCCCAACAACCGAATCGAGTTGTTGGTTGTTAGTCGATGATTTTGCGTTTTTTTTTTCAACGTGTTTGGGATCTGGTGTTATTCCCTCCTGTGAAACGGAGTATCCTAAAAAATCAATTCTATCGACTGGCTTAAATAAGATTTTTTGTTATTAAAAGTAAAAATTTATCTCACGTGTTTGACTCTTGACTGGAAGCATTCTCTTGTCGAACTGCTCCTTGGTAGTCCCATACACCAACACATCTTCTTGAAAGATCACAACACCTTTGTTTCCTTTGAGTGCCGATCCGATGCAATTCTGGAAGATTGAAGAAGAGTTTTTCAAACCCTGAGGTAGTCGGCACATCTTGAACAGTCCCTGAGATGTGTTGATTGTGCATATATATTTTGGCTCTTCTTCCAGTACAATTTGATAGTAGGTATCTGAAAGGTAAATTTTGCCAATTTATGAGGTTCGATGTAGGTTGTGGAAGATCGTCTCCATGTCTGGTATTGAGTAGTCCTCATCCATGACCTTGCCATTTATATGCACTTTCAAGTCCATGCAAGGTCTTAGTTATCCGCTCTTCTTTCTCTGCCACACCATTGTAGATGCATTAGTGATTCCTGCTGGTTGTACCGGTTCTAGGATGCCCTCTCTGACCATCTCTTCCAGCTTCTCTTTGACCTTGTCATGAACAGTTAGAAGAATTTTTCTGGCATTGCAGAACATTGGCTGTGATCCTGCTATCAGCTTTACATGCGCTTTGTAACACTTCACATCAGGTATGTGCCCGGTTGTGATGTTAATCACACTGTGCTTGTGTGGACACTTCGGTAGCTGGTCTGGACACCATCGTCGTGGTCGATAACACGGGCCAAAAGAACTCAGTGAGTTGAATTTAAAATTAAAGTTGGAACTGAAAATATACAAAGTTTAGCTCGTATTTAAGAAGTTATCTATGCAAAAATGTAAGATTGTAAAAAATGTAAAAATTGTAAAAAATTTAGATTAGCTAAAAACATTTTACATGATTGAAATGTGAACAGATCTTAGTTCCGAATCTCGGAGATCATTTTTTTAATCAAAATTTCATGAGAATCATATATGGCCTAGATGCAATCGAGTTCATTAGTTGGAGGCCAGTGGATATTAGAATCGGGTTTCTGTTGGTGAGAGAATGTACTTTTGACATCTAATTGATAGGTCAATGAGATAAGGATAGCGCCAAAACAAAATTAGAATTGAATTAGTTTTGCGGCCATTACTTATCGACATAGTAACAAAGTTCGTCAGGTAAGTTCTTCTTTTGTTCTTTGAAACTTTAGTAAAGAAAACTTCTCAATTTCTTGATGTTTCGTGATGTTTCTTTGAAACCATCACATATCTACGTAATACAACAAAAAGAGATATATCGGCAAAATTGAAAAGTTTAAATAAACGTTGAACGTGTCACTAAGAACATTAAAAACTTTCGAGTACGTTTTTTCATAGCAAATGGGATTTCGCCTTACTGCTTTAAATTAAACCGAAATCCTATGAAATATACAAAAAAATTAAATTGACAAACATTTAATTTATGAAATCTTTTAGTTAAAAATTCGAGAAACAGTTGATTGAAACTACAACAAATATAAAGGTTGAAATATAGCTCACTGGAAACAGACCTGTCTTTACAGAGAATAGCTACAAATCAACCAAACGTTTTTTAAAAAATGGCGAATCATAACAGACATTAGATTTCAACATAACAGACATTAGATTTCAACAAAATTAGATGGATTACCTTGCAACACCTCAGGAAGCCAACTGCACCTGTCGCTAGTCTACAATATAACAACAAATACAAGCAGAAGCCAAAATTTTACAAACAATTCTACAACACCACAGTGTTGAAGTCTTTATAATTAAAAAGTGCTTTCTGCAAGATCTGTAAATCATCATTTGCATCTCATCAGAACAGCTACGGGTGTTCCCTATACATGGACTACATAGAAAGGACAACAAAATGAAACCGATCCTGAACAGTAATGTAAACTTGAAAATTTCTTATGAAATTAAATGGTCAAGCCCTGTTTCAAAACTTATAATCAACAGAAAATAATTGTTCGACTCAACCAAACAGTTGAGACGTCACATTATTGAGGTTGAGTTTCACGCTGACCTATAAAGTCTCAAAATGAACCTATAAAATACGTATTTTGCTCAAAAAAAGAAATTTTTTTTCGCAATACCGAAGTGCCAAAACCGAAAGACCTTTATTTAAATATAAAACCGTTACATGCAATAAATTACAACTCACAGGAAATGCGGTTTGGATTGTCTTTACTGAGACTACGCCAGAAGTTGAGAGAAAGAAGATTAAATAGTGCAAAATTTCGGAACATCACCGACATTTTCTTAATACAAATATAATCAAAGTAATAGGAGACGTTAGATAACAACTAAAGCCTCGTAGTCCAGGCCTCTCGTACACCCAAACCAATTGGATCTTCAATTTTCGAGACTAAAACACTGGAATACGAAAAGACGAAAAGTATAACAAATGAAAGCAAAAATTAAGAAGTCAAATTTTTGTCAAAGCCATGAAAACCTTGAGCCTTACTCTGAAACCATTATGTTTAATTGTAGAGCCTCATATTTTGTAAATAGTATTTATCATAAATTGAGCTTTTTTTTGAATTTCTTAAAAAAACTTTAAAATATATTAAAATATTTTGAAGAAAGCCGATCCCCATAAAACTTTAAACAAAAAAATTATTGTATAAATCCACGTAGGGTCAATATCAGTCCTGATGCTGCTGCACGTCTAAAAACGCTTAATTGTTCAAACGGTTGCGAAGTAAAAAAATGTTGAAAATTATTTTAATTCCAGAAGATTCTTAAAGCAAATGGGAGTAAAACTAGCTCTTTTTTGAGCTTACGAAGAATATTATAGTTTTTAGGTGTGTACTTCTAGCAAATATAAATAAAGTAGGGTGGAAAATCGTATATGGCCCAATTTTTGACAAAACGTCGGAAAAAGTCGGAAAAAATTATCTTAAATTCCAGCCAAAAACTCAGATCGAACAAATCAGCAAACTTCCTCCGTCTCCAAAGTTAAAACTACCGTTAATTTTGACATTTTTTTTGCAAAATTGACAAAAATTGAGACAAAATTTACCCTGCAATGTGGCATTGTAATTTGGCCGAATGTTTACAAAAATTAAAATCTCAATAACACCCTGTAAAAAAACGAAGTTCAAAAAAACCTTTTTAGTTTTTTAATCTACGCTGGACGACTTTCCTTACCATATCACTCACAGCCATCTACGGTGATTACATCGAGCAGCTGATTTGAACTGAACAAAGAAACCATCTGAGTATATAGTTCCTCCCCCCAATAAAGTGGGTCGGAACCATTTTAAATGGGTAGTACTGGCGCAGTGTACCTGATTTACTCGGTCCAGTTCAAAATAATTAGAGAATCAGGGGTTCTGATGTACTCTTTACCCTCAAGATTTTCATTAGTCTTTCATATTATCATACAATGAAAACCAAAATGAGAACATTTTACGTTTTTTCCGCTGTTTTTTTATCGTTTAAAAGAACGAATATGAATAAACTCTTTATTTAAAGCCCTAAAAGACAATTTGTTGCTCTTCTATTTTAGTTTCGCTTAGTTTTGTTTCTCTTAGTTTTGTATTTCTTCTACCAATTTTAATTAAAAAAACGAAGTTTTATTTTGATTTCGACCATCAAACTTTTTTTATTATTTCCTGCTAAGGCATGTGTTGCCCAATTTTATGTTTAGTTAAATGCAAAAAGTTGGAACAACATGAGGTATTTGTTTCTTGTGTCACGACTTTGATTTCCAAAGTTCCAGTGACAAACCTTTTCAATCTGTATCGGTTTGAGTTTTCCTTTTCCAGTATTTTATCTTTACTAAAAAAATGCTGTCGATCTCAAATATAGTCTCAATTTTTTTCTCCTTGTTTGCTTTTTGGCGACAGGTCTCTGACGAAAAGGTGCTTTGAATAAGCGGACTTGGGACTCTTGAATAAGCAAAAATGAGTGCACTTTTCAGGCGTAAAAGCTTATTTTAGTTCTGAAGCTTTGCATCTCCAGAATATCTTAAGTTTCTTTATGTGCATTTTTCTTCATTATTATTATATTGAGATCATAGAGTTCGCCCAGAATAAACTTATCCTGTATAGTCTGCAAATTACTCACAGTCCAAAACTAAGTCTGAGCAGAATAATTTTATACATTATAGATTATAACAGATAATTACAATAGTAACTATTGTAGTATAAACACTATTTACATATAAGATAGTGTGTAGCCAATTACAACAGAGAGCATTTAGCGCAGTGGTTAATTCGTGCTACGCAAAATAAATGTTACAAGTACCCACGCGTGAGTTCGAGTCGGATATAAGGCAAACATTGTTAGCGAGAGATAAACTGAACGTATTATTTTTCATGCAGTAAGTTTTACTCAAAAATCAAGGGTCGCCAGTCTAAATTGTGACGTGAACAGACTACTGGCCATCCTGAAAAATAAAATGTCTCTAGACTGATTCAGCGCTGATTTGCTCTGCCAACAACCTACGGGTGCAAACCAGATTATGATCAGTTGCAAATTTGCTAGAATTGCTCCCCAACTGGTTTACTGGTTTTTGTTACGAAACAGAGATCAATTATAGAGTTCTCTTTTATAGGTGAGCACAGTGTTATCGGTACCTGTAAATTGTAACGAGTAAAAAAAGTTTTTTGTCGTACTTTGTTAGTAGATCAAAATTATAGTCACCTAACAAAAACGTGTTATCTGTTGCGGAAAATTTGTGAGACGAGAAAATATTGAGACCCTTTCCCTCGGCTAATACCTCATAAAATTAGCTTGTCATCGATACAAGTCATATGCTATTTCTTGGTAGGGTCATTGTATGAAAAATAGGAAGTTACATATGATTTTTATGATTACCGGGATACCAAATATGATCCTTGTAAGATTACCAGGAGTAGCAGGAAACCATTTATGATTACATGGAGATTTTATATGATAATGTATGATAACAACGAAATCATAAATGGTCTTTGTATGATTACTGGAAAACCAGAACTGATCAGGAACGGTTTCCATTGCAAGGAAAATGATATGATAGGTGTGAAGTAATGTGGGATAGTTTTCGCAAGTCAAAATGAAAAAGGGGCGGTTTCGAGGGCGGTTTCGAGACTTTGAGGGCGGTTGGACTCTAGAAACGAACAATTATCCGCTCACAAAACTATTTGTGACGACTGCTTTAAAAGCCCACAACATGTTGTTTTGAATGCGATAGCGGGAAAACGTTTATATATAATACCTGAACAGGTGTCCCTAATCCAGATGAGTCAGAAGCAGTCAAGAGTATAGTTGACGAGTTCAAAATCTCCGAGTGAAGAACCAGTAGAGTGCAATTGTTTGACCAAACCAAGGATACTGAAACAAAGAATTGCTTCTAACCACAAAAAGAAGTTTTTTATTAATTTGGCTGGTATATATATATATATATATATATATATATATATATATATATATATATAAAATTTTGACAAAAATTCTGTTGCTTTTCATATTCAATTTGTTTCAGTCAACAGAGATGACTAAGTTTCTTTTCAAAATTATTGGTTGATCCTCTTACTTTCAAAAAAATATAGAGAGCTGTGCTGCAAAAATTTTCACTTTTGCTGCGTTTCTGTTTAGTCTTCGAAAATGCAGTTTAACCTCAAAACAACCCGTTGTTTTTCGATATAACCCGTACCGAACCCCCAGAGCCCATCAGGCCTGATTCAGAGATTTTCCACAGGCCAAGTCTTGGCAGAGAGGCCAGGACTTGGGTAGCGGAGCCAATACTTGAGACCTCTCTGGACAGAGAGAGGCCAATGATGGTTTTTCTGGGCAGCGCAGAACCCAAGTCTTGGGTTTCTCTGAGCAGAGTTAGGGTTGACATCATGGACATCCGAAGTTTTTCATTTAATGAGGACAACTCTCGTACAAATTTGGCACTCACGTGGCATTACACGTTTTATGTCGAAAAAAATCATTTGCAGGGGAAATTTGTGAATTTCACCCCAACGCTTAGGGCTTCTCTGGGCAGAGAAAATCCAATTCTTGGGTTTCTGTGCCAAGTCTTAGAGTCGGTTTCTTCTCTTCACGTTCACTGATTTACAAAATATCCCCGTAATAGAAGTAAAAATTGAATGTTTTACTTCCAAATAAGACCCATGCTTAAGTTATGTCTCAAAAAAAGATTAGCTTTAAGTTGAAGTGCACAAGAAAAACGAAACGTTTGCGGGTTAAATAGATCAAATAAAATTTTGTCTGTTTCACAAATAAAACTGTCGGTGCCACCTAAAAAACTGATGGTTAGATCCCAAAAATGCCAAAAAGATTATCACAAAGTAAGGAAAAGATTTGTGTAATTGTTTTGCGTTCGGTTCAATTAATTGTTTTCCGGTTTCCGAAAAAGTAATTTTAAAACTTTTGTAACCTTCAGTAATTCAGCAAAGATTTTTGTCGCATATCCTCTTCTCTGAGTCTTCGTTTTTTGTGTATCAATGGTTGTTGCAGTTTGAGCTGATTTTCATTTGTATCTTAACATAAATAGAACCATCACTTTATTTTCGCAGCTTTTTATATAACTTAACCTCTCATTATTGATATCACTTGCAGTTAAGGTTTTTAATCAAGGAGAAAAACGCTCAGCTGTGAAAATACATTGCAAGAATCAAAAACTGAGAAGTTCATTCTCAAATAAAACCGATACTTACATATTACGTCTAAAAAAATGAGCTTCAAACTGAAGTTCAAAAAAGCGTTTGCGGACTAACTGCTTCAAATTACCTTATGGACTGTTTTACACATCAAACAGTCTTTACCACTTACACAGGTGAGGAATGGATCCCAAAAAACAAGCCCACAGTTGATAATTTTTTAACAAAAAAAATAACTTAAATCAATTTGCATTCGGTGCAATTAATTCTCATCTAGTGTCTGTTGAAAGTTATTTTTGAAACTTTGTTACCTTCAAGAATTCGGCAAGAATTTTTGTCGCATATCCTCTTCTCTGAGTCTCTGATTTTTGTTCATAAACGGTGTGATAATTTTGAGCTGAGTTTCTTTTGTTTCCTAATATATTTGTTTCCTCTAAATACTTACAATCCAATTCAAATTTTTTTTTGCTTTGAGATGTGGTTTTATGTATTTTTGTAATGTTTGGTATTGTTGTAATGATTTTTTTAGCTACAGCTCTTCATTTCTTCTTCAAAAACGAGTACTGCATTTGTATTTTTGAGGATCCCTTAGGCGCTGATAAGGTGAAGATACCTTACCAAGAGCCACGAACACAGTTTTAATCGCATTCATAATTGTAATTGCTGCTTTATTTGTACATCAAGGTACTCAAATTATGTTTGAAGTGCCCAAAAACCTAGAAAAAAGCACCATTTTAACCCACTGTCAAGAAAAATAAAGTCTTAGCTCCTTTCTGCCAAGAGAAGTCCCAGGTTTTGCGTCGTGTCTGCCAAGAGGTCACCAAGTCTTAAATGTATCCTTCACAGAGTGACCCAAGACTAGGACAATCTTTTAGCAAAGAGACCTAAGACTTGGATTTCTCTGGGCAGACCCCCCAGCCTTGATTTTTCTCTGTCAATAGAAACCTCAGAGATCAACTCTGGAGTGTTCTCTTAGCACCTCTGTATTTGACATGATCAGACTCTGAGTCAGGCCTGGGACTTTTCCAGATTTTTTTCTGAATCAGGCCTGATAGTCTCGGCGAATATGGTACGGGAACGCGCTTGATTAAAGAAAAATCTTAATCAGTTTTTCAGGTTAATTCCGCTAAACTGCATTTTTGGCAAAATTGATTGTTAGCTCTAATTCAAAATTTCAGATTGTATTTGTCTACCGTCAATGTTGCCATGCTATCTCCAGATTAGTTTACTTTGTTGCCTCAAAAAGAAACAAGTATCATTACTCCAACAGTTTGAGTGTTGGTAGGTTTTATGAAAAACAGGTTTGTAAACTTCATTTTGCAAGTAGTTACTTATCAAAAAATATGGGCATTTGGTTACATGGTTTTATCAACAGCTGGATATGTCCCAGAAACATTTAGAAACTTTTAATGTAGTTGTTTCTATAAACCGATTCTTGCAGCTGATTGATTTTTTTTGCATTTATGCTATCAACCGGAGCTCTAAAACTTCTCAAAAAGCAAATTTCAAATGAGCAAAAAGTTTTATGAAAAAATACTTTTATCTCTAATGATGTGAGGATCCTAGTTTATTGAGATCCGCTTTTTATTATCACAGCTTTTCATTTATCTGAATCTCTCAGTCTTGATATCATTTGCATTTAATGGTATTAATCAGGAAGAAAAAAGTTGAGCTCTGAAAAGCCAATGCAAAAATTAAAACTGAGAAATTTATGCTCAGATAAAAAGCAATGCTTACATATTACGTCTCAAAAAAATTTTTGCTTCAAACTGAATTTCAAAAAAAACGTTTGCGGACTAACTGCAAAAAATAACCTTATGGAGTTTTTCACACCAAAAACAGTCTTTACCATATAAACAGCCGGAGAATATATCCCTAAAATGAAGCGCACAGTCGGAAGGAATGTACAAAAATTATTAGTGAAATTAATTTGCGGTCGGTTTAAATAATTCTGTTCCGGTAAAAATTTAGTTTTGAGACCTTTGTCGCAAAAAGAATTCAGCAAAGATTTTTGCCAATATCGTTGTGTCTGATTCTTTATTGAAATTGCATCATTGGTTTGGGATTTTTGAGTTGAGTTTCTTTTAGTTCAAAATATAGAGAGAACAACTTTTTTTTCACAGCTTTTTATGTAACTGAATCTCTCAATATTACAATCTTTTGCAGTTAATGGTATTAATCAAGAAGAAAAACGTTCTGCTATGAAAAGTCATCTCAAGAATCAAAATTGAGAAATTAATTCTCAGACACAAGGCAATGTTTACTTATTACGTCTCAAAAAACATTAGCTTCAAACAAAAATTCAACAAAAACGTTCAACAATCAAATTATCTTATGGATTTTTTTCTACACAATAAACAGCTTTTACCCTTAAAATAGCTGGAGATTAGATCCCGAAATTAAATACAAGCCCACAGTTGGTAAGAAAGTACAGAAAAGATTAATATGATTAATTTGCGGTCGATTCAATTAAATCTGTTCTGGTTTCGGTAAAAATTTAGTTTTGAGACCTTTGTCGCAAAAAGAATTCAGCAAAGATTTTTGTCCATATCGTCGTGTCTGAGTCTTCATTGAAATTGCATCAATGGTTTGGGATTTTTGAGCTGAGTTTCTTTTGGTTCCAAATATAGAGAGATCAACTTTTTTCACAGCTTTTTATGTAACTGAATCTCTCAATATTACAAACTTTTGCAGTTAATAGTATTAATCAAGAAGAAAAACGTTCAATTCTAAAAAACCATCTCAAGAATCAAAATCTTTTTCTACACAATAAACACCTTTTACCCTTAAAATAGCTGGAGATTAGATCCCGAAATTTAATACAAGCCCACAGTTGGTAAGAAAGTACAGAAAAGATTAATATGAGAATAATATCATAATAAATTAATTTTGTCGATGAGAACTTTGTCGCATTAAGTCTTCAGCAAAGTTTATTGTCGAATATTCTCATGACTGAGTCTCAATTTAAATTGCATAAATGGTTCGGGATTTTTGAGCTGAGTTTCAGTTGCTTCCTTATATACAGAGAACCACATTTTGTTTTCACAGCTTTTTATGTAGTTGACAAAAAGGTAACGAAAAGATTAATTTAATTCGTTTGCGGTCGGTTCAATTAATTCTGTTCTAGTGTCTTTAAAAAGTTCTTTTCGAAACATTGTCACCTTCAGTAAATCAACAAGGACTTTTGTCGCATACACTCTTCTCTGATCCCTTCTATTTTGTGTATCAAAGGTTGGAGAATTTTGTGCTGAATTTCATTTGTTTCCTAATATAGAGAGAACCACTTATTGTTTTCGCAGTTATTTCTGTAACTGAATCTCTCAATATTGATATCTTTTGCAGTTAATGATATTAATCGAGAAGAAAAACGTTCTGCTCTGAAAAGCCATTGCAAGAATCAAAATTGAGAAATATATGCTCAGATAAAAAGCAAAGCTTACATATTACGTCTGAAAAAATATTAGCTTCAAACTGAAGTTCAAAAAGAAACGTTTGCGGACTAATTGCATAAAATCATCTGATAAAGTTTACTCAATAAACAGTCTTTACCACTAAAACAGCTGGAGATTAAACCCTAATTACAAGCCCACAGTTGGTAAGAAAATACAAAAAAGACTAATGTAATTCATTTGCAGTCTGTAAAAGATTTTTTTGGGACTTTTGTCCCATTATGATTTCAGCAAAGATTTTTGTCCCTCATTCTCGTGTTTTTGTTTTAATATAAATTGCATTAATGGTTCGGGATTTTTGAGCTAAGTTTCTTTTTTCTTTTGTTTCCTAATATAGAGAAAACCACATATTGTTTTCGCAGCTATTTTCGTAACTGAACCTCTCAATTTTGATATCTTATGCAGTTAATGACATTAATCTAGAAGAAAAACGTTTCGCTCTGAAAAGCCATTGCAAGAACCAAAATTCAGAAATATATGTTAAGACAAAAGCAATGCTTACATATTACGTTTCAAAAAAAATTAGCTTCAAACTGAAGTTCAAAAAAAAGGTTTGCGGATTAATTGCCTTAAATCACCTTTTAGAGATTCTTACTCATTAAACGGTCTTTACCACTAAAACAGCTGGAAATTAAACCCTAATTATAAGCCCACAGTTGGTAAGAAAATACAAAGAAGACTAATGTAATTCATTTGCAGTCTGTAAAAGTTTTTTTGAGACCTTTGTCGCATTATGAGTTCAGCAAAGATTTTTGTCGCATATTCTTGTGTTTTTGTTTTAATTTAAATTGCCTGAATGGTTCGGGATTTTTGAGCTGAGTTTCTTTTGTTTCCTAATATAGAGAGAACCACATATTGTTTTCGCAGCTGTTTTCGTAACTGAATCTCTCAATTTTGATATCTTATGCAGTTAATGACATTAATCTAGAAGAAAAACGTTTCGCTCTGAAAAGCCATTGCAAAAACCAAAATTCAGAAATATTTGTTCAGACAAAGAGCAAGGCTTACATATTACTTTCAAAAAAATTTAGCTTCAAACTGAAGTTCAAAAAAACGTTTGCGGATTAATTGCATTAAATCTCTTTTAGAGCTTTTTACTCATTAAACAGTATTTACCACTAAAACAGCTGGAAATTAAACCCTAATTATAAGCCCAGAGTTGGTAAGAAAATACAGAAAAGACTAATGTAATTCATTTGCAGTCTGTAAATTTTTTTTGAGACTTTTGTCGCATTATGATTTCAGCAAAGATTTTTGTCCCATATTCTCGTGTTTTTGTTTTAGTTTAAATTGCATCAATGGTTCGGGATTTTTGAGCTAAGTTTCTCCTATTTTTGTTTGCTAAAATAGAGAGAACCACAAATTGTTTTCGCAGCTTTTTTCGTAACTGAATCTCTTAATTTTGATATCTTATGCAGTTAATGACATTAACCTAGAAGAAAAACGTTTCGCTCTGAAAAGCCATTGCAAAAACCAAAATTCAGAAATATTTGTTCAAACAAAGAGCAATGCTTACATATTACGTTTCAAAAAAAATAGCTTCAAACTGAAGTTCAAAAAAAGGTTTGCGGAATAATTGCCTTAAATCACTTTTTAGAGCTTTTTACTCATTAAACAGTCTTTACCATTAAAACAGCTGGAAATTAAACTCTAATTATAAGCCCACAGTTGGTAAGAAAATACAGAAAAGACCAATGTAATTCATTTGCAGTCTGTAAAAGTTTTTCTTGACACTTTTGTCGCATTATGCTTTCAGCAAAGATTTTCGTCGCACATTCTCGTGTTTTTGTTTTAATTTAAATTGCATAAATGGTTCGGGATTTTTGAGCTGAGTTTCAGTTGCTTCCTTATATAGAGAAAACCACATTTTGTTTTCACAGCTTTTTATGTAGTTGACAAAAAGGTAACGAAAAGATTAATTTAATTCGTTTGCGGTCGGTTCAATTAATTCTGTTCTAGTGTCTTTAAAAAGTTCTTTTCGAAACATTGTCACCTTCAGTAAATCAACAAGGATTTTTGTCGCATACACTCTTCTCTGATCCCTTCTATTTTGTGTATCAAAGGTTGGAGAATTTTGTGCTGAATTTCATTTGTTTCCTAATATAGAGAGAACCACTTATTGTTTTCGCAGTTATTTCTGTAAATGAATCTCTCAATATTGAAATCTTTTGCAGTTAATGACATTAATCTAGAAAAAAAAAACGTTTCGCTCTGAAAAGCCATTGCAAAAACCAAAATTCAGAAATATTTGTTCAGACAAAGAGCAATGCTTACATATTACGTTTCAAAAAAAATAGCTTCAAACTGAAGTTCAAAAAAAGGTTTGCGGAATAATTGCCTTAAATCACCTTTTAGAGCTTTTTACTCATTAAACAGTCTTTACCATTAAAACAGCTGGAAATTAAACTCTAATTATAAGCCCACAGTTGGTAAGAAAATACAGAAAAGACTAATGTAATTCATTTGCAGTCTGTAAAAGTTTTTCTTGACACTTTTGTCGCATTATGCTTTCAGCAAAGATTTCTGTCGCACATTCTCGTTTTTTTGTTTTAATTTAAATTGCATAAATGGTTCGGGATTTTTGAGCTGAGTTTCAGTTGCTTCCTTATATAGAGAAAACCACATTTTGTTTTCACAGCTTTTTATGTAGTTGACAAAAAGGTAACGAAAAGATTAATTTAATTCGTTTGCGGTCGGTTCAATTAATTCTGTTCTAGTGTCTTTAAAAAGTTCTTTTCGAAACATTGTCACCGTCAGTAAATCAGCAAGGACTTTTGTCGCATACACTCTTCTTTGATCCTTTCTATTTTGTGTATCAAAGGTTGGAGAATTTTGTGCTGAGTTTCATTTGTTTCCTAATATAGAGAGAACCACCTAATGTTTTCGCAGCTATTTCTGTAACTGAATCTCTCAATATTGATATCTTTTGCAGTTAATGATATTAATCGAGAAAAAAACGTTCTGCTTTGAAAAGCCGTCACAAGAATCAAAATTGAGAAATATATGATCAGATAAAAAGCAATGCTTACATATTACGTCTGAAAAAATCTTAGCTTCAAACTGAAGTTCAAAAAGAAACCATTGCGGACTAATTGCATAAAATCATCTGATAGAGTTTTTTACTCAATAAACAGTCTTTACCACTAAAACAGCTGGAGATTAAACCCTAATTACAAGCCCACAGTTGGTAAGAAAATACAGAAAAGACTAATGTAACTCATTTGCAGTCTGTAAAAGTTTTTCTTGAGACTTTTGTCGCATTATGCTTTCAGCAAAGGTTTTTGTCGCATATTCTCGTGTTTTGTTTTAATTTAAATTGCCTCAATGGTTCGGGATTTTTGAGCTGAGTTTCTTTTGTTTTCTAATATAGAGAGAACCACATATTGTTTTCGCAGCTATTTTCGTAACTGAATCTCTCAATTTTGATATCTTATGCAGTTAATGACATTAATCAAGAAGAAAAGCGTTCCGCTCTGAAAAGCCATTGCAAGAACCAAAATTCAGAAACATATTCTCATGTAAAAAGCAATGCTTACATATTACGTTTCAAAAAAAATTAGCTTCAATGTGAAGTTCAAAAAAACGTGTCCGGATTAATTGCATTAAATCACCTGTTAGAGTTTTTTACTCAATAAACAGTCTTTACCACTAAAAAAGCTGAAAATTAAACCCTAATTACAAGCCCACCGTTGGTAAGAAAATACAAAGAAGACTAATGTAATTCATTTGCAGTCTGTAAAATTTTTTTTGAGACCTTTGTCGCATTATGAGTTCAGCAAAGATTTTTGTC
Source organism: Convolutriloba macropyga (assembly GCF_964194025.1). Classification (NCBI taxonomy): domain Eukaryota; kingdom Metazoa; phylum Xenacoelomorpha; order Acoela; family Convolutidae; genus Convolutriloba; species Convolutriloba macropyga. The sequence goes on along the minus strand of NC_134471.1, from coordinate 56,888,309 downwards.
GCATATTCTCGTGTTTTTGTTTTAATTTAAATTGCCTCAATGGTTCAGGATTTTTGAGCTGAGTTTCTTTTGTTTCCTAATATAGAGTGAACCACATATTGGTTTCGCAGCTATTTTCGTAACTGAATCTCTCAATTTTGATATCTTATGCAGTTAATGACATTAATCAAGAAGAAAAACGTATCGCTCTGAAGAGCCGTTGCAAGAACCAAAATTCAGAAATATATGCTCAGATAAAAATAATGCTTACATATTACGTTTCAAAAAAAATTAGCTTCAAACTGAAGTTCAAAAAAAACATTTGCGGATTAATTGCCTTAAATCACCTTTTAGAGCTTTTTACTCATTAAACAGTCTTTACCACTAAAACAGCTGGAAATTAAACCCTAATTATAAGCCCACAGTTGGTAAAAAAATACTGAAAAGACTAATTTAATTCATTTGCAGTCTGTAAAAGTTTTTTTTTGAGACTTATGTCGCATTATGCTTTCAGCAAAGATTTTTGTCGCATATTCTCGTGTTTTTGTTTTAATTTAAATTGCCTCAATGGTTCAAAATTTTGAGCTGAGTTTCTTTTGTTTCCTAATATAGAGAGAACCACATATTGTTTTCGCAGCTATTTTCGTAACTGAACCTCTCAATATTGATATATTTTGCAGTTAATAGTATTAATCAAGAAGAAAAACGTTCTGGTCTGAAAAGCCGTCGCAAGAATCAAAATTGAGAAATATATGCTCAGATAAAAAGCAATGCTTACATTTTAGGTCTCAAAAAAAAATTCAAACTGAAGTTCAAAAAAAACGTTTGCGGATTAATTGCATTAAATTACCTTTTAGAGTTTTTTACTCATTAAACAGTCTTTACCAATAAACAGCTGGAAATTAAAGCCCTAATTACAAGCCCACACTTGGTAAGAAAATACAGAAAAGATCAATGTAATTCTTTTGCAGTCTGTAAAAAATTTTTTGGGATTTTTGTCGCATTATGATTTCAGTATAGATTTTTGTCTCATATTCTCGTGTCTTTGTCTTAATTTAAATTGCATCAATGGTTCGGCATTTTTCAGCTGAGCGTCATTTGCTTCCTAATATAGAGAGAGCCACATTTTTTTTCACAGCTTTTTATGTAACTGAACCTCTCAATGTTGATATCTTTTGCAGTTAATAGTAATAATCAAGCAGAAAAACGTTTTGCTCTGAAAAGCCATCGCAAGAATCAAAATGGCGAAATATCAGCTCAGATAAAAAGCTATGCTTACACATTACGTGTCAAAAAATACTAGCTTCAAGCTGAAGTTCAGAAAAATGCTTGCAGACTGACTGCATTAAATTACCTTATGGTGTTTTTTACACAATAAACAGTTTTTACCACTAAAACAGCTGGAAATTAACCCTAATTACAAGCCCAGAGTTGGTAAGAAAATACAGAAAAGACTGCAGTCTGTAAAAGTGTCTCATTTGCAGTCTGTAAAAATTTTTTTTTGAGACTTTTGTCGCATTATGCTTTCAGCAAAGATTTTTTTCGCATATTCTCGTGCTTTTGTTTTAATTTAAATTGCCTCAATTGTTCAAATTTTTGAGCTGAGTTTCTTTTGTTTCCTAATATAGAGAGAACCAGATATTGTTTTCGCAGCTATTTTCGTAACTGAACCTCTCAATATTGATATCTTATGCAGTTAATGACATTAATCTAGAAGAAAAACGTTTCGCTCTGAAAAGCCATTGCAGGAACCAAAATTCAGAAATATATGTTCAGACAAAAAGCAATGCTTACATTTTAAGTCTCAAAAAAATTAGCTTCAAACTGAAGTTCACAAAAAACGTTTGCCGATTAATTGCATTAAATCACCTTTTAGAGTCTTTACTCATTAAAAAGTCTTTACCATTGAACAGCTGGCAATAAAACTCTAATTACAAGCCCACAATTGGTAAGAAAATACAGAAAAGATTAATGTAATTCATTTGCAGTCTGTAAAAGTTCTTTTGGGACTTTTGTCGCATTATGATTTTTGCAAAGATTTTTGTTTCATATTTTCGTGTCTTTGACTTAATTTAAATTGCATCAATGGTTGGGGGTTTTTGAGCTGACTGTCATTTGCTTCCCAATATAGAGAGAGCCACATTTTATTTTCAGAGCTTTTTATGTAACTGAATCTCTCAATATTGATATCTTTTGCAGTTAATAGTATTAATCAAGAAGAAAAACAATCTGCGCTGAAAAGCCATCGCAAGAACCAAAATTGAGAAATATAAGCTCAGATAAAAAGCTATGCTCACAGATTACGTGTCAAAAAATAATAGCTTCAACCTGAAGTTCAAAAAAACACTTGCGGACTACTTGCATTAAATTACCTTATGGAGTTTTTTACACAATAAACAGTGTTTACCACTAAAAGAGCTGGAGATTAAACCCTTAATTACAAGCTCAGAGTTGGTAAGAAAATACAGAAAAGATTAATGTAATTCATTTGCAGTCTGTAAAAGTTCTTTTGGGACTTTTGTCGCATTATGATTTTTGCAAAGATTTTTGTCTCATATTTTCGTGTCTTTGACTTAATTTAAATTTCATCCATGGTTCGGGATTTTTGAGCTGAGTGTCATTTGCTACCCAATATAGAGAGAGCCAAATTTTGTTTTCACAGCTTTTTATGTAAATGAGCCGCTCAATATTGATGTTTTTTGCGGTTAAAAGTATTAATCAAGAAGAAAAACGTTCTGCTCTGAAAAGCCATCGCAAGAATCAAAATGAGAAATATAAGCTCAGATAAAAAGCTATGCTTACATATTACCTCTCAAAAAATATTAGCTTCAAACTGAAGTTCAAAAAAAACGTTTGCGGATTAATTGCATTAAATCAACTTTTAGAGTTTTTTTACTCATTAAACAGTCTTTACCAATAAACAATTGGAAATTAAACCCCTAATTACAAGCCCACAGTTGGTAAGAAAATACAGAAAAGATCAATGTAATTCATTTGCAGTCTCTAAAAAGTTTTTTTCGAGACTTTTGTCACATTATGATTTCAGCAAAATTTTTTGTTTCATATTCTCGTGTCTGAGTCTTAATTTAAATTGCATCAACGGTTCGGGATTTTTGAGCTGAGTTTCATTTGCTTCCTCATATAGACAGAACCAAATTTTGTTTTCACAGCTTTTTATATAACTGAATCTTGCAATATTGATATCTTTTGCAGTTAATGATATTAAGCAATAAGAAAAACATTCTGCTCTGAAAAGCCATCGCAAAAATCAATATTGAGAAATTTATGCTCAGATAAAAGGTAATGCTTACTTTACTCAATTAGGTAATAAGCTTCAAACTGACGTGCAAAAAAAAACGTTTGCGGACTAACTGGATCAAAATACCTTGTGGATTTCTTACACAATAAACAGACTTTACCACTTACAGAGGTTGAGATTTGATCTCTAAAAACGAGCCCACAGTTAGTAAGAAAGTAAAGAAAAGGTTAATGTAATTCATTTGCAGTCGGTTGAATTATTTCTGTTCTACATTGTGTAAAAAATTTGTCGCAATATGATTTCAGCAAAGATCTTTGTCGCATATTCTGGTGTCTGAGTCTTAATTTAAATTGCATCAATGGTTCGGGATTTTTGAACTGAGTTTCCTTTGGTTCCTCATATAGAGAGAATCACATTTTTTTCGCATTATGATTTCTGGATAGATTTTTGTCTCATATTTTTGTGTCTTTGACTTAATTTAATTTGCATCAATGGTTGGGGGTTTTCGAGCTGAGTGTCATTTGCTTCCTAATATAGAGAGAGCCACATTTTTTTTCACAGCTTTTTATGTAACTGTATCTCTCAATAATGATAGCTTCTGCAGTTAATGGTATAATCAAGAAAAAAAAACGTTCTGCTCTGAAAAGCCATCGCAAGAATCAAAATTGAGAATTATAAGCTCAGATAAAAAGCTTTGCTTACATATTACGTCTCAAAAAATATTAGCTTTAAACTGAAGTTCAAAAAAACGTTTGCAGACTGACTGCACTAAATTACGTTATGGAGTTTTTTACACAATAAACAGTCTTTACCACTAAAAGAGCTGGAGATTAAAACACTAATTACAAGCCCACAGTAGTTAAGAAAATACAGAATAGATTATTTAATTCATTTGCAGTCTGTAAAAGTTTTTTTTGAGACTTTTGTCGCATTATGATTTCAGCAAAAATTTTTGTTTCATATTCTCGTGTCTGAGTCTTAATTTATTTGCTTCAATGGTTCGGGAATTTTGAGCTGAGTTTCATTTGCTTCCTTATATAGAGAGAACCACATTTTGTTTTCACAGCTTTTTATGTAACTGAATCTCGCAATATTGATATCTTTTGCAGTTAATGGTATTAAGCAGGAAGAAAAACAATCTGCTCTGAAGAGCCATCGCAAGAATAAAAATTGTGAAATATAAGCTCAGATAAAAAGCTACGCTTACACATTACGTGTCAAAAAATACTAGATTCAAACTGAATTAAAAAAAAACGTCGCAGATTATCTTCATCAAACTACCTTATCGAATTCCACACACAATAAACAGTCTTTACCGCTAAAACAGCCGGAGATTAGACCCCTAATTACAAACCCACAGTTGGTAAGAAAGTGCTGAAAAATTAATGTAGTTCATATGCAGTCTTTAAAAGTTTTTTTGAGACTTTTGTCGAATTATGAAATCAGCAAAGATTTTTGTCGCATATTCTCGTGTCTGAGTCTTAATTTGAATTGAATCAATGGTTCGGGATTTTTGAGATGAGTTTCATTTGGTTCGTCATATAGCGAGAACCACATTGTAGCTGAGCAGTAAAACAGTCTAACGTTTTGGAGTTTCAATTCAATCTTTTCGTATTGTGTAGCAAACGATCAAAATCGACTATAAATCATCATGAAGCAACGTATAAGTATTGGCGAACATAGCTATAATCCGCACATAGCAACAAGTGAGAGTTTAGACGGCAAGGCTTTTGATGCTCTTTTACTGGTTTTTTGTCTGATGTCATTGACGTCAGAATCAGTTCATAATCGATCAACAATAGTCTAGAAAACCTAAAAATATTAAGCCTAAAACCGCCTTATTCGATACATATCATGGTATTATTTACGTAAAATTAGGTTATACGAACTTTTCCGGAACTTTTTGTGTATATTAGACGCAATTCTATACGTAATTTAAAAACTCAATTCTGATTGTTTAATATTCCCGCTTAGATTTATTTAGTTACTAACATCCTCCGGCCCAGAAGAAGATGCTGTGAGAATTGGTACTAATTTTACAAGCGGGCGAACGAGCGATCCGGAGGACGTGCGCAATACGGCGGAGCGTGCGACGCTGTCGGAACCGTAACGAAGTTCAGTGATCCGAGCAGTGGGGTAGTAACCCCTTGGGTTGGTCTCTTCAACTACCCAAACCAAATCACCGGTCTTAAGGTGATGCTCGGCAGGCGTCTGCCACTTGGAACGTCGGTTCAGCGCCGGTACGTATTCTTTGATCCAACGAGACCAAATAGCGTTAGCGTAAGACTGCGCGCGGGCGTAACGTTTACGGTGATCAAACTCATCTACGCCAATGATGGACGGGAGACTACGTGCTTGGTTACCGAGGAGAAAGTGATTAGGTGTTAATACGCCTAAGTCGGACGGGTCGGCGCTTACGGGCGTTAACGGACGTGAATTAAGTGCATGTTCGACCAGACAAAAAGTGGTACTTAAAACCTCATCTGTGAGGCGACGTGTTCCAAGGATTGTGTAAAGTACGCGCTTGAAACTACGTACTAGCCTCTCCCAGATGCCACCTTGGTGTGGCGCACTGGGCGGGTTGAACCTCCACTTGATGCCTTTGTGGGCAAGTTCTACAGCGATGTTGATGGTGTTCCACTTTTCGATGTTCTCGCGTAGTTCTTTTTCCGCGCCAATAAAGTTAGTGCCATTGTCTGACCAAATAATGGCTGGTGTACCCCGACGGGAGACGAACCGCTCCACTCCCATTACACACGAACTGGCGTCCATGGAAGGAACGATTTCGACATGAACGGCACGAGTAGTTAAGCATGTGAAGAGGAAACCCCACCTCTTCTCGGTAGTCCTACGTACAGTAACGTAAAACGGGCCGAAGTAGTCAACCCCGGTGTTCGTGAAGGGAGGAGACTGGTATGCAATTCTTTCTACTGGGAGGTCAGCCATTATGGGTTGAATAGTAGCAGCGCGGAACATCCTGCACGTAAGGCAGTTAGATTTAATGGAACGTAGTGAGGAACGTAATTTAAGGATAGTATAACGTTCTTGTACTTTTGCCCGCAGGTAATCAATACCTTGATGATGATGTTTGACGTGCGTGCGCCTGAGGAACAACTATCCAAATACATGGCTTGCGTCCAGAACGACAGGATATTTTACATCAAAGTCAACTTCGACCAACCGCTTGATGCGGCCTGCCGATCGGATTAGACGATTTGGCCCAATAAAGGGAGAAAACGGGGCAATACGGCTACTCCGTTTAACGGGTTTATTTTCGAGAAGATCTTTTCTCTCTGCATTGAATGACTCCCCTTGCACAAGATACTGGAGATGACGCTCGGCTTCGTCAAGCTCCGTGGGGTCTAGGATGCTACCATCGGCAGTACGGTAACATTGGTGAGAAGGTAACATGCGGAGTGCGTACGCTGTTATCCGTAGCAACTTCTGATAAGAACTGTACTTATCGAAGGGAATTAGCTGCGGTGGCGGTTCCTTAGTTGACTTGGTTACGGATGCGGCCAATGATGTATTGGTTTCGTCAGTTTCCTTAGTTACTATACCAAGTTTGATGTTATTAACTACTTCAGTGCTTGGTTCGAACGGGAATTGCTTGGTTCTTAGGAAATCTGGACCTCTCACCCAGCTACTTGATTGCAAAATCTCAGCAGACATACCACGAGTGCCGGCATCTGCCGGATTATCGCTTGAGGCAACGTGGTTCCATTCGTCAACGCTAGTGTATTCTAAGATTTCGCAAACACGATTTGCAATAAATATTGGGTGCTTTGTTGCAGAGTTAAGCCATTGCAAGACAGTAGTGCTGTCGGTCCACATGAAAACCCTGTTGACTTTTACTGTGAGAGCTCGACAGATATCTTGTTTCAATCGAGCGGCCAGTAGCGCTGCCTGTAATTCCAGCTTTGGAACAGTCATGACCTTTATAGGTGCTACGCGAGCTTTACCCAGGACAAACGCAAGCTCCGTTTGGGGCCCACTCGAAGTAGTTACTCGAGCTCGGAGAAATGCAACGGCACTGAAAACTTCTTGTAAACTATCGCCAAACATGTGTAGTTCCAAGTGTTCAAAGTTTCCGGAAAAGTAGCTCCTTGGTATAGTGATTGCGGCAAGCTTGGGTAGTTCTACACTCCATTCGAGGAACCTTTCAGCAGTGCCCTTTGGTAATTCTTCATCCCAGTGTTGCCCGCTGGCACGCCAGATGTCCTTTAGTAACAATCGGGCACCAACGGTGAATGGTGCCACTAGGCCGATGGGGTCGAATACCTTAGACACTAGGCTCAATACCAAGCGTTCTGTTAAAGACTTAGTTACTGTACTGGAGGTACCCCGACTCACAACTAGAGTATTATTGTTGTGATCCCATTTCAACCCAAGCACGTGCGAAGATTCCTCCTTAGATGAGGCAATTACTTTTGGTTCGGTGGACTGAGGTGACCCATCAATTCGATCAGCCAGATTTGGTACATTGCTTACAAACTTAGTAAGCTTGAACCCACCTAAATGGAGAAGTTGCACCAACTCCTTCGATCTTTTGAGAGCCCTCTCAGGTGACTCCACCGAATCCAAGTAATCGTCCATGTAGAAGTTTTCTAGGACGGCTTTGGTTGCTTCCGGGTACTGAATAACATTGTCTCGGGCCGTGCGTTGCAGTGCATAGTTAGCGCATGTGGGCGAGTCTTTAGCCCCGAATATATGGCGCGTGTATTGATACACTACAACATTTGTTGTGGGGTCCTCCCGCCACAAAAAACGCAGTGATGGCTGGTCACAGTCAGGGACACCCACTTGGAGGAACATACCCTCAATATCTGCGGACACGGTGAATTGATGTTGACGGAACCTAAGTAGTACTTGGATTAGGTTTTGGAGCAGGTCGGGGCCAGTGAGCAAAGATTTATTCAAAGAATACCGTGGAACTTTGCTGCACCATTTAATACCCTACGCACTTTCCCCGGTTTGTTCGGATTGATTACAAGATGATGTGGTAGGTACCACTCTTTATTCGACCGCTGCTCAACCTTGTGAGCATCAGGGACTGTAATCAAGTAACCTTTTTCCAAGTCATCACGGATGGTATTAGAATAATTTTCTTTCAATGGCGTATCTCTCGAGAGCCGCTTTTCGAGAGACTTGAGCTGTACCAGTGATGAAAAGTAGTTATTCGGGAGCTGGATGTTGTCATCAGCCCATAACATACCGACATCGTATCTTTGGCCGTTATGAAAAGTTCTTGTTTCAAGTATTTCCTGCGGGCGAGCATCCGCTGCAGATCGTGGGTCAACTTGCTTGAACGCGCCGTACGATTCCATATCATACCAAGATTTAACCTGACAAGCTAATTCGAAATCCTGATCAATATTGGCTTTGAAACACGTCGAGACTAAACTTGAACTTGACGGGAGTGGGCCACTTAAAACCCAACCTATGGGTAAGCGGACAGCGAACGGTGAGCATTTTTCGTCGGCTGAAAAATACTCTAACGGGCGGATAGCATGGTAGACATCCTGTCCAAGTATCATCTCAATTTCTCCATAGCTATATCTTACTGGATCTAGAACTGCCAAATGTGGATAAGTTTCTTGCATGGACTTGACGTCAATGATGTCGGAACCTACGTTTAATGTTTCCCTCACGTAGGGACGCACAGTGAATGCTTCGAAGTCTTGGTCTTTATGAGGTGTTACAGTCAATTGAACCACCTTTGTGTCTATGAGTTCTTCCGTGTTTATACCCTTGACGGTCAGTTTTAATGCGGTACCCTGTAAACCGAGTCTAGCTGCAAGACTATCGGACACCCAAGAGTTACTGCAAGCGGTATCGCATAAAACCAACGCCGTAGTACTAGTGCCAGAAGAATTAGTAAGTTTCAGTTCCGTGACCTGAAGGAGGCCTTTAACATTCGTCACGGAAGACAAAGTGGTTGTTTTGCTTGGTTGCTCTTGACCCGTAGATGGCCTACTTGTACCTGCGTTCGACTTCGAAGTATCGATGTTCTTGTTTGTTGAGGGTTTAGCTGGAAAAACCCTTTCAGCTCCATGAAGTAAGGTGTTATGGGAGCTGTTGCAACCATCTTTCCTACATTTACGGGGACTTGGGCATTGCCTAAACATGTGTTTATCACGCAAACAAGAGAAACAGAGCTTTGCCTCAGCCACGACCTTGGCTCTCTGCGTGGGGGTCTTTTCCTTAAAGACACGGCATTCCCACAACCGGTGGCTGCCTTTGCATACAATGCAACTAGAGATTGATGTTGACGGAGATCTCTGGTGCGGCTTAGGGTTACTCTTCTGTTGCGTATTTGCAGCAAATGCCTTTGAAGCAACTTTTGATCTTGTTACTGAGTTGTTGGTATCCTCAGTCCTTGCTTTAGTTGCGGTATTCTTCATTAAATCGTGCGCTTCGGCCTTCTCTTTTAACCAATCGTTGAAATCAAGAAGAGTAGGCTTCACCCAATGCTTTTTTACCGTGAAGAGTGACCATGACTCCTTCATATTGGGTGGTAGCTTCTGTACGGCGGTGTTGAGAAGGGCAGCACTCTTTAAATCCGAATCGTATGACAGCGATTTAAATACCCCGACAAGACTTGAAATGCACCCCGAGTAGTTAATGATGTTATCGCTATTGTGCATTTTCAATGGTGGAAAGCTGTTGAGTTTGTCCAAATGTGCACTTACGACCGCCTGTGGTTGGCCAAATTTACGTTCTAAGGTCCTCAGTGCGTCTTTGTACATTGCGCCGCAGTAGGCGAACTCAGCTATAGCTGTTTTAGCTTTCCCTGTTACGAGGGTCTTAAGGTATGTCAATTTTACATCATCAGTTAAGGACTGAGAGTCAATTGCGCTTTTAAATTGACCATACCATTCGTGCCACTGTAGAGGATCCCCATTGTATTGGGACAACTTCCATTCGGGTAGTGGGTCATTCCTCTTGCTAGTTAAGGCGTCAGTGAATGCCTTAATCAAGCTTGCATTTTCAGATGCTGGCGCTGGAGGCGTGGGATGCGGTGGGCCACCCCAACACAATGGTATCGGGGCAGTATGCCCATATGTGGGCTGTATAACGGGTGTGACAAAAGGTGGCGCTATGTTAGTAGTTGTACTAAAGGGGTTAACAGGGATGCTACAGGTTGCTGCGTGGCTGCTATTAAGATTTTGTTGTGCATTCAATTGCAAGATGGGATGGATAACGGTGGGGTCAGCATTTCTTGGGGGTAGGTTCGGTTGAACGTTGTTGAAGACGGTTGCATTATTTTTCGCCTGGTTCAAATTTGAGGGAGTATTCTGAGGAAAACGCCACAAATTTAAATCGGGGTTACGGTTAAGGGGAAGTTTGGGTGCGGTAGGGCATGGTAACAGGCGGGCTTGAGGTGAATAGACAATGTTTTGTTGTGGAATGTTGGGGACGGGTAAGTATGTTGCTGTGCTCGCCAGAGAGGGCGACGGAATCACGGGAGGATGAGGAATAAATAGATGTTGAGATGGGAACACGGGAGGCGGGTTCACGATTGGGTTTAGAGGTGGAGGGACCTTATGCGGGGAATGGGCAATAGGGATTTGTGTTTGGTGTGTAATGTTACTTTGAGGTGGATTCTGTTGTTGCGGATTGTGAGGCTTCGACATATGTAATTCACAAGGTACACTGGAGCTTTTTGGACCCAAGAACTGATTTACATGTGGGTTTGCTGAAAAATCAGGTAAAAAAATGGAGTTCGTTGGTGCCATAACGGGTGTCGTTGGCCAGGGAGGTTGCATAGGTGGTTGAGGTGGTGGGAGTGCGACATTTTGTACGTCGACTGGTACTTGGTTCACTTCACCACTGCCTGAGGGACTATGTGCCCTTTGATCAATGAGTGATTGCTGCAGTTGAGCCTGGAGATATTCCCGATACAAAGCTTCCTGCTGGGCAACAGAAATTAAAACTCCTGGCCGTGTGTACTGAGAAAGCATTTCAAGATGATGTAAGTTATCGGCAACATTACTTGGGTTTTCTGGAGGATTACTAGGGGAAGTATCTTTAACAGGAGGGTCGGCGGTTGCTGAACCAGGAGGAGAAAAGTTTAACTCACTTGAATTACCTGCTGGAAACGAATTTACCCAATCCTGAACAAGTCCCTGACTTCTATCTGATCCCCTATCTTTAAACAAATTCAGTTCACTTGAGTGGCGACTAAACAATGAATGATTATCCATTAAATCAGCCTCATCTAATTTAGCTGCTGCAACACGCTGGCGGTGGTCTTCCTCCAATTCTTGAAGTGCCATCTGTTCCTTTTGTATTTCAAGCTCCTTTTTTCTCATGGCAATTTCGTGTTTTTGTTTAGCGAGGCGCATGGCAGCTTGTTCTTGTTTCTCGACCTCTTCGCGTTTTATTTTTCCAATGAGAAATTCATGTTTACGCTGGCTAGACATTGATGATGTTGTTCTGCGTGAACTTCTCTTAGATTGGCCTTGAGGATTAACGCCCTCGCATACGGTGTCTCGGTCAGCAACTGAGTCAATATAGCTTCTAGCCACAAGCAAGAATTTATCATTGTTCTTGGTTTTATCATCCAACCATTGCTCAAGGACAGGGTAAAATGAATCTGGGTTCTCCGCTTTACTGGCTAAGTCAAATAGTTCTTCATTCTTCTGCACCAGTTTACTGAAGACATCCTTCAACTTAGAAACCAAGCGTTCAACTTTAACCTTCCTGTCTTGACGATCTATGGCATCTGTGAAATCCTTATGGATGTTACATAACTCAGATTCTAGATTAGATCTTGCATTAAAGAGCTTTTTCAATTTTTTTTGCTGTTCGGCCATGATATTGAAATGGCTAATTTATCAATGTAGAGTAACTTTCAACCATACACGTGGAATGAGGGTTATACCGAACCCAAATGACGACGACTTGATAATCAAGACGTCGAAGAGCAGAAAAAAAGTTACCGAGTATTGAATTACTCGGCGAAAGTGAGTAAGAAATTATAGAGTGCGTCTAACGTGCTTGAAAGCAAGGAGGGACTAAACAGGAACACAGGCAACCGGGGAAAGAGGACTGGGTGGACGAAGCACGACGAAACGGGAAAGGAAGCGGCGGACGGGGCGGGAAGGACGGGCGAACGGCGCGCAACGCAACAGGGAACGGAACGGAACTGGCGAAAACGCGGGTAGTAAACGGGCGACGCAACGGACGGGACGGAGACGCTGAACGAGCGACGCACGAAGAAACGGGAAACGAGACGGACCGAACGGAGGCGTTGAGCGAGTAGCGCGCAACGAAACGGAAAGGCGGGTCGGAACGGGCGGGAGACGGTTACGCAGCGAACGGGGAGGTCGTGAACCACTATGCTAGCAGACCACAGCAACAAACTCAACCAAACAAACTAGCCGTAACTCCAGAACAAACTTAAGTCACACCCTAGGAAGAAGGAGAGATGCTACTTCAAGAAACAAGCTAGCACAAGTCATTAAGGGGCTTAATATATACAAATAACGAACTAATTTACGGCAAAGCAGTAGTATACCAAATGGATGAAAAGAGCAAGAAACTTATTAGCCGTAACTCTAGAATAAACTTAAGTCACACCCTAGCAATATTCCAACCTAAACAGCCAATCAGCATAACAACAATATTAAACAGACTACAGCAAAAGTTAAGTAATATGCAGTGCTTTTGTAGTCAATGAAAGCTGGAAAAGATAAGAAACAATCTAGCCGTAACTCCAGAATAAACTTAAGTCACACCCTAGAAGGCAAAAACCTAAACCAACAAACAATCATACAGTTACACGCAAATAAACAGCAGCAAAAATCAATATAATACAACAGAGGTGCTAGTAAATTAGTAAATTGGAGAAGTCCAGAAACAAACTAGCCGTAACTCTAGAACAAACTTAAGTCACACCCTAGAAAGCAACAAGACCCAATCAACTAACCAGCATACTAGCTTAATCAACATACTGCAACAAAAACAACAACATACTTCATCACATATAACATACTACATCGAAAATGGGAAAAGTAGCGAAGAAAACGAAAAGCGAAGTTTTGGGAGAGCGACGTTATTGAAAAAAAAGCGGAAAACGGAGAATTGTAAAGTTAAAGAACGAAAAGAACGCGGACAAAAAACGGTACATAAACGAGCGACGAAAAAAATTATAGGAATTCGATAATTTTTTGTAGGCCGGAGGTTGTGAAAAGTGAAAATTTTCACAACTTTTTCTGTTTAATGAGTTTCACTCAATTAACGAACATTCCTGTTGGAAAATTTATTTTTGACAACCTTGTCAAAAATTTTATGCTCTTGTCCAATTTTTCAAATCTTGGTGAATTTTTTCTGCAAACTCTTGATTCCGGAACTGTAATTCAGTAAACCGGACGTATTTAAGCTCGAAAATACGGCTGTCAACATTGGTTATTGATTTTCTAAAGTTTTTAGAATTGCATCAAAATTGACCAACAATTTCAAAAATTGAACAATTTAACATAATGTTTTCTCGATTTTCTCTATATCAGAGGTAATTTTTTGATATACGAACCGACTTGATCACTTTTTAGAAATTTTCGACAATTCGACCAAAAATTTTCAAAATCGATGTTTTTTGTCCCAAAAATTATGTTTGCGGGGGGGGGGTTTAATGTTGACCGATTAAGTTAATCTATCTCACGAAATAATTGTGTTCTTCTATTTGTTCGAACCGAACTGAAAAAACACAGGGTTGGGTTTTGCCATCTAAATTTTTTTTTCATCAATTTACTGCTATAAAACTAACTGTTCTTACAGTTTTTTAAAAAATTTGTTTGCCTGTAGAAGTCCCTCTCAGTCCCTGGATTGGCTGGTTATTCACATTGAACCATTGCATCCTCCATAGTTATTTTATATCTTGTGAGGTGCAAGAAACGTCATCATTATAGCTTTTCTCATCTGTTGTTCCTTGAAAATACCTGTTGCACATTCTCCTTGTGGGACGCAGATGGGAAGCGTCTTGGGTTTTTCTTTGGAACATGCTGTGTCACTTCACTCCTTGCTTTGCTACTCAAAGTGATGTTATTAAACTGGAGACAGAGTGATTTGCCCGCCCAGTTGGCATGGAAAGTAAGCTGTCCTTGTCGCTCCCTGTCACACATTTGACAGAAGTAACTCTCAGCTCAATTCTGAAGTTGTCGAATTCAAAATGCGTCTTTAAACTAACAAGAATCTCTACCTCAAAAGTTTCGTCTTAAACTAAAGGTGGCTCGAATAGGGAGCGGCACCAAAATGTAGCTGAGCAGTAAAACAGTCTACCGTTTTGGAGTTTCAATTCAATCTTTTCGTATTGTGTAGCAAACGATCAAAATCGACTATAAATCATCATGAAGCAACGTATAAGTATTGGCGAACATAGCTATAATCCGCACATAGCAACAAGTGAGAGTTTAGACGGCAAGGTTTTTGATGCTCTTTTACTGGTTTTTTGTCTGATGTCATTGACGTCAGAATCAGTTCATAATCGATCAACAACCGTCTAGAAAACCTAAAAATATTAAGCCTAAAACCGCCTTATTCGATACATATCATGGTATTATTTACGTAAAATTAGGTTATACGAATTATTCCGGAACTTTTTGTGTATATTAGACGCAATTCTATACGTAATTTAAATACTCGATTCTGATTGGTTAATATTCTCGCTTAGATTTATTTAGTTACTAACACACATTATATTTTCACAACTTTTTATGTAACTGAATCACTCAATATTGATATCTTTTGCAGTTAATGGTATAATCAAGAAGAAAAACGTTTAGCACTGAAAAGCCATCGCAAGAATCAAACTTGAGAAATTTATGCTCAGAAAAAAGGTAATGCTCACTTTACTCAATTAGCTTCAAACTGACGTGCAAAAAAAAACGTTTGCGGAGTAACTCGATCAAAATACCTTGTGGATTTCTTACACAATAAACAGTCTTTACCACTTACAGAGGTTGAGATTAGATCTCTAAAAAAAGGCCACAGTTCGTAAGAAAGTAAAGAAAAGATTAATGTAATTCAATTGCAGTCGGTTGAATTAATTTTGATCTTTTTTCTTTAAAAAAATTTTTTTTGAGACTTTTGTCGCATTCAGATTTCAGCAAAAATTTTTGTCGAAAATGTTCGGGTCTGAGTCTTAATTTACACTGCATCAATGGATTAGATTGTTAATTGAGGTACAATTGGTTCCTAATATAGAGAAAACGACTTTCACAGCTTCTTATGTAACTAAAGCGCTCAATATTGATATCTTTTGCAGTAAATGGTATTAATAAAGAAGAAAAACGTTCAGTTCTGAAAAGCCATCGCAAGAATCAGAATTGAGAAAAATATGCTCAGATTAAAGGCAGTGTTTACTTATTACCTCTCAAATATATTAGCTTCAAACTGAAGTTCAAAAAAAGGTTTGCGGAATAATTGCCTTAAATCACTTTTTAGAGCTTTTTACTCATTAAACAGTCTTTACCATTAAAACAGCTGGAAATTAAACTCTAATTATAAGCCCACAGTTGGTAAGAAAATACAGAAAAGACTAATGTAATTCATTTGCAGTCTGTAAAAGTTTTTCTTGACACTTTTGTCGCATTATGCTTTCAGCAAAGATTTTCGTCGCACATTCTCGTGTTTTTGTTTTAATTTAAATTGCATCAATGGTTCGGGATTTTTGAGCTAAGTTTCTCCTTTTTTTGTTTCCTAATATAGAGAGAACCACAAATTGTTTTCGCAGCTATTTTCGTAACTGAACCTCTCATTATTGATATATTTTGCAGTTAATAGTATTAATCAAGAAGAAAAACGTTCTGCTCTGAAAAACCGTCGCAAAAACCAAAATTGAGAAAATTACGCTCAGATGAAAGATAATGCTTACTTTATTCAATTAGCTTCAAACTCATGTAATAAGCTTCAAACTGACGTGCAAAAAAAACGTTTGCGGATTAACTGGATCAAAAGACCTTGTGGATTTCCTACACAATATACAGTCTATAACACTTACAGAGGTTGAGATTAGAGCTTTAAAAACAAGCCCACATTTAGTCAGAAAGTAAAGAAAAGATTAATGTAATTCATTTGCAGTCGGTTGAATTAACTCTGTTCTAGTTTCTGTAAAGAAATTTTTTTTGAGACTTTGGTCGCATTAAGATTTCAGCAAAATTTTTTGTCAAAAATCTTCGGGTTTGAGTCTTAATTTACACTGCATCAAAGGATTAGAACTGTTAATTGAGTTACAATTCGATCCTAATATAGAGAAAACCACATTTTGTTTTCACAGCTTCTTATGTAACTAAAGCGCTCAATATAGATATCTTTTGCAGTTAATGGAATTAATCAAGAAGAAAAACGTTCAGTTCTGAAAAACCATCGCAAGAATCAAAATTGAGAAGTACATGCTCAGATTAAAGGCATTGTTTACTTATTACCTCTCAAATATATTAGCTTTTCAAACTGAAGTTCGAAAAAAACGTTTGCGGGATAAGTGCATCAAATTACCTTATGGAGGTTTTTACAAAACAAACAGTCTTTACCACTAAAACAGCTGGAGCTTAGATCCCTAAATTAAATACAAGCCCACAGTTGGTAGGAAGGTACAGAAATGATAATGTAATTGATTTGCGGTCGTTTCAATTAATTCTGTTCTAATTTCGTTAAAAATTTTATTTTGAGACTTTTGCCGCATTAAGATTTCATCAAAGATTTTTGTCGCATATCTTCGTTTCTGAGTCTTAATTTACACTGCATCCATGAATCAGAGTTTTAGCTATGTTACAATTGGTTCCTAATATAGAGAGAACCACATTTTGTTTTCACAGCTTCATATGTAACTGAAGCGCTCAATATTGATATCTTTTGCAGTTAATGGAATTAATCAAGAAGGAAAACGTGCAGTTCTGAAACGCCATCGCAAGAATCAAAATTGAGAAAAACATGCTCAGGTTAAAGGCAGTGTTTACTTATTACCTCTCAAAAAAATATTAGCTTCAAACTGAAGTTCAAAAAAAACGTTTGCCGGATAACTGCATCAAATTACCTTATGGAGGTTTTTACAAAACAAACTGTCTTTACCACTAAAACAGCTGCAGCTTAGATCCCTAAATTAAATACAAGCCCACATTTGGTAAGAAGGTGCAGAAAAAATTAATGTAATTAATTTGCGTTGGGTTCAATTAATTCTGTTCTAGTTTCGGTAAAAGTTTTTTTTGAGATTTTTGTCGCATTAAGATTTCAGCAAAATTTTTTGTCGAATGTTTTCGTGTCTGAGTCTTAATTTCAATTGCATCAATGGTTCGAAATTTTTGAGATGAGTTTCATTTTGTTCCTAATATAGGGAGAACCACATTTTGTTTTCACAGCTTTTCATGTAACTGAATCTCTCAATATTGATATCTTTTGCATTTAATGATATTAATTGAGAAGAAAAACGTTCTGCTCTGAAAAGCCATCGCAAGAATCAAAATTGAGAAATATATGCTCAGATAAAAAGCAATGCTTACATATTACGTTTCAAAAAAAATAGCTTCAAACTGAAGTTCAAAAAAAGGTTTGCGGAATAATTGCCTTAAATCACTTTTTAGAGCTTTTTACTCATTAAACAGTCTTTACCATTAAAACAGCTGGAAATTAAACTCTTATTATAAGCCCACAGTTGGTAAGAAAATACAGAAAAGACTAATGTAATTCATTTGCAGTCTGTAAAAGTTTTTCTTGACACTTTTGTCGCATTATGCTTTCAGCAAAGATTTTCGTCGCACATTCTCGTGTTTTTGTTTTAATTTAAATTGCATCAATGGTTCGGGATTTTTGAGCTAAGTTTCTCCTTTTTTTGTTTCCTAATATAGAGAGAACCACAAATTGTTTTCGCAGCTATTTTCGTAACTGAACCTCTCATTATTGATATATTTTGCAGTTAATAGTATTAATCAAGAAGAAAAACGTTCTGCTCTGAAAAGCCGTCGCAAAAACCAAAATTGAGAAAATTACGCTCAGATGAAAGATAATGCTTACTTTATTCAATTAGCTTCAAACTCATGTAATAAGCTTCAAACTGACGTGCAAAAAAAACGTTTGCGGATTAACTGGATCAAAAGACCTTGTGGATTTCCTACACAATATACAGTCTATAACACTTACAGAGGTTGAGATTAGAGCTTTAAAAACAAGCCCACATTTAGTCAGAAAGTAAAGAAAAGATTAATGTAATTCATTTGCAGTCGGTTGAATTAACTCTGTTCTAGTTTCTGTAAAGAAATTTTTTTTGAGACTTTGGTCGCATTAAGATTTCAGCAAAATTTTTTGTCAAAAATCTTCGGGTTTGAGTCTTAATTTACACTGCATCAATGGATTAGATTGTTAATTGAGGTACAATTGGTTCCTAATATAGAGAAAACGACTTTCACAGCTTCTTATGTAACTAAAGCGCTCAATATTGATATCTTTTGCAGTAAATGGTATTAATAAAGAAGAAAAACGTTCAGTTCTGAAAAGCCATCGCAAGAATCAGAATTGAGAAAAATATGCTCAGATTAAAGGCAGTGTTTACTTATTACCTCTCAAATATATTAGCTTCAAACTGAAGTTCAAAAAAAACCTTTGCTGGATAAGTGCATTAAATTACATTATGGAGGTTTTTACAAAACAAACAGTCTTTACCAGTAAAACAGCTGGAGCTTAGATTGCCAAATTAAATACAAGCCCACAGTTGGTAAGAAGATACAGAAAAGATTAATGTAATTAAATTGCGTTGGGTTCAATTAATTCTGTTCTAGTTTCGGTAAAAATTTATTTTTGAGACTTTTTCGCATTAAGATTTCAGCAAAAATTTGTCGAATATTCTCGTGTCTGAGCCTTAAATTAAATTGCATCAGTGGTTCGCAATTTTTGAGTTGAGTTTCATTTGGTTCCTAATATAGAGAGAACCACATTTTGTTTTCACAGCTTTTCATGTAACTGAATCTCTCAATATTGATATCTTTTTCAGTTATTGGTATAATCCAGAAGAAAAGCGTTCAGCTCTGAAAAACCATTGCAGGAATCAAACTTGAGAAAATTACGCTCAAATGAAAGGTAATGCTTACTTTATTCAATTAGCTTCAAACTCATGTAATAAGCTTCAAACTGACGTGCAAAAAAAAACTTTTGCGGTTCAACTGGATCAAAATACCTTGTGGATTTCCTACACAATAAACAGTCTATAACACTTACAGAGGTTGAGATTAGAGCTTTAAAAACAAGCCCAGATTTAGTAAGAAAGTAAAGAAAAGATTAAATAATTCATTTGCAGTAGGTTGAATTAATTCTGTTCTAGTTTCTGTAGAGAAATTTTTTTTGAGACTTTGGTCGCATTAAGATTTCAGCAAAAATTTTTGTCAAAAATCTTCGGGTTTGAGTCTTAATTTACACTGCATCAATGGATTAGAATTGTTGATTGAGTTACATTTGGTTCCTAATATAGAGAAAACGACATTTGTTTTCACAGCTTCTTATGTAACTAAAGCGCTCAATATTGATATCTTTTGCAGTAAATGGAATTAATCAAGAAGAAAAACGTTCAGTTCTGAAAAACCATCGCAAGAATCAAAATTGAGAAATATATGCTCAGATTAAAGGCAGTGTTTACTTATTACCTCTCAAATATAGTAGCTTCAAACTGAAGTTCAAAAAAACTTTTGCGGGATAAGTGCATTAAATAACCTTATGGAGGTTTTTACAAAACAAACAGTGTTTACCACCAAAACAGCTGGAGCTTAGATCCCTAAATTAAATACAAGCCACCAGTTGGTAAGAAGGTACAGAAAAGATTAATGTAATTGTTTTGCGTTGGTTTCAATTAATTCTGTTCTAGTTTCGGTAAAAATTTATTTTTGATTTCAGCAAAAATTTAAGATTTCAGCAAAAATTTTTTGTCGAATATTCTTCTGTCTGAGTCTTAATTTAAATTGCAATGGTTCGCAATTTTTGAGTTGAGTTTCATTTGGTTCCTAATATAGAGAGAACCACAATTTGTTTTCACAGCTTTTCATGTAACTGAATCTCTCAATATTGATATCTTTTGCAGTTAATGGTATAATCAAGAAGAAAAGCGTTCAGCTCTGAAAAGCCATCGCAAGAATCAAACTTGAAAAAATTACGCTCAGATAAAAGGTAATGCTTACTTTATTCAATTAGCTTCAAACTTGTGTAATAAGCTTCAAACTGACGTGCAAAAAAAACGTTTACGGACTATCTGGATCAAAATATCTTGTGGATTTCTTACGCAATAAATAGTCTTTACAACTTACAGAGGTTGAAATTAGATCTCTGAAAACAAGCCCACAGTTAGTATAAAAGTAAAGAAATGATCAATCTAATTCATTTGCGTTCGGTTCAATTAGTTCTGTTCTAGTTTCGGTAAAAGGTCATTTTTGAGATTTTTGTTACATTAAGATTTCAGCAAAATTTTTTAAACAATTGTTCTTCAAGCTAGCCAAGGAGTTGTTCATATCGAGCCTTACTACAAATCCAAGTTCCTCTATATCCTTAAAATCCAATTCAATTTATTTTTTGCTTTGAGATGTGGTTTTATGTATGTATGTAATGATTGGTATTATTTTTTGTAAGTTATAGCTCTTCATTTCTTCTTCAAGAATGAGTACTGCAATTGTATTTTGGATGACCTCTTAGGCCTTGAAAAGGTGAGGATACCTTACCAGGAGCCACAAACATAGTTTTAATAGCATTCATAATCGTAATTGGTGCTTTATTTGTACATAAGTGTACTCAAACTTATGTTTAAAGTGCCCAAGAACCTACAAAAATGCACCATTCTAACCATCTGTCTTGTATCCTTTCTGCCAAGAGAAGTCCCAAGTGTTGCGTCTTGTCTGCCAAGAGGTCACCAAGTTATGGTTGTACTCTTCACAGAGTGACCCAAAAATTGGACCTTCTTTTAGCAGAGAGGCCCAAGACTTGGAATTTCTCTGGGCAGAGGCCCTCAAATCTTAATTTTTCTCTCTCAATTGAAACCTCAGAGTTCAACTCTGGAGTGTTCTCTTAGCAGCTTTGTTTTTGCCATGATTAGACTCTGAATCAGGCCTGGGACCTTTCCTGATTTTTTTCTGAATCAGGCCTGATAGTCTCTGTGGATATGGTACGGGAACGCATTTGATTTAAAAAAAACTCAATCAATTTTTCAAGTTGATTCCGCACAACTGCATATTTTGGCAAAGTTGATCGTTAGCTCTAATGCAAAATTTCAGATTGTATTTGTCTCCCGTCAATGTTGATATGCTATATCCACATTACCCGGGCCGAGAAATTTGGCCAAAATTATGTAAGATCAGCGGCAACTAGCGTTGACAAGTCGGAAAATTCACCGCAGTTTTCTTACATAATTTTGCGTTGAATGCGTTGAATTTGAAGACAAAAATTCAACGCATTCAACGCTAAATTATGTAAGAAAATTGCTGTGAATTTTCCGACTTGTCAACGCTAGTTGCAGCTGATCTTACATATTTAGCGTTGAATATAGCGTAGATCTTACGTATTTAGCGTTGAATTTAGCGTAGATCTTACATAATTAGCGTTGAATTTAGCGTTGATCTTACAAAAAATGAAAGCGTCAACTTGAACTATTAACCTCAAGTTGCGTATGGGACTCGATCTGCTGACCTCCTGTTTGCTTGTCGCCTCTTCTACCATTGTGCCACAGTACCTTGGTTTCCTTAAGAGCCGCAATTCTTATAAAGCGTAGATCTTACATATTTTGCGTTGAAATTAGCGTAGATCTTACATATTTTGCGTTGATTTTGCCTAGTATTTAACTTAGCTTATTCAACGTATTTACCATGTGAGGCGTACTGGGGAAAATTTATATTTTTTAAAAGTTTTGAAAAAAAATGAATTCCTAAAATGGTCTGAAATGGTTTTTGCACCAAAAGAGAGCACTCAAAGGTTATTTTTTGCTGACTTCATTTTTCTCACTTGTGCAGTATAGGGGTCGAAACAGTAAAAAAAATAATTTTTCAAAAAAAAACTTGAAAAATTTGAAATCGTAACATGGTCTGCATTGGATTTTGCACTATAAAAAAGCACTAAAAATGATTTTTTTCTGACCTCATGTTTCTCACCTTTGCAGTTTGAAAAAAAAACTTGAAAAAGTTCTGAAATCGTAAAATGGTCTGCAAAGGATTTTGCACTATAAAAGAGCACTAAAAAGTGATTTTTTGCTGAACTCACTTTTCTCACATGTGCAGTATAGAGGGTCGAAAGTGTAAAAAAAATTAATTTTTCGAAAAAAAACTTGAAAAATTTGAAATCGTAACATGGTCTGCATTGGATTTTGCACTATAAAAAAGCACTAAAAATGATTTTTTTCTGACCTCATGTTTCTCACCTTTGCAGTTTGAAAAAAAAACTTGAAAAAGTTCTGAAATCGTAAAATGGTCTGCAAAGGATTTTGCACTATAAAAGAGCACTAAAAAGTGATTTTTTGCTGAACTCACTTTTCTCACATGTGCAGTATAGAGGGTCGAAAGTGTAAAAAAAATTAATTTTTCGAAAAAAAACTTGAAAAATTTGAAATCGTATCATGATCTGAACTGGATTTTGCACTGTAAGGGAGCAGTTAAAAATGATTTTTTTCTGACCTCATGTTTCTCACCTGTGAAGTATAGGGACCGAAACAGTGAAAAAATTGACTTTTTGAAAAAAAAACTTGAAAAACTTTTGAAATCGTAAAGTGGTCTGAAATGGAATGGAAAGATTAGCGTTGAATGCGTTGAATTTACGTAAGATCAACGCTAAATTCAACGCTAAATATGTAAGATCTACGCTAAAATTCATCGCTAAATATGAAAAATCTACGCCAAAATTCAACGCAAATTTATGTAAGATTAGCGTTGAATGCGTTGAATTTATGTAAGACCAACGCTAAAATTCAACGCTAAATATGTAAGATGTACGCCAAAGTTCAACGCAAAAATATGAAAGATTAACATTGAATGCGTTTAATTTATGTAAGATCAACGCTAAATTCAACGCTAAATATGTAAGATCTACGCTAAAATTCATCGCTAAATATGAAAAATCTACGCCAAAATTCAACGCAAATTTATGTAAGATTAGCGTTGAATGCGTTGAATTTATGTAAGACCAACGCTAAAATTCAACGCTAAATATGTAAGATGTACGCCAAAGTTCAACGCAAAAATATGAAAGATTAACATTGAATGCGTTTAATTTATGTAAGATCAACGCTAAAATTCAACGCTAAATATGTAAGATCTACGCCAAAATTCAACGCAAAATTATGTAAGATTAGCGTTGAATGCGTTGAATTTATGTAAGATCAACGCTAAAGTTCAACGCTAAATATGTAAGATCTACGCCAAAATTCAACGCAAAATTATGTAAGATTAGCGTTGAATGCGTTGAATTTATGTAAGATCTACGCTCAGGTGTAGATCTTACAAAAATTCAACGCATTCAACGCTAATCTTACATAAGTTTGCGTTTTTTAGCGTTGACACCTCGGCCCGGGTAGTTTACTTTGTTGCCACAAAGAGAAACAAATGTCATTACTCCAACAGTGTGAGTTTTGGTAGGTTTTAAGAAAAACAGGTTTCTTAACTTCGTTTTGCAAGTAGTTACTTATAAAATAATGGGGAATCGATTACATGGTTTTGTCAACAGTTGGGTATGTCCCAGAAATTTTACAAACTTTAAATGTAGTCGTCTCTATCAACCGATTTTTTGCAGCTGATTGATTTTTTTGCTGTTTTGCTACCAACCGGAGCTCTAAAACTACTCTCGAAGCAAATCTGAAATGGGCAAAAAAAATTGAAGAAAAAAAATACTTTTATCCCTAATGATGTGAGAAAAAGGTTCGAATTTTTGAGCCTGGTGTAGCTTTATTTACGGTCGAACATTACCGGTCCTCGATACTCCCTGTTTCCTTTGTGTTTTTGTGTTTTGCTCTCTGTAACCTGTTCTCTTTTGATAAATTTTAACGCAATTAAATCTGGTTGTTTTCTTCATTCACCTAAGCGCAAAAAACCTTTTGATGATTCATCTCTTGAGAAAAATTTCATCGTGTGAAACCACACAAGATGCTGGCTGGTTTCACACGAAC
The DNA here is from genome assembly GCF_964194025.1 of Convolutriloba macropyga. NCBI lineage: Eukaryota > Metazoa > Xenacoelomorpha > Acoela > Convolutidae > Convolutriloba > Convolutriloba macropyga. The sequence goes on along the minus strand of NC_134471.1, from coordinate 56,863,959 downwards.
AAAACGAGTGATTCATCACACAAGACAATAATGAGCGTTTGAAACGAGGGAGTTCTAAATTGTAACCCTCTAAAAACCTGAACAGCATCAAAAAAATTTTGCACAGAAATTTCCTGCGCCTCGCGAGGTTGAATGAAAAACAGCACTAAAAATTGTCACTGATTGCTTTGAGTACCAACTCTAAAAGCCCAGTAGTAGTATTCTGACATAGTATATGCAGACATTTGGTAGTCTAGATGGTTTCAAAGTAATGACCATTTAAAAGCCCTGTCTACACTTTACATTGTATACAAATTACCACCATGATAAAAAACAGATAGCAAACAGCTATCTAATAGCAAACACCATGATAGCAGACAGCCTATTACTTAAGTAAAAATATATGTTTTATAACCAGCGAAATGTGAGCAGAGAAACATTTCTTTTTCGAAATGAAGTTGGGTGTCAACCTAAACGAAATTTGAATGAATCACATTATATGACTGAATAATTAATCAAATTTCAGACAAAAAAAGTCACGTGCAGACAAATTTACTTGATTAATTCAAAAATGGTTCTCTAAAGCGATACGAAAAAGCTTCTTCGAGAATCTTAGCTTAGAGAACAATACATGAATTGTTTCGAGCCAAACCTTTGCAACAGAAAATATTTAACCGATTGGGTTCTTAACAAGGTATTTTATTCCACTGCCAATTTGCAACCACATTTTTATATTTTTGCGTATAGAAGGTGTACTTTGTTCGACTGTTATCAAAGAATTCTCGAAAATTGCGTTTTGGCTGATTACCATAATAATGAAAAACAAGCCATTCAATTGCATTCGATATTTAAGTTCTTTTACAATGTAAACATCTAGGATTTTCTCTTCACTGATGGAGTGGATATTCTGATTTCGTGCGTCGAAAATCAAAATTTTTCATGCTCTTTAAAAAAAACAAACTCATTTTTTTGTGGGTGTTAACTTTGGATCGTAAAAAGCAACTGCATTTCTCAGTTTTAACTCAGGATCTTTTTTGTGCTGAGGAATCTCTCTGTCTGAACATAGTGCAAGGATGTCTTCATTTTATTGGACTGTTCTTAAGGACCAAATGAGACGCAGATCATGATTTTTATAGATGAAAGATGAAAGAACTCCTAAAACTGTTTCTTTAGGATTTTTTTTAAATATTTATATCTATTCTGATTCAAGTTCGAACTTAAATCTAGATATCTTCATGTGATGATTCGTTTGGCTTGGATAGATCAAATAGAGCTGCTGCAGTTACTTTTTTACTATTATTTTTGTATCAAACTTTTTTGATAAATTTGAGCATCAGTAGTACAAAATATTTTGCGGAAACTTGAATTCGATTTAGAGAAAATCCTGGGTTAATCGACAAGATATTTAGTTTGTCACTGCATACTAGATTCCCGGAGGATAATTTAGAACCCCCGGAGGGATCCAGAAGTTTACTTTTACGAAGATATAAGATATTGAGTTCTAAGCACAAAAGAATTCGTGTTCGATGATTCAGGCAAATCTAATTTTCAAAGAGACGTCTTTGCGTAAAACTACTAATCTGCTGAACTTGTACGCATGAACGGATTGCTAGCTGTCTGGTTGAGCAGATTACCTTTTTTGAAGTTGAACAGATTCTTTACAATAGATTGAGTGTAATTTAGAACCCATTATTTGACAAAAATGCTAATTTCTTTGTTTTTCGCAAGTAATGCAAGGTATACTTTGTGACGTGAAGATGTTATTTTGCTAGCTTTCTTTTTGAAAATTTTGGTCTGTGGACGTTATGATTTAGTTATGATTAAGGATAAACAAAGAAACTTTGAAAACTTACCCTGCAAAATTGTCACGACCACAAGCAGGAGTGTCTTTTGCACAGACATTTGATCAAATTTGAGAAGACAAATAAAATATTTTGAGGTGACACAGTACTTTTAGTTTAAACAAATCCCTTTTTTACTGAGAAAGATCCGACTGTTTCTTTATCATTTCAGCAAGCACAATTAGCAGCCCATTTCGTCAAAAAAATTACAGGTAAGTGCGAAGAATATATATTGAGCCATTTTTGCGAACAACTAATTTCGAATATTACTTTGTCGTCTTTACATTTATTATTACAATTAATTACATTTTCTTCTTTCGAGGTTGCTTTGAATGCTATTACTATCGCTATTAATTGTTCATAATTTTAGATTACTTCTTCGGCTGTTCAAATGAGAAGTAGATTAGTCACTTCAAAGCTAATTATTTAATTAATTAATGGTTATATAATCAATTATAAAAAGTAAATTTGAGTATTTTTTACAGCAGTTATTTGGATTTTGCTTTGTTTTCTAAAGAGCCGCGTGAAAATTTCTTGGGGTCATTTCTTAGATCGTCAACAAAATCCATTCGACCAAACAAAGCAGTGAAATATCAAACAGTTTACGATACAAAATATAATTAACAAGACAGTTTGATCATAGAAAATTTCGACTCTATTGCTAATTTAAGCATACGAATTAATCAATAAACTTACAAAGGTTGCCATAAAACAATTGCAACCAAAAAATCAAAACTTCAATAAAACATAATGTCGTCAGTTTCTTATGTTTCAATAGAAACTAGCAATCGTTGGTCCGTAAAAGCAATCTAAATAAACTTTTTCTTCAAGAACTCTCTATAAACTTTGACGAACAAATATGCGGATCCCAATATTAATTTCATTGATGCATTTACCGAAAGCTAAAAATTGTATACGATCGCGAAAAAAATGAAAAAATCCGGCAAAAATAAGGAAAAGCAGCGCGATGGTCACAAATATTAAGATTAAGCAAAACTGCTAATTTTATATTTATGTTAAGGTTTTGTGTTCTGTTCTGATGACAATGAAACATCCGACTAACATACAAAAAGCGCTTTTAAAAAGAAGTAGGGGATAAATACACACTGCGTTGGCGGTAAGCTAAGAACTTCTTCAAGCCTCTTGAAGCAATATCAGAACCTCCGATAAACTTTTAATAACTTAACTTGGTGCATCTCAAAAATCTGGATCTGTCAGCCAAAAACATTGCTCATTGCTTGAAAAATGTTGATGGAAAGCAAATAACGGATAAATTGTTCGATCATAAGGAAAAAATCGTAGAACTCCCTAAGCCAGCAAAATCTACATTGCAAAAGTTAAAACATAACCGATTAACGTCGAGCGAATTGATCTCAAACGACCGGCGAGTGGTTGGCTCTGTCAGTAGCTAGCCACGGTTTAGTGAGGCTGGCGTTAGCTTAAATGAATGGTCATGAGGTGAACAGAAAGGTGCACCGCAGCGGTGGGGGGGGGGCAACAGTGGGGGTGGGGGAGGCAACAGTGGGGGTTGGGTGTAATGGTGGGAGGGGGATCTTTGGCTGTACGGGGCCCTTACTGCATGAACAATGTGCAGGGGGAACGAATTCCAGCCAATCAGAATTGAGTATTTCTAAATAACAAATAGGCATTTAAAAAGTTCCAAATAAGATTTAAATACGTTCTAATATAAGTAGAAAGTTCCAAAAAAGTTCAATTAACCTAATTTTAAGTAAATATAACCACGATATGTACCGATTAAATTGGTTTTTGGCTTAATATTTTTAGGTTTTCTAAACAATTGTCGAACGAATACGAACCGATTTTGACGTCAATAACGTCAGGCAAAAAATGCTAAATGAACATCAAAAAAAAGTCTTGCCGTCTAAAATCACTGGTTACTTTTTTCGATTATGCTTACACGTTGTTATGCTTTTAATGTATACTCACACGTTGTTGAATTGAAACAGATACGGACTACAGTTTTACTTAGTTTATATGGTTCCGCGACATGGGTAAGAATTACGAACACGCTTTAGCCTAAATTTTGTGATAAACTTATTAAAAAGAAAAGAGTTTGTTAAGCTGGTCTCCCATTTTCTGTAATTTGTGCAGCAAAATTCAGAACAGTACGGTTCAATTGAATCGGACAATTACATATTTGAAGCGACATCGAAAACCCAAATCTTGGCAAGACCCCTGGAATCCGTACCGTGCTAAAGTAGGTTTACATTGTTCCAATTTACGATGAAGAAATTCTACAGTCTTTACCTCTGGAAATTAGAAGTAGAACTGTTAAAGCTGCCATTAATAATTACCCGGCCATGTTTTACCACAACCCAGATGTCCAAAAGTTTAGCAATATGGTATCTCAAGGTTCCAATTACAATAGGTGTCTTACAACTGACCGAATGCTGCGTGAAATCAAGCGGATTCAAGCGACCAAATACTGGCAAACAACAGACGAGGCAGAAAAGTCAAATATCGAGAGAAACCCTGTGAAAATATTTGAGCAGGCAGTTGATAAGGCAAAACCTCTGATTGGTACTATTGAACAACTGAAGCTAGGAACAGTCCACCAAATTCCAATTGCTTTGTTTGACAACACAAAGCTGTTCATGGCTCTTAGATGGCTAAAACTGTAAGACACAACCAAACAATTTTTTGCAGTAAATTCAAAATTCATATAAAAAATTTCGACAGCAAGAAACCCAATTCGTGAATTTTTTTGACATTGGTATAGTAGAAGTAAACTAATCTTTGTAGAAAACATTGGTAAGGAAAACAATTTTTGAGAAGAAAAAACACCAATTTTGAAAATTTTTGGTAGATTTACCAAAAATTTCGAAAAAATTGATACAGTCGGTTCGTATATCAAAAATAAATTCTGATATAGAGAAAATTGATAGAATATTATGCTAAATTGTTCGAATTTTTGGTCAATTTGACGCAAATTTTTGGTCAATTTGATGCAATTCAAAAACATAGATTATCAATAACGAATATTGATAAACCGTATTTTTGAGTTTAAAACCGCCCAATTTACTTGATTACCGTTCCGTGATCAAGAATTTTTAAAAAATTGACCAAAATTTGAAAAAAAATGGAAAAATGCATAAAATTCTGAAAAATTTGTCAAAAAATCAATTTTCCAGCCAGAAGGTTTGTAAATTGAGTGAAACTCAATAAACACAGAAAATTGTGAAAACTTTCACAACCTCCGGCCTACAGAAAAAAAATGATCGCATCCCTATAATTTTTCTCGTCGCTCGTTTATGTACGGTTTCGTCCACATCCTCTAAATTTTCAGTTCTCCATGTTCCAAAGTTCAATAACGTCGCTCTCCCAAAACTTCGCTTTTCGTTTTCTTTCGCTGCTTTTCCTGATTTAGATGTAGTGTGCCATATGTGATGAAGTAGGTTGTTTGTTTTTGCTGTAGTATGTTGAGTATGCTGGTATGCTGGTTTGATGTTTAGGTCTTATAGCTTTCTAGGTTGTGACTTGAGTTTATTCTCGAGTTACGGCTGGATTGTTCTTTGACTTTTCAAATTTACTAATTCATTAGCCCTCCTGTTGTAGTATATTGATTTTGCTGCTATATGTTTGTGTGTACCTGTATGGTTACTAGTTGGTATGGTCTCTTTGCCTTCTAGGGTGTGACTTAAGTTTATTCTCGAGTTACGGCTGGATTGTATCTTGACTTTTTCAACTGTCTTAATCTACAAATACACTATTGTAGTTTATTCAATTTTGCTGTAGTTTGTTTAATAACGTTAGTTTGCTGATTGTTTGTTGTGGTTTGGGTTTTGCTAGGAAGTGACTTGAGTTCATTCTGGAGTTACGGCTAGTAAATTTCTCGACTTTTTCTTTCTCTTTCTTTTAGAGTACTACTGCATTGCCGTAAATTAATTTGTTATATTAAGCTCCATAATGAACTATGCTAGATTTTCTTGCAGTAGCTTCTCTCCTTTTACCTAGGTTGTGACTTAAGTTTGTTCTGGAGTTACGGCTAGGTTGTTTGGTTGAGTTTTTGCTGTGGTCTGTTAACATAGGTCTTTGCGACCTCATTTCCCGCGCCCGTTCTTCCCCAACGTCCCGCTTCGTTGCGTTGCGCGTTTTTCGCTCGACTTCCCGCACCTCCCGCTCCCGTTCCATCGGGCACTGCTCGCTCGACTTCTCGTTTGTCCCGTTTCCGTTGCGTTATGCGTTGCTCACTCGACTTCCCGTTCGTAACGTTTCCGTTTCGTCGCTCGTTGGACGCTCGACTTCCCGTGTGTCCCTTGTCTCCCTCCGCGTTGAGCGCATAGCGTTCAGCGCTCCACTTCTGTTTTTGTTGGGCACTGTGTGCTCGACGACCTTTTCTGCTCTTTGGGCGGTTTGTTTTACAGACCGTCTACAGTGTGCTGTGTTTGGTGTCTTCTGCGATGGCTTTGTTTTGCGTGGATTTGGTTTATTTGGGGTGTGCATATAATAGATAACCGTGTGCAGTGTTAGTTTTGCTGGTTTTTGGAAATAACAACATTGAGATGTCTAATAGTCTTGATCAAAAAGTCAATAAGTTGTACGCTGCCAGGTCAAAGCGTGAGGCTGAATTGCATGCTATACATGAAGATATTTTTCATTGTATAAATAATCAAAGTAGTCGAGTGAAAGTGAACGCCTAGTAACAAAATGCAACGAAGCTTTTACGACTGTTGTAGACAAAAATGAGGACCTGATTGCATTTGCTGGAAAAACGGAGGATCCAAGTGCACTTGTTCCTTCATTAGAGTCTTACTTGAAGGCAATGACAACTAAGAACAAAATACTCACTTCAGCACGAAAATACATCAACTCTGCTGATGATAAAGTGAGTGAGTTCCAGGAACCAAGGGCTTCCATTCCTTCTAGACTTCCTTCAATTACGGCCTCGTCAAAAACATCTAGTCAGCGTAAACATGATTACGTAATTGCTAAAATGAAGCGCGAAGAAATTGAAAAACAGATTGAGGCAGCCATTCGCCTTGCTAAACGAAAAAAAAAGCAAATGGAATTAGTTGCACTGTAGGAAAACAACAGGAAGCGGTTGGCAGAGGCAACTCTGCACGAATTTGAATTGCTGGACCCCGTTGCTAAAGCTAGCCATTCTGAAACAATTGCAAGTGCTAGGAGCTCAATGAGAAGTGAAAAGGCTGTCCAGGACTGGATGAATACCTCACTTGCTTTAAGTTTTAACAATGAGGAGAAAACTAGTGAACCAGAGGTTACAAAAGACCCTCCAGAATGCCCTAGCCACAATAACGGCGAAGCAGTGGAAGATCACAACACTGAAACTTCAAGGCAATCCATTCCAAAAAATTGTCGAGGCAACTACATTTTAAGCAGTGAGACCTTGCAGCAACTCGATCCTTTTTATATTTAACCTGAAAATTTTTTGGCTGCTGCTAACAAACAAGCGTTGTATCAGGCGCAACTAAGGGCGCAAATGGATCAAACAGGCCAACAAGGCATGGCGCTTGCAAGCATAATTAACCAAGGATCCGCCGATAGTCAGCCGCCTTCTGTACACGGCCCAGAGGCTTCTTCACCACCCATTCAACAGCCCAGTCCACCACAGCCGTTCGCACCGCAAAGAAACCAAAATAATACATCCGAAGTATTTCCCAATGCACAACTTCAAATTTCACAATCCAGGGGACCTGAAACATCAGGTCTGCCCAAAAACAATTCGGCCCAGCGCATATGCTCCCGACAACAAATTAATTGTGTCCCCCGAGCACCAAACGCCACTCTTCCTCCTTTTCCGACAACAAATCATCCAGCCCCCGTAATAAACGTTCCCTTGCACCCAAGCGCCCCACCAAACCCAAATACTCAACAACACAACTCCGAACCCGCTCGTCCTAATGACTTTCCCATTCCGAACCCAATCTTCGCACCTAACCTCACTGCTCCCATCCCACACGCCCCTTTGATTAACCAGCCTCTCGTCAACAACAATTTTCAGAATAGTAATAACTGAGTACACAAAGTTGTACGTTCTGTTGCTCCTCCTTTCTCAAAAATGCCCAATATCCTTCTTGGTCAAAACTTTGTGTCAAATATGAGTCATTGGCGGTTTCCACAGCACAGACTGTCAATAGTCAACCAAGACCTCACCACCGTGAATAGTCTGCCTCCAAATGTACACAACCAAATCGCAAACCCTCAAGCACTAATATTCCACAACAAATGTATTCGAATTCACCCCCTTTTGATTGATATGCAATCACCATCAGGTGCACAGCAGGAAAACCCAATCGCAACTACTAGTAATGTTGTACCCGGTCTAGCCACTCCGGTTTTTCAGCCAACATACTCCTATTTTGGGCCCACTCCGTTGAGTTGGAGTGGTCCGCAGGTGTTTGCACCTGCCCCTCCAATACCGGAAAATCCGTCATTAATTAGGGAATTAGCTGATGCAATAACAAGTAAGAAAAACGACCCTTTGCCTGAATGGAAACTTGCAGAGTTTAATGGCGACCCATTAAAGTGGCATGAGTGGTATGGTCAATTCAAAAGCGCGATTAACTCGCAGTCGCTCACTGATGACGTTAAATTGACTTACCTTAAAAAAAACTCGTCACCGGTAAAGCAAAGATTGCAATCGCCGAGTTTGCTTACTGTGGTTTAATGTACAAGGATGCACTAAGGACTTTAGAACGTAAATTTGGCCAGCCACAGGCAGTCGTAAGTGCACACTTAGATAAACTAAGCAACTTTCCTCCTCTTAAAATGCACAATAGCGACAACATCATTACCTATTCGGCGGCCGTATCCAGCCTCGTTGTGGTTTTCAGGTCACTATCATATGATGCAGACTTGAAAAGCACTTCCCTATTTAACCAAGCGGTACAGAAGTTACCTTCAAACATGAAAGAGTCATGGTTGCTCTTTACGGTTAAGAAGCACTGGGTAAAGCCTCCCCTCCTTGACTTTAACGATTGACTTAAAGAAAAAGCTGAGGCCCACGATCTTATGAAACAAAGCGCAACCAAGGCAAATCCTGAAGATTACAGCACTTCAGTAACCAAGACCAAAAGAGCCTCAAAAGTGTTTGCATCAAACTCACAACAAAGGGAAACAAAGAAGCAAATGCCATCTTCTTCGACAAACACTTACTCTCGCTGTATTGTATACAAAGGTAACCACCGGCTATGGGAGTGTCGAGTTTTCAAAGAAAAGACTCCAACCCAGAGAGCTAAGTTGGTGGCGGAAAATAAACTTTGCTTTTCGTGCTTACGCGATAAGCACACATTCCGCCAGTGCCCTCAACTGAGAAAGGGCCGAGCAGAGGGGTGCAATAGTTCGCATAACACACTATTGCATGGAACAGATAGGGTTTTCCCAACAAAACAGTCAACATATCCTAATACCATTCAGCCTTCTGGCAACATAGGTCAAAGTAAAGCAACTACTAGTCAACAGCCGTCTAATAAGACCACAACGATGTTATATGTTACTGATGTTAAGGGGCTTCTTCAGGCAACGGAATTGCATTTGTTCAATTCGTCCTGTTTGGATACCATTTTCAATTCGTCCTTTAGTTTTGTGTGATACCGCCTGCAGTAACTCTCGGTTAGCCAGTAGTCTCGCAGATAGACTCGGTTTGCACGGTAAAGCACTAAAGCTAACTGTCAAGGGCATTAATACCGAGGAAGTAGTTGATACTAGGGTTGTTGAAGTTACTGTGAAACCAAGAGAACACCAGGATTTCGAACCATTTACCATCAACCCTTTCCCTAAAGAGTGTCTGAACGTCGGCTCTGATATGATTAATGTACAGGCCCTGCAAGAGACTTACCCACACCTAGCAGTCCTTGATCCCGTGACGTATTCCTATAAAGACATTGAGATGATATTCGGACAAGATGTCTATCATGCCATTCGCCCGTTAGAATACTTCTCTGCCGATGAGAAGCGTTCAACCGTTTCCGTACGCTTACTCATAGGTTGGGTCTTAAGCGGTCCGTTACCATCAAGTTCGTACTTTACCTCAACGGCTTTAAAGTGAATATCGAACATGACAATGAGTTAGCGAGTAAAGTAAAGTCATGGTACGACATTGAATCATTCGGGGCAAACAAGCAGGTCGATCCACGACCTGCAGCAGACGCAAGGGCTCACGAAATCCTTGAGAATACCACCGTACACAATGACCTGAGATACGATGTCGGAATGCTGTGGGCAGCAGACAAGACCAAGCTCCCAAGTAATTACTTCTCCTCCCTTGTGCAACTAAAATCTCTCGAAAAACGATTGGCCAAGGATGAAGACCTTAGAGAGAAGTATACTAGTACCATCAAGGAAGACCTAAAAAAGGGGTATGTAATTGAGGTTGCGGACGCTCAGAAGGTTGAGAGCCGGTCCGATAAAGAGTGGTACTTACCCCACCATCCGGTTTTAAACCCGAACAAACCGGGTAATGTGCGAAGGGTGCTCAATGGAGCAGCAAAATTTCATGGTGCCTCTCTGAATAAATCTTTGCTCACTGGCCCTGATCTGCTCCAAAACCTTATATACGTACTTCTTCGCTTCCGACAACATCCATATGCCGTCTCTGCCGACATCGAGGGAATGTTTCTATAGGTTGGTGTATTACCATCAGATCTACCATCACTTCGCTTTCTGTGGCGGGAGGAATCCACAACTAACGTTGCAGTATATCAATATACGCGCCAAATATTCGGGGCTAAAGACTCGCCCACCTGCGCCAACTATGCATTACAACGCACAGCGAGAGACAATGCCAAGTTTTATACCGAAGCTGCAAAAGCAGTCCTTGAAAACGTCTTCATTGACGATTACCTTGACTCAATGGAGTCTCCTGAGAAAGCCATCTATAGATCGAAGGAATTGGTACATCTTTTCCATCTCGTTGGGTTTAAATTTACAAAGTTTGTAAGCAATGTGCCAAATCTGGCTGACCTGATTGATGGTTCTCCTCAAACTACTGAGCCCACGGTTATTGTGTCATGTCAGGAGCATTCATCGCATGTGCTAGGGCTAAAGTTGGATCACACTAATGAGACTTTTTTGTGAGTAAAAGCGCTGGGTTCTAAGTCTTGTCTTGAAAGTCTTTGACCCCATTGGTCTTGTCGCACCGTTTACTGTCGGTGCTCGACTGCTCATAAAAGATATCTGGCGTGTCACTGGACAACAATGGGACGACGAACTTCCACAAGACATGGTTCAAAGATTTTTGGTTTGGAGTGCGGACTTACCAAAGCTTGATAACATCAAAATTCCCCGGATTTACTTAGTGGACCCTTTGATAATATAGAGTTGCATATGTTCGGTGACAGTTCCCAGGATATTTTCAGTGCGGTCGCATTCCTGCGAGCCCGAGTAAAAACTCCCACGGGCGAAGAAAAAACAGATTGCGTTTGTTTTGGGAAAAGCGCAAGTGGCGCCAATGAAAGTGATGACTGTCCGAAAACTCGAGTTACAAGCAACTCTACTTGCCGCTAGACTGAAAAGGGAAAATACACAAGCACTTACAGTAACTGTTAACCAAGTATTCATGTGGACAGACAGCACGACCGTTCTCCAATGGATTAACTCTAATGAAAAGCAACCAATCTTTGTTGCAAACCGAGTTTGTGAAATATTGGAGTATACCAGCGTTGACCAATGGAACCACGTCGCAACTAAAGATAATCCAGCTGGCGCTGGCACGCGTGGAATGTCCGCTGAGATTTTGCGACTAAGCGGTTGGGTCAAAGGTCCACATTTCGTAACTAATTCACGTTTCCCGTTTGTACCGAACAAAGACGTCATTGAAAACATCAAACTTGGCGTCAACCAAGCAGTCACTACAGAAGACACTGTATTTCTGACTACATCTGTCAAAAAACAGATAACTCCAGCTTCTTCATTATTTCCGTTTGATAAGTTTAGTTCTTATCAAAAGTATTTGCGCATTGTCGCATACGTTCTCCGGCTTTTGCCGAAAACGATGGTAGCATTACCGACCCTACTGAGCTTGACGAAGCCGAAAATATCTTCTTGACAATAAATTCGTTAAACGGAGTAGCCGAATTGCTCCACATTCACCGTTTATTAGTCCAAATGGGCTAATCCGTTCCTCGGGCCACATCAAGCGGTTAATGGATGTTGGGTTTAACGTAAAGTAACCAATCATCTTAGATGCACGTCACCCGTTTGTAAAACTGTTCCTTGAACATACCCACCTAAAGCAATTTCATCAAGGCGTTGAATACCTAAGATCAATTGTGCAGGGACACAATACAGTACTGAAACTAAGATCGTCTTTACGTTCCATCAAAGCACACTGCCGGAGATGCCGAGCATTCCAAGCTGTAACTATGCAACCAACCATGTCCAACTTACCTAAAGAGAGACTTGCTTACCAGTCGCCTCCCTTCACGAACACTGGCATTGACTACTTTGGGCCATTCTATGTTACTGTCCGCCGTACTACTGAGAAAAGGTGGGTCTTCATCTTCACCTGTCTCACTACTTGCGCTGTCCATGTCAAGATAGTTACCTCCATGGACACCAGTTCTTGTGTTATGGGAGTTGAGCGGTTTGTGTCACGAAGGGGTACACCTGCCATGATTTGGTCTGACAATGGCACTAACTTTATTGGAGCGGAGAAAGAACTCCAAGAAAGTACTGAAAAGTGGATTGTTGTCAACATTGCAGCTGAGCTCGCTCACAAAGGTATAAAGTGGAGGTTCAATCCACCCAGCGCACCACATCAAGGTGGCATCTGGTAGAGGTTGGTACGCAGTTTCAAGCGCGTGTTGTATACTATTCTTGGCACGCGTCGCCTCACGGCTGAGGTACTGTATACTACCTTTTGTCTCGTGGAGAATGCCCTCAATTCGCGTTCTTTAACACCCGTAAGCGCTGATCCGTGCGATTTGAACGCTATAACGCCAAACCACTTTCTTTTAGGGGAACACTCTACCGGTATTCCGTCTGTTGTCGGCAATAATGAGTTTGACCATCGCAGACGTTACGCTCGTGCGCAATCGTACGCTAATGCGATCTGGTTCCATTGGATCAGAGAGTATGTACCGACGCTGAACCGACGCTCTAAGTAGCAGACACCTGCCGAGCAACACCTTAAGACCGGTGACTTAGTTTGGTAGTTGAGGAAACCAACCCTAGAGGTTACTACCCAACCGCTCGGATTGTGGAACTCCGTTACCGCTCTGATAGCGTCGCGCGCTCTGCCGTTTTACGTACGTCGACCGGTTCACTCGTCCGTCCGCTTTTAAAACTTGTACCAGTTTTCCAAACATCTTCTTCCGGGCCGGAGGATGTTACGTAGTAAATAAAAGAACGAGTTTCAGCCAATCAGAATTGAGTATTTCTAAATAACAAAAAGGCATATGAATCGTTCCAAATAAGATTTAAATACGTTCTAATATACGTAGAAAATTACAAAAAAGTTCAAATAACCTGATTTTAAGTAAATATAACCACGATATGTACCGATTAAGGTGGTTTTTGGCTCAATATTTTTATGTTTTCTAAACAATTGTCGAACTAATACGAACCGATTTTGACGTCAATAACGTCAGACAAAACCAGCTAAATGAACATCAAAAAAGTCTTGCCGTCTAAAATCACTGGTTACTTTGTACGATTATGCTTACACGTTGTTATGCGTTGTATGTATACTTACACGTTGTTGAATTGAAACAGATACGGATTACAGTTTTACTGAGTTTATAAGAAGGGTCCACCGCAGCGGTGGGGGGGGGCAACAGTGGGGGTGGGGGAGGCATCATTTTCTAAGAAGCGCCCTGCACAACATAAGTAAAAATCTCCGAAACAGTCTCTGTGATTCGCACAATCTTAAAGTCAAATGAGCTAAAAGACTCTAAGAGAACTTAAAACTCACTGGGTGCTACCTCCTATCTCGTTTCTGAGGACGAAAAGTAAAATGTGTCTAAGCAAAAATTGGTGAAGCGAAAAAGCACAAAAAAGTCCAACGAGATTAATATGAAAGCTACAATCGTCATTTGAGATAGATTGTGAGAGATGAAACGAGAAAGCGAAGGAAAGAAACCCTAACCAGCAGAGAGAGAGAGAGAGAGAAAGAGAAAAAGAAAGAGAGCTAGGAATATTTTCCATGATGAGATTCGCAGCAGAAAAAATCTCTGGAGGTCTGTCATAAAGCCCGTGTGCAAGACTTGGCCAGTGAAATTTCCTTGGCCAGTAATGATCGTTAGACTCAGATAATGACCAAAATGTTCAAAATTCAGCAAAATCATGCTCAAACTACTGATTTTATTATCTCCACCACCTTTTCATTGTCTCAGACAATGCAGTATCCCCATTTCAAGCTTTAAACAGTTTCAGTGGATCATAAAGATCCATAAACTTGGAAAATGATAATAATTTTCTGAAAACTTGAAGAAATTTAAATTTTATCAAAAAACTGCTAAAACTTGAGTCATTAAAATTTTTATAACCATTCCATTAACTCCAGAAACTTTTTGTTAAACAGTAGAGGAGCCCCTGCGTCCGGTTTTTTTTCCACCACGTTCTAACGTCGCCTACCCTGTTCCACCAACGAGCGTCATTTTTGTGTACTGCTCTGACCTTAGCGGTGAGAGTAAACAGCGCCATCGTTTTCGTTTCTTGGGCCAGTTTTACACTAAACTGTTTGTCGAAAACTGATTGACCCCCTTCTTTGGTTTATTGGTCAATTCATAGTCAATCCCGACAGTTAAAGTCGGCACAAAAATCTTGATTCCTAAAATTGGTCAACCACGTTTTTTTTTCATAGCTCGACCTCTCAACCAGGGTCTCCTATAAAAGTAGAAACGAGTGTTATCAAATTGTATTTGATTATTTACAAAAAATTACAGAAGCGATGAAGTGTTGTATTTATGAATTTGGATGTGAGTCAACTTTGACTGCGTTATCAAATGCCAGATCGTAGTATATTTTGTGCTTATTCCGAGGTAGAGGTGATAATGAGAGCGGAAAGCACCACGAGGACCACAGACAGTGAACACCTGTTTGAGTCTGAAACAGAACAATTTGTATTATTAGAATGAGCTGGAACCAGATCTCTCATTACAGGCCACAACCATCACAAAAACTGTTTATTATTTTTTTTTCAATTTTAAAATTAAACTTCAGTTCTTTTCCTGCTTGCAATATTGTGACATTGTAGATTTACCTTCCCTTCACTGACATCCCGTTTGCTTACCTATTGATTACATTCATTATATAATAGGTCAACCACTAAACTAAATAATTTTGCCGATTTAATTTGAGAGCCAACTGCTTCTCATAACAGTTCCTGATGGTTTCAGCTAAAACATCACTATGTATGCTATGCTAGCAATTCGTTTAATACAAACTTTAGAAAACATACCATCTACAAAATTTTATTGGTTGGTTGAATGGATGTGAAAAATTAATTCTTGTTGATTGAGTGTCAACTAAACATTTCAAACATATAAATGTGTCAAAAATATCTTTGCCTCAATGTTAACTATGATATCGCATATGTAACTTATTAATTATTTAGTACAGAATGTTCGAAATAACATATAATTTTCGAAATGCTTATACCCACACACCCGGGTCGAGGTGTCACCGCTAAAAATCGATAAAAGATGTGAGATTTGCGGTGAAGTTGAGTAAAAAGTGTAAGATTCGCGCTCAATGCGATCAATGCGGTGAATAAAAAACTTTCAAGCGGTGAATTTTTTTTCACCGCTTATGTGGTGAAAAAAAATTTACCGCTAAAAATTGCAATACTTACAAAAATTCACCGCTAATTTTACAAAATTTCGTCATTGGAACAGTTTTTTTAAAAACATGCAAGAATGTTGAATAAGCAAAATGGTTGGGTCATTAAAAAACAAACTAAAATATTAACACATAAAATTAATAATAATAATAATAATAATAATAATAATAATAATAATAATAATAATAATAATAATAATAATAATAATAATAATAATAATTAATTTTGGTTCCTGCGCAATCGCAGCGGAACAGCATTAGGTCACAGCGGCCTGTTCTCAGATGCCCTTTTTCTTATTATTCCCCACATTTCAGACTGCTCCTTTATGAGCAGCATTGCTCTTTTTTTGGTGACTATGGCCACTTTTTTTGCAGCTGAAACTTTCGCGTGGTACCATCATTGCAGCCAACATTGGTCAGCCTATGGTCAACCTGAAGCTATCGTTAAGTAAATCCTCATCCTCACACAGACAGCTTCACGGAGGGAGGGGATTGATCTCTCAATCATTGGCGTGTGAATCACACACCTTACCTCTCGGCTATCACGCCACATATCTCGGCTATCACAAAATATGTCTGCAGCTGTCTGATTGTCATTGCCAAAAACCAGCTTTGGTTCTGGTTCAGGTAATGTAAAAATACGTTGCGGTGAAATTTCGTACAATCAGCGTTTTCTCACCGCATTTGTTTGGAGCTCTGAAAAAATTTTTTTTCACCGCATTCTGACGGTAGCGCTAAAATTTTTTTTCACCGCTTCGTGGTAGCGCTTAAAATTTTCTTTGCCGCATTCTGCTGGTAGCGTTGAAAATTTGTTTTTGACAGCTTATGCGGTGAAAAAATAATTTCACCGCTACGAGCAGAATGCGGTGAAACAATTTTTCAGTGCTACCACCAAGCGGTGAAAAAAAATTTCACCGCTAAAATCGCAAATCTTATACAAATTCACCGCTAAATTCAGCGCTTATCTCACGAAAATTCACCGCTATGAACGCATTCAACGCTAAAAGATGCGGGTGCTTTGCGGTGAAAAATGTTTTTTTTTCACTGCTATTCACCGCTAATCATGTTTTTTGACCAAACCTCGACCCGGGCATAGTTATGACGAAATTATGCGCATTGGGTCATTGAATAGCTTACATTACCACTATCTTGTGCCAAAACGTAAGGCTGTTTGGAGATTTCCTTCTTAAATTGAGGGGATGGACAAATACGAAGTCTGAAATTGTCAAAAATTTCAGTTTTGAGACTTTTCAGAGTTTTCATTAACTTCAAGATTATTGATTTTTTCTAGTTGGTTTTTTTGCGCCAATGGCTCATGTTCCTATGCAAAAAAAAGCTAATCAATCGGTTGATCAAAAATGATGTCATCCTTTGTCAAAATTTCTTCGGCAGTCTTTCTAATGTAAATAAGATGAGACGGGTCTTGAAACTGGTTTATGGAGTGCAATAAAACGGTGATCGAGAATATCAGTATTTTACTACCACAGAAATGAAAAAAAGTTTATGTCAGTTTTCTGATAAGTGTATTTTATATAATGAGCAGTTAAAAATCATTTTGTTTGCAAAAACAGCCAGTTTTCTTTTTTATCTTTTTGTTCCGACCCACTTGTGGGGGGAGGAACTATATACTCAAATGGGTTTTTTTTGTTCAACCAAATTAGGCCGATAGATACATTTATTGTAAAGAGTTGAGACTGGTATTATTAGAAAACCTGTCCAGCGTAGAGTGTGGAATAAAAAAAAACTAATTTTTGTTTTTACCAGCACTTATCGAGGTTTAAAGTTTTGTGAATAGTAGACGAACTTCCGTTCTGTTTATTGAAATTTTTCGTCCTTTCAACCGAAATTTTTTGCATTTTGCTAAAATATGTTAAAATTGTTAATAGCAATGATATTGTTTTTAATTTTAAGGTTGATATTGTTTTTAATTTTAAGAGATTTGCCGACTGGATGAATCCGAGTCTTTTGCTTGAAACTTTTGCTAATTTGTTTGAATGTGAGATTAATTTTTTATCAAAAATGGCTCCAAATACACTTTTTCCCTTTTTGTTTAAATATTCAAGAAGTATATTCCTAACATCTGCTGTAACAATCTAAGAAAACTTCAAAAAAGATAGTCAAACACTTGCCTTCTGTAGAAGTCTTTTGCAAATAAATTTTTGCCGGCCTTATTCGAAAAATTAACTCAATATTTTTTTATAAAACGCATCATCTAATTTTAGTTTATTGAAATAATTTTTTTAATTGAAATATTTTGCAAACATATGAAATAATTAATTCTTTTTGCTCGACAAGCAGCAAACTCAGGGCTAGGTTTGGTCACATCTTGGACTCTCACAATTAATAACTGTTCGGATTACATTTGGGCGCAGTCTTTTTCTGAAAATGTTACTAGAAATTTGATTTCAAATCAGAGTCCGATTAACTACAGAGCTTTTATACAACAAAATGAGGTCCACTTTTGATAAATATTTATAAATCATGTCTTCAGATAAAACTTCAGATAAATTTTCAAAAGGCTTTGAACATGTGCTTTTGTAGTTTTTAAGTGAATTTTTTGTGCTGCCTTCATTTTTCATTTTTTTGCAGCATCATGGCATCATTCTGTTTACCAAAGATCTGATTGCGTTTATTATAAGCTCTCGATGGATCTATATTAGGCCTTCTAGTGTTATCTAATGCCTGTTATCACTTTGAATATAGTTTTCAAAGTAATTTTCTGCAAAAATTTGAAGTTCGCCATTTTTTATGTTATTTATTCCCGCATGTAGCTGCGTCTCAGTATAAAAAGGGCAAAATTAATATAAGCAAGATAAATTATACACTCTATAGTAATTTATAGTCTTTATTGTGGTTGGTTTTATTTTTAAGTAATGGCTTCTTGGCTTTCTTACTACAAAATTTCAAAAAAACTTTGAGGTTGTTATTTTTCTTTTTTCAAGAAATCATATCAAAGAAAAATCACTTGACATTGAAAGTGCTTCTATGGAAGTTTAAAAGATTCTATTCGGTTTTTCAATTTCGAGCTATGCCTTTTAAAGACTTTCAATAATTATTTTATAGAAAATTTTGTTGTACTTACCAAATTTCCTCATTGTCGTCAACAAGTCACTTAGTCTCGTTATTGACAGACCTCATCAACTTATGATGCTCCAAACAAAATTCTTGCTGTTAATTTTGTTTTGGCCAATTTATTTAGATTTAAGAAATTTGTTTTAAATATTTTGTCAGTTTTCCTTACTTGTCAATATTTGTGGTTCTTTCGTTGTTTTTTCGCAACGCAACTTAAATTAATATGGAAATTTTGCAAAAAAAATCCAAAGAAAATTAATCAAAAATCCGTACTTGTCAAATTTAACTAAATATTGGTTTTTCATGGGTTTTATAGTTTTAAAGGCTTCAACACTCTGATTTCGACAAATTGTTTCAGAAATTTTGAGTTATGTTGGTATTTTGTGTTTTTATTTGCTCTCACTAATGAATAGCACAACTGACTTCTGAAGCAGTTGCAAATTAACCTGTTTTTGTTCTAAGTTGAAAGCTCAGAATTTGTTTGCTATTTAAAAAATGTTTAAGAAGTCAGTGGATTTTTGAGCTTTGTGACTTTTGTTTTAATTCTATCAATTTCTTAGCTTGGTCTCTCAAACGACCAATGAAGTTTCATCCTCAATCCAGTGAACAGGCTCCACTCTTTACATTGGTTTTAGTTTCAACTAATGCTTTCTTGGCCTCGGCAAAAGTTATTTTCATGAGAAAAGTGTTGTTTTTGGACTTTTTCCAATTGCTGTTCTTTTTTGTTTCCTTTCCACATTATCAAATAATGCGTTGGCCCCATTGGCGTAAACAAATGCACAATTGAAGATATTTAATGTTCTTTATGAATAACTTATGGTTTTCTTGGTGCTGCTTTCTTATTCAATCTAAATAGTTTTTTTTCGTTTTTGCCGTTCTTCTTGTAGCCGTCTGGCATATTACGAATAATGACGGGTCTCAATTGCCTCCTATGAGGTATAAATTAATCTTTTTATTAAACTCAGTTGAGACGTACTGTTTTTAGTCCAAAATTTTTTCGTTGTTTTCAAAATTAGAAGCGTATTTTTGAACTTAGGCCTTGTTGCTTGTCTTCATCGACCTGTTTATGAGTCTCATATTTTATCTAAAGTATTACGAATTAAATGAAAAAATATTAGCCAATCCGAATCGGGTCTTTAAACACGCACAAACATTGTACCAATTTTTGTATTAAACCAGAAAAAGTTCGTATAACCTAATTTTAAGTAGATATAACCACGATTTGTACTGATTAAGGTGGTTTTCGGCTTAATATTTTTAGTTTAGGTGAAGAATTGCTGACCGATTATGAGCAAATTGTTACCTCAATGACATCAGATTAAAAAAAAAACATGTCAAAAGAGCATCAAAACGACTTTGCCGTTTAAACACTTGTGGTCTTGATCGTAGTAATGCTTACACGTTGCTTTATGTTGTTTGAAAGAATTGAATATAACCGAAAAAGTGCTTTTCACCTTTAATATGATGAAATACAGGTTAATTTGTTTAGTTCAGGTTTTATCTAATTCCATTTTCATTCTGTTATGGTGTGTTTTTTTTTTAAAATATGGACATCGAGTTTTCACTTAGTTATTTGTTGAACGATGTGTGAAGTTTGCTTAAGAATTCAAACGTAAGCAAACTTATCCAGGCTATATTACACTGCTATGTCTACAACCTAGTTTGGACGAAACACAGGAGAACGTGCCAATAGTGGTCCAATAGCGCTCTCCCGCAAACAATTTAGAAAACGTATTTGTACAATTGGTTCCAAAGATGCTGGATGATTGCTGGAATCAAATTGTGTATTTTTAAAATATTAGTGCAATCTTAGCAAATTATCACGAACAATTAATCCAGCATCTAGAGCAAAAATTGGATTTTTATAAATATGATAAGAATCAAAGTTGATGTAATTTTACTTCAAAGAAAAACCTAACTCAGCGTAACTGCTCATGTAAATCTGCCTTTCCATGAGTTGCTTCAATTTAAGCTAACTTAACTTAAACTTTACCATAAAAGTTAAGACTTCACTGCCCTAACAAAAACCCTAACTTTATCCATAAAATTTTATCAACTTTTTTAGTGCCTGACAAATACACGAGACAACTTGGAAGCTAACTTGATTTGTCATCATATCCATCACATTCCTCCCCTGAAGTCAAGTTCAGTTGAAGAAACTCCGCCACACCATCAAAAATGCCAACTTGAACATCATAATTCTTTTCGTTCAAACGGTTTTGTGTCACAGAACATTCATGAGTATTCTGCGTAGATCCATTGTTGCATATATCTTTGAAGTTGTGCCGAAACTCACCAACCAGCAAATTTGAGCATGAAGTAATCTAAGAATGACTACATTTAGTTTTATGTGTTTTGGTCCTGTCATTGTATAGAATCGCAATAGTTTTTTTTCGAAAAAAAATAAACTAAATAATAACCAAACGCTAAAAGATACTTGAAACAAAATATGTTATCTAAAAACTCTTTGTAATTTTATAGCTTTATTATGGCATATTTAATTATTAATGGCTGCTCTTATACCGTCAGTCTATATTAGCCATGGAAAAATGGGCAATTAGTTTACATAGACTAATGGGCCCCAAAAACATAGGGAAAGCGAAATTTTTTGATTTGGACGGCAATCATATAAGTATTAAAAGAGTTACGGAGCAAAATCTTTTTGCAAGACTTACCCTTAAGACAAAATATGCACTCGATTCAATCCTTGACAAATTGTTCTGGATTTCTACATGCAGCAAACATTGTCTGTCATCATTGCATTCAAAGGTTCCAAACACAGAGATGTTAGCTAAAACTAGTCGTCAGATTATTCCAAATTTCTGCAATATTGAGCTCTTGAAATGCGTTTTTACTACCTCTATTGAACATTATCTTTTGATTGTTCGAATGAGCGTGTTATTTATGGTGGTGGTGGCGGTGAAGGTGGTGCTTGTGGTTGTGGTGATGGTAGTGGTGGTGGCGGTGAAGGTGGTGCTTGTGGTTGTGGTGGTGGTGGTGGTGGTGGTGGTGGTGGTGGTGGTGGTGGTGGTGGTGGTGGTGGTGTTGGTGGTGGTGTTGGTGGTGGTGGTGGCGGCGGTGGTGGTGGTGGTGGTGGTGGGGGTGGTGGTGGTGGTGGTGGTGGTGGTGGTGGTGGTGGTGGTGGTGGTGGTGGTGGTGGTGGTGGTGGTGGTGGTGGTGGTGGTGGTGGTGGTGGTGGTGGTGGTGGTGGTGGTGGTGGTGGTGGTGGTGGTGGTGGTGGTGGTGGTGGTGGTGGTGGTGGTGGTGGTGGTGGTGGTGGTGGTGGTGGTGGTGGTGGTGGTGGTGGTGGTGGTGGTGGTGGCGGCGGCGGCGGCGGCGGCGGCGGCGGCGGCGGCGGCGGTGGTGGTGGTGAACCATCACCATCACCATAACCACCGCCACAACATTGACTACCACCGTGACGATGACCACCACCACCTTCAACACCACCACAACCACCACCAACACAACCTCTAACACCTTCACCACCAGCAAAAGCACCACCACAACAACAACTCCAATCACCACCACCACAACCACCAACAAAACCCCAAAACCGCAATCACCACCACAACCACCTTCATCACCACCACCATCACAACCACCATACACCACCAAGTTCGGGTATTTTTCAAAAAAATTGGTTTCTGGATTGAAAAAATTGCGTGAGATGCAAGCCCCTAAACAAATTGAACAGTGCAACATTAGCGGGCTGAAGAGACTCGACACTTACAAGAAAGCGAGACAAAACACAACAAAATCAGATAACAGGAATTATGACCAAACCACAACCTCTATTCTTTTGTAACAAAAAAACTAGTCACAATCTAAACTAAGCAGTATAATTTTGTGCAGTATAAGCAGTATAATAAAAAATAACAAAAGAGCATAATTTTTACGGCAAGAAATTTTAGGGCAAGAATCATTAGCTACCAATTCAGACAATTAAGTAGATACCTCAAAAGGAAAATCATTGAGTCTCTTCTTCAGAGTATATCATACGACTACAAAAAAAGACAAATGCTGTAAAAAAATATCATTTAAATTTGTATGAAAATGGTGTCGAAGCCGTGAAAACCATAAACTATTCACTAAAAGCATTATATATGTTCAGTGAAGCCCTCTTTCGTTGCCTAAAATGTCATATGTAACCTCAAATTCTTATGATACTGTGACAACACTACAAAAACACCAAAAAAGTGTTATATACATAAAATACAAAAAATGTATGGAAACTCACATAACAGAGTCAAAGAACAGTTTCATAAAAGATAAATTTAAATTGATGACTAAAATTTTTTCACTCAAAAACAAATGCCTCGCGCATGTGCAGGGAATAATCTAAAAGACTTCAGAAATGAGATTTAAAAAAGTGGCAGAACACAATTCTCCATTTTCTTTAAAACAAAAAGTTTTGACATAACACCATACACTTTAAATTAAGAAAGATTTTCATAAAAAAAATTGAAAATCCTTAAAAACGAGTTTAAAGTGTCAGACTTTAGTTAGACTGAGCCATAGGACCAGAAATAGACACAAATAAAATCCAAGTAGCCATCAAAGATTCACATACAATTATTAAACAAACACTTTTGTAGCGATAAAAACCATTAGCATTTCACTTAATATATATATATATATATATATATATATATATATATATATATATATATACGTAAATAAATATATATATATATATATATATATATATATATATATATATATAAATATTCGTTGAGTTTCTTTAGCCCTCAATAAAAAACCTCCGTAAACAGGCCGTCACTTGAGATTATTTTGGTCAGTAAGCAACCTGACACAAACAAACATGTGGAAATTATTTTAAAAGAGACAGCGCCCGCACAATCCAAATTCCATTGTAAACGTCACGATTTGACCATAACTAATTCTGCTATTGAAAACTGTCCATTGAAAGCAATTTACTGTCTCAAATGTTAGTGAATAATGTTAATTAGTTAAGTTGACAAAAAAGGGTACAATTTTTTTTGAGAAATTATTCATTCCTTAACACTCCTCTGAAACCAGCGTAAAATAGCCTTCTGAAGAGTATAAGTAGTTTGAGTTAACAAGTTTTCGGTTTGCACTATTGACAAATTCTGAAAGAAAAGTTGACTAGAGTGTTGTATTTGGTGACGTTTTTGATGAAAAACAACTGAATTTTGAGAAAATTTTGCTAAAAAAAGCAAACAGTTCAACAACGCTTTGGTCTTTATAGGTAAAACAAAAAACTCTATAAATAGCAATTTGAACAAGATTTTAGCAAATTATGCAGAAAATTTGGGCACAAATGCGGAAAAAGTGAACCAAAGCCCCGGAAGTGAATCAAATATTCGTAAAAAGATTTGAATCCAGGTAGCCATCAAAGATTCACATACAATTATTAAACAAACAGTGTTGTAGAGATAAAAACCATTAGCATTTCACTTAAAAAAAGATATATATATATATATATATATATATATATATATATATATATATACATATATATATATATTTATATATATATATATATATATATATATATTCGTTGAGTTTCTTTTGCCCTTAATAAAAAATCTCATTAAAAAGGCCGTCATTTGAGATTATTTTGGCCAGTAATCAACCTGACACAAACAAACATCTGGAAATTATTTTAAAAGAGACAGCGCCCGCACAATCCAAATTCCATTGTAAAAGTCACGATTTGACCATAACTAATTCTGCTATTGAAAATTGTCAATTGAAAGCAATTTACTGTCTCAAATGTTAGTGAATAATGTTAATTAGTTAAGTTGACAAAAAAGGGTACAATTCATTTTTTTTGAGAAATTATTCATTCCTTAACACTCCTCTGAAACCAGCGTAAAATAGCCTTCTGAAGAGTATAAGTAGTTTGAGTCAACAAGTTTTCGGTTTGCACTATTGACAAATTCTGAAGGAAAAGTTGACTAGAGTGTTGTATTTGGTAACGTTTTTGATGAATAACAACTGAATTTTGAGAAAATATTGCTAAAAAATAAGCAAACAGTTCAACAACGCTTTGGTCTTTATAGGTAAAACAAAAAACTCTATAAACAGCAATTTGAACAAGATTTTAACAAGTTATGCAGAAAATTTGGGCACAAATGCGGAAAAAGTGAGCCAAAGCCCCGGAAGTGAATCAAATATTCGTAAAAAGATTTGAATCCAGGTAGCCATCAAAGATTCACATACAATTATTAAACAAACAGTGTTGTAGAGATTAAAACCATTAGCATTTCACTTAAAAAGATATATATATATATATATATATATATATATATATATATATATTCGTTGAGTTTCTTTTGCCCTTAATAAAAAATCTCATTAAAAAGGCCGTCATTTGAGATTATTTTGGCCAGTAAGCAACCTGACACAAACAAACATCTGGAAATTATTTTAAAAGAGACAGCGCCCGCACAATCCAAATTCCATCGAAAAGTCACGATTTGACCACAACTAATTCTGCTATTGAAAACTGTCAATTGAAAGCAATTTACTATCTCAAATGTTAGTGAATAATGTTAATTAGTTAAGTTGACAAAAAAAGGTACAATTTATTTTCTTTGAGAAATTATTCATTCCTTAACACTCCTCTGAAACCAGCGTAAAATAGCCTTCTGAAGAGTGTAAGTAGTACGAGTCAACAAGTTTTCGGTTTGCACTATTGACAAATTCTGAAAGAAAAGTTGACTAGAGTGTTGTATTTGGTGACGTTTTTGATGAAAAACAACTGAATTTTGAGAAAATTTTGCTAAAAAATAAGCAAACAGTTCAACAACGCTTTGGTCTTTATAGGTAAAACAAAAAACTCTATAAATAGCAATTTGAACAAGATTTTAGCAAAATATGCAGAAAATTTGGGCACCAATGCGGAAAAAGTGAACCAAAGCCACGGAAGTGATTCAAATCTTCGTAAAAATTTAATTCTCGATAGCTCTTCGGAGAAAACTATATTTCTATAAAGTTTTTTAAGAAAAATTATATAATTTCTCTCTATGATGAGTATATTAATTGACTGTACGAAAAACCAGTTAGCTGTGCGTTTAGCTCCTCTCGCTCTCACGTGGGTCGTAACAACTATAAAGGGGTTGCTATTTGTACCTAACTTTGGCTTCTCATAGAATGCGACTATTTTGATAGACATATTTAGCACCTAACAAAAATTCAACAAAACCCATATTCAACAAAACATTAGTCCTTTCATGCAGATTTCGGTAGACAGATTTAAACTTCACACTCTCAAAAACTTGTACAGAAGAGGAAACAGAAAATCTTCGAACGACAATTGCGAAATATCGACCTGAATTGTAGGAGGTTGCTCCAACCTGCCTTCACTCCTGAGATTATACGCTACATTGATGCTCTCAGAGTGCACAAAGTTTCTATGACAAAACAAACAAGATTTCAAAGAGTCATACACTCTGCTTCTGACAGTGAAAAATGGCAAAATAAGTCCCGATTAAAATATTTGTCGTCAAACCCTTCAGATTAAAATTCCATGTAGGCGACGAAACATCTATCACGTGTAAAGCAAAAAACTCGCACTACTGTGACTCTGCGTTGAAACAAAATATCAGGATTTTGTACTCTTTATCAGCGGAAAAATTTCAGGGGAAAAAAACTTACCATAGAAAATAAAAACACAGGAACATTATAAAATTTAAATTTTGTAAAATTGAGTGATTTTCAGTTCACTCGCAAGTGTTTTCGAATTACAGTCAGGTATGTTAAATTGTCAGGTATTTTGAGTTTGAGCTTCATTGTTTTGCACTGAAATGTTTATAAAGACTTTTTGAATAGAAATTTATATTGCAGGAATAATGATAGTTTGTGCCACCATGATTCAACTGGCATATTTTAATTGCTTGCATAATTTTGGAACCTGCAACAAAATTAAATTATACCCCATTTTTGAAAGTTTTGGAGAAGTATCATGCAAATGCTTTTCTCATAATTTTTTTTGCATAATTGCGCTTTCTTTTTTTTTTAAATAAAAGATTGTATATGAATCACTGTTTAAACGGACCTTTGAGTCATCTTTTAAATGAGCTAAATGTTATTTAAAACCGATCCCTGAGCCCCTTTTTAAGTAGATTTTCATCTCCGCAGAGGCTTAGTTTTAATGTTATTGTGTGATATATCATGTGCGATTAAAATCTTGCTTGTGAAGTCGACTGTGATGTTAGGTGCCACGTTTTCATTTTCAATGAAGTTGCCATCCTGGTATGTGTGATTTGAGAAGGCGTACACCTCAACAAAAGCATCCAATGATGTGTTGACATTGGACCCAAGGTCAAGGCATGTTACTCCAGCAGCAGAAGCAGAAACCTTAAACACTTCCAATTCTACTCACTTCATCAAAACCTATGCCAAGAAAAACTTATCTTTAAAGTTTTTTAAAGAAAAATTACGATTTTTGCACTCACAGTTCAACGAATAAATAATGTAATGCGTGGGACAAAATCATGAAAAAACTAAAGCATGAGTTGGAATTTCCAAGATTGGAAACAAAAGAAAAACTCAGAACTTTGAATTCTTCCGTCAGTCGCAGAATGTTTTTGAAGTATTGTTTTAATTGGCTCGAAAAAGGGGTCTGAAATTGCATCTCAGGACTGCTTTGTCTACATCTCTGCCTCTATGCTCTACTTCTACGATGTCATCATGCGCCCTTCAAGTGCTTAAAATTCTCTTTATGTTATGAACCATGAACAGCATCCAATGTAAAATTCGATCACAAATGCCAACGTGTTGTTCAAGACTACATATTCAAGACTTGAGCTCATAAAAGATTGAAAATAAGATTTTTTTCTTAGAAATTAACCCTGCAAGTCTTTTTCAATTCTATTTTGAGTGAAAGATTTGACTTTTCAACGAGTCCGTAATGATCATGAGGTAGCCTCGGATTACACCGGAGTTAGCAAAAGGGAGAAAATACTTTCCCCATCTGATGGTTAGTTCCGTTTTTTTCAACCATCTGATTGTTGAAAAATCCGGTTTTTTATGTAAACTAGTTGTACGCATGGATCACTCGATTATAACGTGGATCACTATTTCAGTTATGTAAAGGATAATGATTTGTCTCCGATTTTTTGTAGTAGAAAATTTTAGCGTTCTTGCTCCTTCCGATTCTCTTGAGCTTTCAAATAAAATCACGTGTATTTTTTATATTGCTGCCAGAAACGTCGGATGATATACCAGCAAAACTTTCATTCAATTAGAGGGCAATTTATTCACCAATAAAAATTCGCTGGGCGGAGGATTTAACAACATTAATTGTTGTTTGCTCATATATGATTACCGATTTTGAGTGGTCAGAGACAACATTTCCTTCTTGAATCAGCTTGATTTCCATAAAGTTCGAGTGTAGAATTTCCCAAATCACGCAAAGAACCACATCATTTGTAAATAGCACGTCAGCCGACATAATTGCTGCAGCACCTGCAAAGAAAAACAAATAACCTAAGATGGCTTTCCCGGAGGTTGGTGGCAGAGCAAATCAGCGCTGAATCAGTCTAAAGACATTCTGTTTTTTAGGGTGGCCATTACTCTGTTCATGTCACTATTTACACTGGCTAGTCTGATTTTTGAGTAAAATTTACTTAATGAAAATTAATATGTTCAGCTTAACTCCCGCCAACAAGGTTTGATTCATATGCGACTCGAACCTCCGCATGGGTACTTGTAACATTTAATTTTCGTAGCAAGTCGTAACCACTCAGCGAAATGGTCTTTGTTGTAATTGCCTACAAACCAGCTTAAATATAAATAGTGTGTATACTACTATATTATTTACTAGTTAAACGCTACAAAAGTATGACATTACTCTGCCCAGACTTATATTTGGGGTATGAGTAATTTTCAGACTATGCAGGATAGGTTTAGCCTGGGCGAACTCTATGACCTCAATTTAGTCATAATGAACAAAAACTGCAAATAAAGAAACTTAAAATGTTCTGGAGATACAATGTTTCAGAACTGAATTAAGTTTTTACTCTTGAAATATTCCGGTTCAGCGCTGAAAAGCTCTGCGACTCAAGTCCGGGTTGGTACAAAATACCTCAGTGAAAAAAAAACACAAAACTTCAAATTCACAGTGGCAATTCAAAATGTCATAAACGGAGTCCAAAAGTGGTTGCAAAAAAATATTAAAAAATACGACAAAGTATATTCCGCCCAAACTTTGAAAAAAAAAACTTCAGAAATACTAGATGAAAAATAGAATACTAGATGTGCTCAAAAAAATTTTAGCTCTTTTTTTGCTCCTACCCACATTACAGAGGGAGGAACTATATACTCAAACGGGTTTTTTTTTGTTCAGTCAATTTTGGCCAATCGCTATATTCACCGTAAAGGGTTGTGTGACATATCATTAGAAAGCCCGCCCAGCGTAGAATATATAACTAAAAAGCTCATTTTTGAATTTCACTTTTTCACCAGACTTATCGAGGTTCAAAGTTTTGTGAAAATTTGACTGGTTTTCGCTGTTGTTGCTGTTCACAACTTCAGTTATTTTGTGAAATTTTTTCGCCAATTTAGACTTAAAACTTTTAAAAACTTTCAAAAAGGTAAGCAAGAAAAATTTTAAAAAGTTTGCCCTGGAAAGAGTTTTGCTGAACCGTCTCATCTGTTTTTTGGCTAAAATTGTCGGTATATTGTTTAATATGCAAAATTTTTCTCATCAAAACTGAAAAAAAAATTTTACTCCGTATCGTTAAAATTAACTGGTTTAACACACCTGAAAACTGCTGACAAAAACTTTGTTAACTCCAAAGAAGCTCAATTTTACTGTTGCATTCTCCTAAAAGGTTCTTGAAATAAAAAATGTTGTTTCCTTTGCTAATTTGACTCTATTTTTATACTTAATCCTTGACTTATTTTTAATATATTGACTTTAGTATTAGTAGAAAGGCTTGTATTTTAAAAGGGGAACTGACTCATCATTACAATCCCGAAAGGTCTTTTTTCAGGTTTCCTTTCAAAAACTTGTAAAGAATCTTTACAATTTTTTTGTGAGTGGCGAAGTCTCTTATTTTTTTGTGAATTTGGTGTTGTAAAATTTTTGGCAAAAAATTGGTGAGGTGAATAAATCAAAGTTTAGAGTTGAATAAAATCAAATATTTGAGATATTTTACAAAATTTTGAATCCTTTTTCTGAGATGAATGAAGCGCTGAAAAAGCAAAAGTGACTAACCTGATGGAATAATGAGGTAAAAGTAGAAAAAATCCTTTTATTTGATCAGTTTTGATACAATGTAAGATATTGTTTTGAGTCTGAGACCGCACAAGTGGTTTTAGTTTTATGGGATTGATTGCCCATATGTTTGATTTAACAAGTAACTGAGAAGTAATAAAAATTTAACAAGTAACTGAGAAGTAATAAAAAGTAATAAACTTCGAAGGAATTTTCGCTTAAAAATTTGACCTGAAAAGATTACTTGAGATTGAGTGGATGATAAGATTATGTAAAAACTGAAGGAAAAATTAAAGAAAAATTAAAATAAATGTCTAAAAATTGCTTTATAAATTGGTTTTATGTGATCAGTTCTCTCTCGAGAAACGCGTACTATACGGGCCAATTCAATGTTTGTGATGTTAATGGCGAGGCAAAATTTAATAGAGCGTTATGGGTGTATTTTTGAGGTCATTTTCCGCAAAAACCTCACAAAATTTGGTAATAAATACAAAAATTGGCATTTTCTGATGGTAAAGACCGCAGAAAAATTTTTTTTCACCGCCAAAAAGCAGTTTCATAGATTTCAAAAAATGTGAAAGACTAAATACTGTTGAGGAATCGGGTGTATATTAAATGTTTTTAGTCATATTATTTACCTACCGTTTTGTCTTTGTTAATGAAATAGGTCGAAATTATGCAAAAATTAGTGATTCTTGAGCAAAGAATGTAGAATGAATTATAAGAGTATAAAATAATAGATATAAAATTACAAAATGTACATGAAATATAATAGTGAGGAATAACGCTCCGGAAATGTTTTTGTGGTATTGCTTTTTATTTTCGATTCAATTTTAGCTGCATTTCCTAAAGTTTGCTTACAGCGTGTTGTTGCCACTTAAAGTGTGTTTGTTTTCCTCGACGGAAACCACGAAAAAATTGAAGTTCATTTTAAACAGAATTTGATAATTGAAAAATCTTAGTGATCTGGAATTTAAATTACGGAGTACTCTGCTTCCAGAAAGTGAGCTTTGTAAAAGAATATCAACACACAACATACATAATGAGAAAAGCATTGTATTTGAGGCAACTTCCATACTTCAGATCGATTTTTCATTTCCTTTATGCAAAACAATTGCTGATAGTTGGAGGCCTCTAGCGTCTCAAATCATCAAATGGTTTGTTTTCAGGTGTACAGGTTAATGTATCATCGACGTTGGCAGCTGTTGGTGGTTCACATAAAACTTCTGGGCTCTCAATATCTGTTTTCTTTTACAAACGCTTTTGACCAGATCAACACGTCTCTAGTAGCCTTCTAGATTTTCTTATAAAATTTTTTCACGTCATAACCGTAACAAAGTTTCCGTACCATCGTGTCCAGTGTGTCCGGATCAAATGTAAACTCTCTGACATAAGACGTCACAAAATCCAGCATGTATTGAGCTTCTTTCTTGAGAACTTTCTCAATTGAAAAGATTTGTCAATATCGAAATTGACCTTAGGCAAAGGCATGTGAATTACTGTGGCACAATCATCTAACTGATAATATTGCCGTACATATATCACAGGTTTGTTTTCTGTGCGTCTCATAAGCAATTGTTCTGCTGTCAATCTTGTTGAGCATTGATTCAACCTTTAGAATGATGGCTAGAGGAGACATAAGGCTCAAAAAACTTTTTGTAGTAGCAAAACATTGTACAATAATCAAACAAAAAGAAGTTGTTTAATTCTTTTAACAGTTCTGCTTAAAAAAATAAGAAGTGAAGCAAATGATGGCTTAAATCAAAAACAATAAAATAATTATTCGGTGATAAATTTATTCTAAGGCCTGTACAATCATTTCGTTCCGTTTGCGTTATAAAAGAGTAAGAAACTGTAACACAAAAATATAATACACACCAATTCCTATGTTTTATTTTAACCTCAGAATAGTGTTCATTTCAACGTTTCCAGTCTTTTCGTGCTTGCTGTGTTGCGTGACAACGCCTAATTTTATTACTTTCTTAAGTAGAGTGATGAATAATGCATGTTGTTTAAATACCAAACAGCATGGTTATCAGGCATGCTATGTAGATCGAATAGATTTTAAAGATTCGTTGCTTAACTATATCTTTGTGTTAACATGCGTTCTCGCAAAAAGTTGCTATTTAGCATAGGACGAATTTACTTCAACATATACTGCAAACAATGTTTCTTACACTGTCCTTTTCAATAAGCGTCAAAACAATGTGTACTCAGTTCTTTTACGCTACCTGTTGCGCCTGAAAACTACTCGAATACATGTAATACTTCAATCTCAACTGTACTAAACAATATAACGTATTTTTAATGTTATGCGTGTACATGTTTGTGTTGTGGGTTTGTGTCTGTGTGTGGTGTGTGGGTTTGTGTGTTTGTGTGTGTGGTCACTACTATTGTACTGCATAAGCTAGAAATGAGGATACACTCAAGCACAAATAATAGCGTTTTTTGGGAATTTTCCCTTTTTTTGCTTTTTTAATAAGAATTGGTTTCAAAGGGTTTTGCTTATGTATGATCAAGTTTTAACACATGTCCTTTTGATCAAGTCCAATTTTGGCTGTTGGTAATAAATTGTTTTCTAGGCGCCAGGAAAAAAAACTCTAATGTTTCCAGTAATTTTGTTGCTCAACCGATCTAGTGAGAAGGAGGTATGCTTCTCGAAAAACCAATTGTATGCATAAAAAGTTTGAACAAAATTCACAAAAAAGGTCTATCCGTTTCATCAAGAAACCCAAACAATAGTGTAAATCAAATTGTTTTCTGGCTACAACTGTTTGCAGAAAATTTACAAAAAATGTTTATCCGTTCATCAAAAAAATTCAAATAAAAGTGTATGTTGAAAAATTTTTCTGGCTACAAGTGAAATTTTTTTCTGAAATTTAGGGGTTTATTTTATTTGGCGCTGAAATTGAGGCCCTACGGTGGTACTATTGGCTTGTTACTCTTATATGCTTCCGTGGAAACGCAAAAATCGCTTCATTGATCATTTTTCAAAAATTAAAATTAGCTTGTTTATAGCAGCTGTTCAACCATCAATTTTTAAATTCTGGAGTGTTAGGAGTTGAAAGATTTTCCAACAGATAAGAAAAATTCAATGTAAAGCATTTGATAGTTGTGCCGAGGATATCCTTAACTCTTTTACAGCCAACAATTTATAGTGAGGTATCAACTCAACGAAAGCAGTCTTTTGGTTGGTTGACTATAACTTTGTAAGACTTTGATTGGGTTGGGACAGAGAAAATTATCCACATTTTATGCAAATTATTCAAAGCGTTCGCTTGAGAATTTCAAATGCAAAATATCTTGCTAAGGGAAAGGTGAAAGACAGTTTTCTGTCAGAGTTTCTGGAATGATCTAAAATTGATGTGATTTCACTTGAGTGTCCTCTGATATCTTTGAATTGTTCTACTCAAGATTGTAAAAATCATCCAGAGGGCAAAAATGATTTTGTGCAACAGAAATATTTGTTTTCTTTTTCAACCGGTTAACAAATGAGTTAGGAACTGACGACGAGGAAAGAACCCCTGTGACTGAGTTCAACAGTTCAATTTAAGTTGCTATACAGAAAAATTGTCATAAACTTCTCTAGCTACAACTGCAAAAAGAAGTTGGCGCCATGAGGATATTTTCTCAGTGCGACGTATAATAAATGCATTGGCGACAAAGCAAACATACCAAGGAATTAACCGCACTAACCTTTTCACAATGAGAAATGTAATCTTAGCCAAAGTTTTTTTTATATAGAAATGGTTTAATTTTTGTTGGAACACTGTTGCTGACGCAATCGCGTGTAAGCGTAAATGAAAGAGCATATTACTTGTGCGTTCGCACAGATTGTTCCAACTGGGATATAGCCTAATGGTTAGGACCTAGGGCACTTAATCTAGAGGTTGCGGTTCGAACCCCGGTGGGACCAAATCTCTTTTTTGATATAGATGTAATCCAGAGGTCAAATTAATAACATTTTTGACCTATTCCGACCTTGAAAAGAGCATCAATTACGTTTGGCCGACAACCTTGCTAGTTGTCTGATGTATATCTTACGCACGTTTTGAGTGTTGAGTATTATATAGTGTTGAGTCTTATACGTTTAGTCTTATACATTGATTCTTATACGTTGTGAAATACAAAACTTCCTGTGCCGAAACAGGATTTTGCTTGCTATATCGACTTTGTACCGATACATTGCTGAACTGAAGAAATTAAGTCTTGAATTCTTATTAGTTTTTTTTATAAAGACTTCGATTATTGATCCTTTTTGAAAGTTATCGCAACAAGAGCGGACATTCTGGTCCACCGAGAGAAAAAATCAGGGAGCACAACAACAACTGGACTTGTGAACACTTGTGAAGAGTCGGCTTCCCAGCCCAAAAAGTGAGAGAGGTGGTTTCAGTCATCATTTTTACATGCAAATTGGGTGACTGGAACATCCTGACGTGTTCTTCAGGGCAGTGCAACCGAGCATCACAAAAAACTGTAAGACCGAGACAATTTGGGTTAGAAAAAGACGGATTTCACCAGAAAAGGCGAATGTGACCAAAAATTGACGAAAAAACACGTAAAACTTAGCAAAAACTGGTTATATTCGAAAAAAATTAAGCTCACTCGTAACTGATAATTTGATATTGGTCGAACGTAATGAAGGTGTAGGAGCTTTCAAAAAAATTCGATAAATTTATCGAATTTTTTTGCTATTTTTAGGTCGAAAATTTGAAAAATCAAAAATTTGGTCAAACTTTTGATAAACTGGAAAATTATCATTCAGTGTAGTTGGGGTAACAGTATAATACAGGTATTCAACAAAAAATTTGAATTTTGACCAAATTTTTGAAAATTGTCGATTTTAACGATTCTTGAGAAAAAATCTCAAAAAACATCAAAAAACAAGAAAGGTTTGTAGTTTTTTGTCCCGATACGGTAAATACACGTTGATGTGAGCTTATGTTATTCATTTTGGGTGCTAGTTCGTTGTTCCACGCCATCATAATCTACCAAAAGGCACCCAAAATCGGTATAAAAGCACTGTATTTTCACTTACGGGATTAAGCTTGAATCCTTTTGCTGTTAACGAAAGAAAAACGGTACAATATCAGTTGGATAACGTCTTCCGGCACAAAACGGATGTCATAATCTGGCACGACGCTATAAACAATTTGTTGACTTCTCACCGAACGAATAATTTTCGAGCACTAGCGTTTTCGAACTTTCTAAAGTGCTAGAAAGTTACCAAACTCGTTTGAAAGCTATAGTTTATTGCCCACGAAATGGAGCACCAAATATCTTTGGTTTTCTCCGGGACCTCAGTTTTCTTAAGCAAACATACGTTTTGACTATCCATGTACTGATTGACCTAGTGTCAAAGCGGAAACAGAAAGATCCAAAATTAGTAAAAGAGTACTATCAATTGCACCAGAAAGTTCATTTGGAACTTAAATCTTTAACATTAATTTTAACGCATCAGAAATCACTTCGCCGTTTGCTTAAGAAAACTCGTCATAGCAAACTCAATAAATGACGCCGTAGAGCCAAAAAGAATAAGAAACTCGCCGCTGAAGCGGCGTTAACTTCGAGTCTCCACTGAGTCCTATTTCTTTCCAGCTCGGTGACCTCAGTTTAACTACAGGGGTTATAGAGCATGTTAGTTGTAGGACTCAGTCGCTCCGTCGTGTCCTGCTTTCGTTGCGTGGTTATTGTAGTGTCCTTCGATTGGCACCACTCACTTTGTCAAGGTTTTCATTTATCGCATCCGCCGCTCCACCGTTTTTCCCATTTCGTCGCTCGCTCGCTGCGTGACCGGTTCCGGTCCTCATCTTGCGCGCGAATATTATATTACTATTACGCTTTGGGGTTTTGCTCTCTGAGTCTCAAAAGATTATGTGTTCTGTGTCCCCAGTTTAAACTACAGGGGTTATAGAAACTATAGTAATTGAGACTCGGTCATTATCCCCTCCCAATCTCCCGTTCCTCGAGTTACGCCCCACCTTCTATTTCCCATGTCACAAGAATTGTCCACTTATTGATCACTTTGTTCTATCTAATTTGTTCTATCTCCCAATTTGTTCTATCTCCTAAATTGTTGTCCTAAAATCCCAATTTTGCAGACTAAATATTGTTTCATCTTTCCTTTCTGTTTGTACACCAAATCTGTAAGTTACTCTATTGTTGTATTCTTTCTCCCAATATGTCATATGCCTTTATAAGCAAAGTTTCTAAGGTGTATGATGCAAGGGCCAAAATTGAGAAAGAGTTGTGCAAACTTTACGAAAGCATTGACGACGCTATCCACGAAAAAGCGAGGCGAGTGAGAGTAGAAAGTTTGGCTACCAAAGACCTACTCGAAACTTGTATAGCAAAATATGATAACCTGATAGGCCTTGCAGCTAAGACTGAACAAGCAGAGAAACTGCAGTCAGAATTAGAAGATTGGCTGGTAGTTGTGAATAAAAGACACGATGAGTATATGGAAAATGCACGAGACTATAAAGACTCTATTCAGGGCAACGAAAATTCAAAAAAAGAGCTCTCAAAGATCCCACAAATCCTTGTCTGCTAGTACCTCTTCGAATGCTTCAACCGCTCACAGGAAAGACTTTATATTAGCAAAAATTAGACGAGAAGAAGTGGAGGAAGAAAACAAAGCGGCTGCTCGAATAGCTGGAAGAGAGTATGAAATTGAGATGGCAGAGAGAGAACGTGAAATGGCTGAGAGAAGGCATGAGATAGAATTGTTTTATAAGAAACGTCAAATAGACCTCGAGAAAATGCATGAGGAAAATCGAAAACGTCTCGTTGAAGCTAAAATGCAGGAAATCAACTTAATGGACGATGAATCTTTGCTTTTAGAGACCGCCACTAATAGTTCCTCAAAACATGGCAGTATCTACTCAACAAAGAGCGAAAATCGCGTCAAAGATTGGGTTGAGTCAGTTGGTAGCCAAAAAACAGCCATCTTGACGTGCAAACAGAAAAAATCCAGTGCTTGTTTCGATCAAGCTATTTCTTCCGCGGCAGCAGACGGACAAAACAGTAACTCTATTGCCCAAGAACAGGGTAAAACTGTCGAGAATCATATTTTTGAGAACCATCGATCAGAAATGAACGATCAAAACCAACAGCATTTACCACAATTGATTTCTCAACCGTCAGATCTGATTGGAAAAGATGATCTTATCCAGCAAATCAATCAGGGCAGCGAAGAGCCTGAACTCAATAATCCGATCTCCGAAGTAAACAATCAAAACGAATACCTGCCGAACAATACACTGCAGTTCTGGCAGTCTCTGGCTGATCACGATTCCGCTTACTACCGTGGTTTGTTTTTTCAAACAAGTCAACCTAGCTCGTCTCTGAAAGGCAATGCATACGTGAAACAGCCACAAAACACCGGAAATTTACAAACTTCATTTCCAGCTCATAACTTTTTGACAGCAGCATACACCCCTCAACATAATCAAGATAATGCTTTCCCGGCCGACGCTCAACTCAACCACTTGGCAGCGCAATTAGAAGCAAATTTGCCTTCAGCTTCGGCAAGCCCACTACACCACCATGCTTCATCAATACCATACAGTCACTACAGGCCTAACTTGAATACATGGACCCTCGCTAATGTTCCAATTAACACCAAGTCAAATGCTCTCCCGATCGCTCCGCAGAGGCCCAATGTTAATGTCACGGCAAGCGTACCTGTTTCAGTAAGCACCGTAGATGGTACAACGTACTACCATAATCCAATTTCCAGTGCAATAGTAGATAACCAGGCCTTGCAAACAACACCACTCCTACCGGGATATCCACCCGTTTCATCCTCGCTGCCTTACTCTCGAAATCCACTACCCATGCAACGTCCTTGTTTGCCGCACTCTGCAGCATCTCAGCAAGTAACAGTAAAAGATCTTGACGAGTTACTTAGCTTCAGCAAGAGAGATCCCCTACTCGAGTGGAAACTTTCCCAATACAACGGCGACCCCCTTCAATGGCACGAATGGTACGGCCAATTTAGTGGTGCGATTGATTCGCAGACATTTAGTGATGACGTTAAGCTAACGTACCTAAAAAAATGGTAACAGGGAAAGCAAAGGCTGCAATTGCGGAATTTGCTTATTGTGGGTCAAAGTACCGAGATGCATTGAAAACGCTTGAGCGTAAGTTCGGACAGCCACAGGCAGTGGTAACTGCGCATCTTGATAAATTGTCAAGCTATCCACCGGTAAAAATGCACAACTCGGACAGTATAATCAGCTTTGCTACAGTAGCCTCAAGTCTCGTTGGCGTATTCAAGTCATTGTCATATGACACAGATCTTCGTAGCTCGTCCCTCTTAAACCAGGCAGTTCAAAAGCTTCCACCTAATTTAAAAGAATCGTGGTCGATGCACACCGTGAAGAAAGAGTGGTTGAGGCCAACCATGTTAGATTTTAACGATTGGCTGAAAGAGAATGTAGAAGCTCATGAGCGCATGAAAGCAATCTCTTTCAAGGAAAAAAACGAGGATAATGGTAACATAAGTGCAACAAAAACAAAAGTCTCCTCAAAAGTCTTTACTGCTAATGCAAATGCAAAACAACATGTCTCCAGTAAAGCTTCCCAGAGTGCAAAAAATGATCAATTGAACTGCGCCCTTTGCAAAAGTCAACATCCCATTTGGCGATGTCAATCTTTCAAGGAAAAGAGCCCTACGCAGCGTGCTAAGATTGCTGCAGAAGACCAACTTTGTTTCTCGCGCTTGAACGGCAAGCACTCATTCCGAACATGTCCACGTCAAAGAAAATGCACTATTGAGGGCTGTCGAAGCACTCATAACACATTACTTCACGGGGCAGAACGCGTTTTTCCCGTAAGCACTGAGAAGAAAAGCAACGTTGCCACGCTGACTAGAGTAAACTCCACAAAAACGTCATCAAAAACAGTTGAAAATGCAAAGTCTATGAAAACGGCTAGTTCCTTGGGACTCACTTCGATAACTGATGTAAAAGGGCTTCTTCAGGTTCTTGAAGTCGATCTTTTAAGTCCCTCAGATGTACGCACTAGAGCTCTTGTTCTCTGTGACACAGCTTGTAGTCATTCTTGGATATCCAGTGAGCCCGCTGGTCGTCTTCAATTGAAGGGTACCCCAATAAAGCTGACCGTGAATGGCATAAATACTCAAGAAACTATAACAACGGAATCTGTAAAGGTTACTGTCCAACCAATAGGCGAAAACACTTGCTCTCCGTTTGATCTACTCCCTTATGTAAAAACAAATTTACGAGTGGGTTCCGACATTATTGATAATACTGCCATTCAAGAAAAATATCCTCACTTAGGCGTGTTACCGAACAAGACGTATGACTACGCAAACGTCGAGATGATACTAGGCCAAGACGCTTACCACGCCATCCTCCCGATTGAGTATTTTGAAACCGAATCAAAATCCTCACCCGTTGCCGTTCGCTTACCGTTGGGATGGATTTTAAGCGGTCCGTTGCCATCTTCATCTGGGCTGATTTCTACTTGTTTCAATGCATTAGCTAAACGAGATTCCGAGTTAGCATCCCAAATAAAAACCTGGTATGACTGGTATGGAGTCATATGGGGCTGTCAAGCAGGTTGATCACCGTTCAGCCTCTGACCATCGAGCAACTGAGATCCTCGAACAATCCACTGTACACAAGGAGGGCCGATATCATGCTGGCATGCTTTGGTCTTCAGACGAAGTAAAACTTCCAAACAATTTTTTGTCAGCAATGGTGCAGTTCAAATCATTGGAAAAGAGATTAAGTAAAGATCCCGTTTTGTACAAGCGTTATGCACAGACAATTCAAGACGATCTCGATAAAGGATATGTTATCAAAGTGGAAAGCCGAGACGACAAGCACTGCGCCGGAAGAGAATGGTACCTACCTCATCACCCGGTTGTAAACCCTAACAAGCCGGAAAAAGTTCGTAGGATGTTGAATGGTGCTTCAAAGTTTCAGGGTATATCTTTGAACAGTGTATTACTCACCGGTCCAGATCTGTTGCAGAGACTAATCCACACTCTGATGCACTTTCGTCAGCATCAATTCGCTGTTTCCGCTGATATTGAAGGTATGTTCTTACAAGTAGGTGTTTTGCCAGCGGAACAATCGGTTTTGCGTTTCCTTTGGCGGGAAGATCCCTCAAGGAACATTGAGGTACACCAGTACACAAGACACATATTCGGCGCAAAAGATTCACCAACTTGCGCTAATTATGCGTTATTGCGTACCGCGAGAGACAATAATTCAGATTTTCCCGAGGCGGCGCAAGCCGTTAGCCAGAAATTTTACATGGATGATAACCTTGACTCAATGAAGTCACCCAGCATAGTACAAAAAATATCGCGCGATTTGATCCAACTACTGAATAGGGGAGGTTTCGAGCTGACTAAGTTCATCAGCAATGTCCCTGGCCTCCTCGAAGAGCTGGAGGACAAAACAGTTGAACAGGCTCCAAAAGAAATAGGCGCCTCAAAAGAAGAGTCATCATCCCACGTTTTAGGTTTGAAGTGGGATCATGTAAATGACACACTAGTTGTAAGCCGCGGAACAACATGTGATGCCTCGAAAGCTGTTACACAAAGGCTGGTATTGAGTCTTGTGTCAAAAATAATTGATCCAATTGGTCTTGTTTCCCCTTTTACTGTGAAAGCGCGGCTCCTCCTCAAAGATGTCTGGCGACTTCACGGTCAGAGCTGGGATGATGTACTCCCAAAGGAAATGATTGCGCGTTTCGAGTCCTGGAGCTCAGAATTACCAAAACTTGAGCTAATGATGATACCTAGGAGCTACTTCTCCGGTTCGTTCGAGCACTTGGAATTACATGTCTTTGGTGACAGTTCACAGGAGGTGTTCAGCACAGTTGCGTTTTTGCGTGATCTCGTGAATTCTTCAGACCACGGAAAAAGAACAGAACTAGTCTTCGCCATTGGAACGGCACGAGTAGCTCCGATGAAAATGCTCACTTTTCCTCAATTCGAACTCCAAGCGGCTTTGCTGGCATCCCGCCTCAGAGAAGAGATATGCGAGGCACTCACCATTCAGATTCAATGCACGTTTATGCGGAAAGACAGTACCACAGTCCTTC
This sequence comes from Convolutriloba macropyga, assembly GCF_964194025.1. NCBI lineage: Eukaryota > Metazoa > Xenacoelomorpha > Acoela > Convolutidae > Convolutriloba > Convolutriloba macropyga. The sequence continues at coordinate 56,823,009 of NC_134471.1, read as the reverse complement.
AATGGTTGAATTCCCTAGAGAAACGGCCTATATTTGTCGCGAATCGTGTCTCCGAGATTCTAGAGGGAACAACAGTAGATCAATGGCATCACATGGCAACGCAGAACAACCCGGCCGACGCCGGCACGTGGGGGTTGTCCTCGGAGGCGTTGCAGAACAGCGCTTGGTTACGTGGTCCTGATTTTCTTCGTACATCTGACTTTCCGTTTTGCCAGGGCACCGAAGTGGTGTCAAACATCAAGTTGAAGCGTCAAGCAGCTGATCCCAACCCTTTGGACAACTGTTCAACCCTACAGTCCAACTCTTTAAATTCTGATTTCAGCATTCATCTGCGCAAATACAGTTCGTAACCCGAACTTCTTCGAATCGTTGCGTATGTCCTACGTATTCTTCCACGGCACGCCACCTACAGATCTTTAGATGGAACAATAGTAGATCCTGAGGAAATTACCGCAGCAGAAAAGAAACTGCAGCTTCTTGCACAAGCAGAGTCTTTCCCGATTGAGCTTATGCAACTCCGCAGTTCAAAGAAAATCAGTAAAAGAAGCTCTGTTGCCGCTTATTCGCCGTTTGTCGGGCCCAGTGGCCTGCTCCGTTCCAGTGGCCGAATTAGGCGCTTCACCGAGCTCGAGTTCAATTTGAAGCACCCCGTAATCCTCGACAGTCGATACCCACTGGTGTACGTTTTCTTACGCCATATGCACCTCAAAAATCATCATGAAGGTAACGATTATCTTCGCGCTCTTTTCCAACAGCAGTATGCTGTTCTGAAGCTTCGTTCTATCCTCCGTTCGATTCGTTTTAATTGTGTCCTTTGCAGAAAACGAAGCACTAAGCCTGTTCAACCTATGATGGCTGATCTTCCGTCCGAACGTCTTGCCTTCCAGTGTCCGCCCTTTACGAATGTCGGTCTTGACTACTTTGGTCCGTTTCACGTCACGAGCCGTCGCTCCTCTGAGAAAAGGTGGGGTTTCCTGCTCACCTGTCTCACGACCAGAGCCGTTCATGTTGAGATTGCACATTCGATGGATACAAATTCGTGCGTTATGGGTATTGAACGCTTCATTGCTCGTCGTGGATTGCCGTTGGTCATTTGTTCCGACAACGGGACTAACTTTTTTGGTGCAGAGAAAGAACTGTTGCTATGTTTCCTAAATTGGACAAACAGAAAATTGTTTTGGAGCTGGCACAAAAGGGAGTCAAGTGGAAGTTTAATCCACCTGCTGCACCGCACCACGGAGGTGTTTGGAAAAGGCTAGTGCGGAGTTTCAAGCGAACATTTTACGCAATCCTTGGCAATCGTCGCCTTACAGACGAAATACTCCTTACTACTTTCTGTCTGGTGGAACAGTCACTAAAAAACCGCCCATTGACTTCCGTAAGTTCCGATGCCAACGATTTAGATGCATTAATGTCAAACCATTTTCTTTTGGGGAATCGCAGTACTTGCCTTCCTTCAATCACCCCTGTCGATGACTTCAATCACCGAAAGCGATACGCCAGAGCGCAAGCTTACGCAAATGTCATTTGGAAACGATTGTTAAAAGAATACCTTCCCCAATTGAATCGTCGCTGCAAATGGAATACTCCGTCAGATGAAATCTTGAAAACCGGTGACCTAGTTTGGATAATCGATAGCGACAACCCAAGAGGCTATTATCCACTGGCTCTTATTTTAAGTCTAAGTTATGGTAACGACGGCATTGCACGGTCCGCTCAAATTCAAACAAAATCAGGCTCATTGATTCGTCCTATTGTTAATTTGATACCAGTTTTCGAATCATCAGTTTTGGGGCCTGAAGATGTTGCTGACGCAATTGCGTGTAAGCGTAAATGAAAGAGCATATTAATTGTGCGTTCGAACAGATTGTTCCAACTGGGATATAGCCTAATGGTTAGGACCTAGGGCACTTAATCTAGAGGTTGCGCTTCGAGCCCCGGTGGGACCAAATCTCTTTTTTTTGATATCGATGTAATCCAGAGGTCAAATTAATACCATTTTTGACCTATTCCGACCTTGAAAAGAGCATCAATTACGTTTGGCCGACAACCTTGCTAGTTTGCTAGTGGTCTGATGTAAATCTTCCGCACGTTATGAGTGTTGTGTCTTATATAGTGTTGAGTCTTATACGTTTAGTCTTGTACATTGATTTTTATACGTTGTGAAATACAGAATTTCCTGGGCCGAAACAGGATTTTCCTTGCTATATCGACTTTGTACCGACACATTGCTGATCTCAAGAAATTAAGTCTTGAATTCTTATTAGTTTTTTTATAAAGACTTCGATTACTGATCCTTTTTTGAAAGTTATCGCAACGAGAGCGGACAGAACATCGGTTTTCAAAAACTTTTAGCCATCGCAATCACTTCAATAGTCTAGAAGCCTTGGATATTCTTGACAGAAATGGGCATGGTACAGCTCTGCTTGATTCTTCCATTCATTTCTTGTGTTTTTGTTTTTTTGTCGAAAGAAACTCAAAATTTTACGTTAAATTGAAACGAAGGGTCACTATGATTTCAATTACCACTTGACCTACCGAAAGATACTTATGAAATTCTCTATTTCTCGGAAAATTTGTGCCTTCGAAATATAGTTTTTGTAGCAGAGAGTTTTCCAAAGCTAACAAGAGAACAGAAGGATGTGTCACAGTTGATGCATCAACAGCCCAGAGTGAGGGAAGTAATTGGATGCTTTTATTAGAATTCACGGAAACAAAGTTTGTTTGGGCAGATCCCCTTGGAATCTTGATGCGAAATTGCCAATTATTGCATTGCCGTCTGGTACAAAATTGCTAAGCAATATCTCAGGTACTCAAATTTGAGCCAATTCAAAATCAAAACTAAAAACTCTGCCTTTAGTTTGCGTTGTGATTTTTGGTTGCAAACAACCTCTAAATATGAACAATAATGATTTGCTACGGGTAGCTAAGGATGAGCCATAACCTTTTTTAGTTCAACTTTATTGACCATTTGTTTCCGCAGAGACATCAAAGACGACAACTATTATTTAACCAGTGATTTCAACTTCATGCAAGAATTGATCAAACTCAATTTAATGTAAAAATGTATACAACCATGGCCGCTGTTTAAAATATCAAGTTTTTTTGAACGCTCACCGTACAGACCAAAATTAAAATTTCTACAAAAACTAGCAACCATGCGAGCATGCAAAAAAAAATAATTTTAGTCTGTACTTCACTGGTTTGAAAAGCTTAGAGTTTGAAAAGCTCAGTTGGTGTTGTTGATTGTAGTTCACAACCTCATCAATTCTGTTTAGTTTTTCACCAAAGAAAAATCATCTCCGTTGTTTTAGTTTGAAACCTGTGAAGAGACATGGCTTATCGTATGGATGACGTAGACTTGCAGGAATCAGGAATTTGATCGTTGGAGGCAATAATTTGATGAAATCTAGGTACTTTACAAAAACCATCGTTCATATGAAATCTGTGGTCATAGTTCTTTTTTACTTTGAGGTCAAGGATAAGGTCATTTTGACATATGAAATAACGGTATTCTTCGGCAAACTGAAAAAAATACTCCGGCGTGCGCTCCGACATTGACTCCACCTTTTTGGTAGCTGTTTTTTGTCATTTTCACTTGTGGTTTTTTGATCTTCTGCCTTCGAACTTGGGTGTTCCTTTGGAATCACGTAACCAGCAATTTGTTAACTTCGTTTACGTTTTTGCCGTTCCTCGAGACGATAGATCTTAAATCGTTTTTGTTTGCTGGCCAACAACATCGGCTTCAGCAGCCGAGAGAGTTATGCTTTGGTTAAAACAAAATTTCTTGGAGTCTTTTCTGAATTGCCATAGAGTAATATATGTTCCCGTTGTATTGTATGTTTTCGCTGATGCAACAACAATCGCTCTGGTAGACCACGAGATTTCGTGGTAAAAGGTCATTATTATATTGAAGGGATTTTTTTTCAGTCGAAACTTTGTTTCCGTCGAGGAAAAAAGATACATTCTAAATGGTTACATTTGAAAAGAAAATGCGAAAACAGTAAAATTATTTATGAGCAAATTTTCTCACTTCAAATTTGATTTGTCGATTACACAGGTTTGTTAAAAAAAACTCAAATTCAAAACTATCCGAGTCTAATGGTTACCCCCCAACGAGTTTTGTCTACCATGGAGTGAAATCATACATGAAGAATTCAAAGGGATGAAAATAAAAACAAAACTCTGAAAACTCCTGGCAAACTGTCAGACACATGTTATTAGTCTGATTACCAGATACTTTTCTCCCTCAATTTCAGCACAAATAATCAAAACGACATTGTTCACAAAGCGCTGTCAAATTTAGCAGCGTCAATTTTAGCGGCCTTTGTTTTTATTATTTTTGATCCTCGAAGTATTGATATTTTCAACTAAGAAACACACAAAAAAATTATATTCAACATCCAAATGGTCACTTTTATTCTCTTCACCAAGTTGTTATTTGACAAAAATTCTTGTATATTGTGTGTCAACTGGAAGAATTATTTCATACCTGCCCCCAGAAACAAACTTTTTTTCTTATTTAACAAAAAACAAAAAAAAAATTTTGATTGACAAAAAATGAACAAAAACTAACATATAAACAACACCCAATTACTCAATATTATTTCGGTGACATAAATTTTACCTAAAAAATCTTCTTTGTCAACACCAACTGAACTAGCGAGAACTATTTTATTCTACCTTCTCGCCTCGGTAATCAACAAATGTTGCACAATTTTGAACTTAATTATTGAAAAACAGAAAAATATATGCGAAAATTATCTCGAAATAGCACTTAATATACACCCAATTCCTCAACAGTATTTCACCTAACATAATCTTACATATTTTAAAATTTATAAACCTGCCTATTGGTGCAAAAAACAAATTTCTTTAACTTCACCTTCGGATAACATCAACTTTTGCGGGGTTTTTTTCCAAATTTGGTATGTTTTTGGAGCAAAATGACTCCAAAAATACAACTTAAACGCTCCATTAAATCCCATTTTTGCCCTTAAAATCACGCAAATTTTTTTGGCCCCCATAACATGCATTTCCCGACACGGTACTGAACACATAAAACACTCCTTTTAAACTAAGTTTCAGAAAATTGTACCTCAATTTTTTTTCAATGGTTTAATCAATTTTCACGTCATTTTGTCCTCCATTCACTCTCATGCGCTATTGTCGGTTCACAATTTTAGGTGAAACTCTTTTGAACGTTTGAAATTCAACGAGCTTCCAATAAATTTTCTACTCACGTACGTGCTAATTTCAAACATAAGGGCAATCAAACCCATAAAATTAACACAACTTGTGAGGTCAAAGACTCGCAAAAACTACATAATTTCCTTAATTATAACAAAAATTGGTTAAATAAAAACTGCTTTATCTGTGTATTCTTACCTACCTTTAACTCAGTTTTCCATCAGGTTAGTCACTTTTGCTTTTCCAATCTTTCATTAGTCTCATTAGACTAGAAAACGAACCGTTTTAAAATGAATTTTTAAAAAATCACAACATTCTTCATTGACTTACATCGCCAACATTTTGCCAAACATTTTACAAGTTCTATCACTCTCACAACACTAAATTCACAAGAAAGCTGCAAGTTCTCAACAACCAAAAAAAATTTGACAATTTTTACAAGATTCCGAAAGAGCGCCTAAAAAAGACCTTGCGGGCAATGTGCCGGGGTGGGGACAAGTCTGCCCGTTAAAATACTGGTGTTTCTAATACTGCTACTACTGACTTTTCAAGCCAAATTATCAAAATTATTTTCGGATCAATTAAAAATTGAATCGCAATAAGTTGATTATTGCTTGTTTTGCTTTCTTAAGATTTAGTTACACAAAAGAACACATCAAATCAAAGCATACTAATTACAAGCTGGTCCAACGAATTTTTCAAGAAACTTGAAGAAAACTGTCTAGTTTTTTAATAGAAAATTAAGGGTTGCTCAGCTTTTAAACAAACATATTTTCAAAATGAATTCGGTCGGTTTTCATGGCATTTTAATTTCTTTGTTATCATTTGAAGATCATTTCAGTTGAAAAAAATAGGCTGAATCAAAAAAATATTCTGTAGAATTTTGTTTTTTTGCCCAATTTTTCTGTTTTTTCTGCCCTTCAGAATATGAGTGTTATGTTCAGTTCAGTATTTAGGACCATTGATGGGGTTATTCTTACCATGTCAAATCAATTAACGGCTTGATAACATAATTTCATAAAATAGTTTGATCAGTTCTGCAATTTAGTTGTTTCTACTTCTTCCTGAACTTTTAACTGTTTTGCTGAGCATTTGGGTGTCGTGTAGTAGTTCTATGAATCAAAAGTAGTTGTTTCGTAACAACTTTTTTTTGAATTTCTACTCAAATTCATTTCTTTTACTCGGGTTTTTCTCCTTTTTCGAGATGTATTGTTGGTTATCTTTCCCTATAATTTGTTGAACATAATACTCTTATATAAATTACTCTTATACACAATACTCTTATCTACAAACTCTTATATACATTGCTTTCCCAGAAATTTTTGACAAAAATGCTATTCCAACGATATTGCATGGTTAACTAACTAGGTGCAATTAACTTTCACTCCGGGTCAAATTTTGCTAATAATTGGTGGGAACCAATAGAGGCAAGGAAAGTTTTGCATTAAATTTTTGTGTTTAGCAAACTCGTTATGAACAAATCGCGAATGAAGGTCTCTTTTTATTGCAAAATTGACAAAAGTTCCGGAAGTTGTTTGAGACCTGTGTAAAGTTGATCTACATTTTGACTCCATCTTTGAAACCTTATTCGAGTTCAAAATTTTAACAATTTGTGAACTATACATAAAACATCTGATTTCATTCAGCCTCAAATCATAATTTGGGTTACACTCAAACAAAATGATGAATGAGATTTTGACCGCAAATCAAAATTTTTCCTACAATACTTGCTCGAAAACCACTCGCATTATACAAACAAAAACCTCAAAAAGAAATTCAACTCGTACATCTCTGGGTTATCGCGGTAGAATTTTGACAAAATTTTTTACTGAAACAAAAAATGCTATATCTGCTTGAACAAGAAACCACGTCCTGTAAAAAAGTTAAAAAAACTAGTCAATGCACGCCAATATGGCTTGATTATTCAAAACGATACGCTAAAAAGACTTGTCTTTAAAGGAAATCAGGGCGCTTAATTAAGATACGTTAGCATTTGCAAGCGTCCACTCCTGGTGAAACTTTGGATTTACATATTTTTGATAGTGGATTCTGCTGTGTCCAGAATTTTTGCGTGCTTTATAATTTAACAGGAGAATATCAAAATTCAAAATTAATTTTCCTTTATTTGCTGCTTTTTACACAAGATTATGTAGAGTTTGAATATAAAATTCAGAGAACTATATATGTAATATCCATAATTTACAACAGTTCTCGGGTAAACAGTTCATCTATGGGAATGTGAGGGTTCAATCTATATAAAAAATGATGGCCTTTGGTTCCAACAGTTAGAGAGAAAACAGATAAATAATTTTTGATCGGTTGTGATCCAGCTTTTGTCATCAAAAAGACAGACAATGTCGTTTTTCTAAAGGCAACGTGTTTCCCATGCATGCTTTATCTCTCATGAAGTGCGGAGCTCCTTCATGTTCTGTTTTGACAATTGAGTGGGGAATTTGTTTTTCGTAGAAGCGACCATTTGGGTATGTAGCTTGTTTGTTTCCTGCTTTTGTTCAAAAAGTGTGTGGATACGGTTATACTTATTGTAGAGGAAGACCGCCGTCGTTTTTTCAATAAAAAAGGTGGGCTGACGAATATATCTTAGCAGTACCACAGGTTACTGACCATTTTAAATGCTTTTTTATGTAATTTGCGTTGCCAAATAACGTTTTTACATGTCAACCTCGTCAAAATGTGTCATTTCATTGTGCGGATGGAAATTATTGATTATAAGTCTACAAAAAATTTCAAAACTTGCGGGGCAAAAGATTAAGTTAAAGAGAATGGAGTCAAAAAGGGTGACAACAGCAGAGTAAAAACATTGGTTAGCAACTAAATGAAATCACAGAACAATTGTTGTAATGGCTGCTCTCCTATCAAAGTCAAGGAAAACTTTACACCGCCCAGTTCGTTTCAGCGGTTTCAAATCTGTCCGGATATTAAGTTTTTGCAGTTAACATTTCTGAACTGTATCATCCACTATACTGTAGATTAACGTTGCATTACTTGTTGCTCGATTACTCCTGATAACTAATTGCTCAGTTTTGCTGAATAACAAACTTGTTTCTCTCAGAATATAAAATTGATTCAACTTGAAACAATCAAAATTTACTTGAGTTTTTGTTTATAACTCAAATTATAATTCGAAATTGCAAAGTTGGCTCCAAACAAGTTAGTCGCTATGCCCTTGGCTAAAAATAGACCAAACTTCAATATTCTGGCTACTCTCCTTCACAAGGGAGACCTCAGAATACAACTCAATTTTTAATATTCAGACAAATCGGTAACCTTCTTTTAGTTTCTGAATTGGCTTCAACATTCACCAGTATCAAACTATGCTAGGCTTCGTCAAAGCCAGTAAGAGCAACTAACTATGTGCTTTGCACAGTTTCTCTTACTTAGGAACTTTGTTCCTCAGAACGAAAATTTTGAGAATTTCAACGTTAATTTTCTTTTCAACAAGTCAAAGTTAAGTTAAAACAGCACAACCACTAATATGGTCTACAGAAACAAGACACAATAACAAGTAATTTACGGTTCAAGAAAATGTGCTGCATTACGCACTGTATATTAGTTTAAAATAACCAAAATTGCAAATGTCAACTGGTTTTTGGTAGTTTTTCAAGCTCTATTTATACTGCTCTACGTGTCAAATTAGCCTCTCTGATTGGAAATAGATTACTATGTTGTAACATTTTGATTTGGGGTTCAGGATACTAAATACAGTGCCCCGCACTACCTGAATTGTTATGAAAATCGCAAAATTCATCGAATCTTTCTTACCAAGTTCGGTATCTCTTACTCCTTTTGAGCTAATTTCGTGTGATTGTGAACACTTGATTACGTGGCAATAAAAGAGTAGTTTGAGTTTGAGTTTCAGTTTTACTTCATGTATGACGATTGCGTACTAATAATAGTTACCGAAAATAAATGTTGAAGAAATTGAACAAATCCTTATGGCTTCAGTAATATGTAGCATTAAATTTTGCTTGTCATGCTTTCTAGTTCTAATGTTTGAAATGACATTGAAGCGCTATTCAATTTGGTTGTAAGCTCAGCCGCCATATTGCCGGCCGTGTTCTCCATCGCGAAAACACCTTTTCCAGGTAGTACTGGGGCGAGCGTCACTACTGTTCTCTTGTTAAATCCGTCGTTTGTTTGAACTATCGCTGATCGAATCACACCGTCAGACCCATCGATGCTCTCCGTTACGCAACCTAGAGTATATTATCCACGCTCATCGCTGTTATTGATCAACCAATCAAGATCACCTTATTTAAGGGTTTCGTTCGCAGTAGATTGCCATTTTTGCCGATTAATCAGAGTTGGCAGATATTCTTTACGAAATCTGTCCCATATGAGATTTTCATAAGCTTGAGTTTGTGGAAAGTGTTTCCTATGATGGAGAACTTTTCCGCACATGGTAGATAGGGTAAACAAACGTTCCTGTTGCCAAGAAATAATTGATTGGGGTTCATTCCTTCTAAGTCGTTAACTTCAGAACTGACTGGAGTCAACGGGCTTGCGTTCAATGTCTTCTCAACCACGCACATCGTAGTTGAAAGAACGTCCTCTATGGCTGATCTGTTGCCCAACACCACATACCTGGCTTTCCTGCAATTTCTGACCAACCGCTCTCCTACTCCTCCACAGTGCGATGCTGCGGGTGGGTTGAGTTTCCATCGGATTCCTCGATGAATCAGATGTTCTTCGATCCCTTCTTTGTTCCATGCCGCAACATACTCTTCATATCTTTGTTCAGCTACAACAAAGTTTGTCCCGTTGTTGCTGATAATTGTACGTGGTTTGCCTCTTCACGCCATAAATTGCATGGTTGCATTGAGACAACTATCTGAGTCCAACTTTGGTAGAACTTCTATATGCACCGCTCTCATTGTTAGACTTGTAAAAGGACAACACCATCGCTTTTCGTCTCTACTCCTAATCTTCAGAATGAAAGGGCCAAAGTAGTCAACTCCAACATTTGTAAAGGCCGTTGAAGCATCTAGCGCTCTTCGGGTAGATCTGCAATTACTGGTGCTATCGTTTGTGCTCTGCCTTTTCTGCAGGTAACACATTTGTTCCTGATTGATCTTATGGCGTTCCTTATGCCTAAGATTTACACCTTCTGTTGAACAATTTTCGTTACATGCTCAGTTCCCTCGTGTTGATTGTCCTTGTGCTCGTTTCGCAAGAATAATTCAACCGCATGATGTTTCCAATGTTGCAATATTGGATGCTTTGCATTGAAGTCCAATTGACATTTGCCTATTCTGCATTTGGCGCAAATAAGTCCTTCATCATGTAGGAAGGGTGAGAATTGTAGGTTTTTGCTGCCTTTTGGAATTTCCTTCACCAAACTGATCTTGCTGTAGTAACTTGAAGATGATTGCTTTTGCTTTTTCTCTTTCCTCGATGCTGACTAAGAGTGTTGCTGGTTTCCATTTGCTCAATGATCGCTGTACGTAAGCCACTGTATTCAGTAGTCTGCTAAAATTAATGAATTGTTCCCACTGAATAACAGCTTTCTTTTCTTCAGCCTGTATCATGAAGACTGATGAGGGTATATTCTCTTCATCTGATACAAAGATTAGAATAACTTGCTCTGGTCATTCACTCTCTGGTCGCTTCAACCAGGCTTGGCCAGTAGGCCACTCATTTCTCTCAGGTTCCACAATATTGATTGCTCTGGTACCAATGTCCGCTGGGTTGTTGATACCGCTCACGTGTTTCCACTGTGAAACATCAGTTGTATCCAGTATCTCAGCCACTCTGTTGGCCGCAAACCCTTGTTGCTTCCGATGGGAACATTGTATCCACTACAATACTGTAGTTGAATTTCACCAAAAACTGCAACTCTTTATCATCAATTCGTGTTCCTTGACTATCTGTTCCTTCAACCTCACTGCCAAGACTGCGGCTTGCATTTCCATTTGGGGTATTGAAAGATGCCTCATAGGTGTCACTCCAATGACAAATGCCAATGACAAATGCCAGATCAGCTGAGTATTTCCTTGGTTGTGAACGTAGATAGGCCACTGCACACAACGCGTCGTCAGATGCGTCAGCAAACACATGAAGTTCGGTTTTATCCATCTCTCTATTGAAGTATCTTCTATCGATGCTTTTTTCAGCTACATCACCGGGCTCCACTTCGCTAAACCAATGTTGTCCCCTCTTACTCCAGATGCCTTTCAGGAGTCGTCTCATGTAAACACTGAACGGAGCAAACAATCCGACCGGGTTGAATACTGAAGATACCAGTGATAATTTCTTCCCCTGAGTTAGAGGTGATCCAACTTCCGTGTTTGTACCTCTGCACACTTGACAATTATCAACAGTAACAGTCCATTGTAGTCCTAGCACCGAGGATCCCTTCGCATTGGGTTCTACTTCGACTTGCTTCGTGTTGCTGATTGATTTCAAGTCTTCTGCGTTTGCTTCGGTAAGTGCATCGTTGTTGCTTATCCACTTCATCAGTTCAAATTCATGCTGTGAGAGATTAGGTTGTAGTTGATTGAAGACTTCAATGGCTTCGTCAGGGTTTTCTACCGATTTGATGAAATCGTCCATGTAGACGTTGTTTTCTATCGCCTTTGCTGCAGTAGAACACTTTTTTTCGTTGTCCAGTACCACTTGCTAGAGATCATAGTTTGCACAAGTTGGAGAACTCTTAGCTCCAAATACATGACGCTGATATTCGTATATCTGAACAGGTTCAATAGCCCTTGGACGCCATAAGAAACTCAAGCAAGTTCTATCCTGTTCGGGAACTTGTACTTGTAGGAACATCGATTCGATGTCAGTTGTCAGGGCTATTGGTCTTTCAGGGAATCTGAATATTGTTCCTATCAACCCGTGTAGCAGATCAGATCCTGCTAAAAGCTTATCATTTAGGTATACTTCTTTGAAATTTTGTTCAGATTGCAAACACGTCTTAATTTGCAAGGTTTGTTTGGGTTTAGCACTGGATGGTGTGGCAAATACCATTCTTTACCGAAGTTGCCTTTCACTTTGGTCTCGTCCAATCACTTAACGAATCCCTTTTTTCTACACCTCTATCTATTGACTGTTGATACAAAGTCTTCAGGTAGAGAGTGAGTAAAGCTGACCCAAGGGTGAGCTGTAGTTGTTCGGTAGGTTCTTCTCTGGTTCAGTCCACAGCATTCCCAATTCTTATCGCTCTTCTGTAAACTTTGTCGTACTCCCTAGCATTTTCTCTGCCTGCAGTTCCTTTTTTGACTGACTGACGAAATCAATTTTTGGAAACACAGGTTTTTATGTCCCACCAGGTTTGGATATTCTCAGTCACTTTCAAATCTTCTGTGAAGGCCAATTGACAAACGTTTTGTCGTCTCTTGCCCGTCATGGATCCACTGACTACCCATCCTAGCTCTGTTAAAACGGCAAAAATTTCACTTCGTGTTCCTATTTTGTAGTGCATCGGGCGTTGTAGCTCATAAGCAATTTGCAAAGGATGATGCTAACTTCCATCAGGTTGAAGCTTTTGTTGGGTAGAACACTCAAGTGATTAAGCATTGCTTCAGCTTGTTGCAGTTGTAGTTTGTTTTACCCAAGGAGATTGACGGGTGTGCAAACGCTTCGATTGAATGCACCATTGAATGTAGTCCCTTTATTTTAAGAGGAACCTACTCTGTCTGCAGGTCCTCTGTTCCGTGTATGTCAGCTTTGTTGAGCGTCACATCGGTGCCTTGGACTCGTAACCTCTCTTGAACATTTTGATCGATGAGTGAAACCGTTGATCCACTGTTGAGGAAAGCATATGTGTTCAGCTTATTGTCACCGCTCTATATTGAGACCGGAACTATCTAAAGAAAGCTTGTAACTTTGTCGTTCTGGCTGATTGTTGCTTGCGCTTACGTTGACTGCGTGATTGCCCTCGTCTGTTTAGTATTCTGAGTGTAGCAATCGGTCGTGCTTCTTGATGCATCCATTGATACCGCACGCATTGACTTTACAATTGTTGATTGCATTTCCGTTGCTTAGACATCAGTAATATAAGCGTTCTTTCCTCACTGCTTCGTACCGATCATTCACACTCATGTTCCTAAATAGTGGATAATTCCATATTTTATGAGTGCCATCAGCTAGCGGAGAGAGATGACTTTGCATTTGCTTCGTTTCTTTCACGTTCGAACTTGCACTGAAGTTCGATGTTTTCGAGAACCGTTTGTCTCTATTTATGCTTCTTCGGTCTTCTTATCTTCGCTCTCCCTTGAAAGCTCGAAACCCTTCATTCACAAAAGCTATCCTAGATAACCACCTTTCAAACATAATCAAATCGGGCCAATCTTCATCTTTATCGTCAGCATAGAACCACCAATTCTCTTTGAGAACGTGAGGCAGTTTATCTACTGCCATACACAGTGTCGAGTTTGATTGCAGATCACCAATCTGCTTGTACTCTTTGAGCACGTTCAAAAAGTTCAAAACAATAACTGAGAAACTGATCAGACCTGTTGAGTCATGAGAATTCACCTGACTTGCTTTGCGAAGAGTCTCCAGCTGTGCATCAATGATCACATGAGGCCTTCCAAACATCCTCTGAAGAATGCTCCATGCAGCACCGGAGAACTGTCCAGAATAGCCCTTTCCAGAGATCGTTGACCTTGCCTTGCCTGTCAGTAGAGCCTTCAGGTGGCTCATCTTCTCTGAGTCTGGTACTGGGCGTTGATTCACTGTAGCAAGTAACACACTAGACCACTCCGGCCATTAGAGGGGGTTTCCATCGAAGTTGTTCAACTTCAGCTTTGGTAGGCTACGGCTACCTGCGTACCCACCGTTGTATCGTAGTAGACCAGCTCTGGGGAAACGTTCCGATCTTCAACACTTGAATAACGGTCTCGTGAACTGCGATATTGTGAGAAGTGACTATGCCTGTTCACTTCAGGGGTTACTTCGAAGCCAGCTGTTGATCGGCCTGGTGTTAGAATGTTGTCAATTCTACTGGCCCAGTCTGAGACATCTCTCTTCTTTGGGGTCCAGTTGAACGGTGACTTGTCTCGCGCACAATTTGTTTGGGAACGTGCATCATCATTCTCTAATGCTGTTCTCCTCACTTTGCGCTCTAGCTCACGCTCTTCCTCAAATAGTTGATGCTTGGTTTTTGAAATTGATATTGAATTTCTTCATCCTTTCCTCACGTCTTTGCTTTGCAGAAGATGTTTCCGAAACATTCTCTGTCTCTTGGCCACTTACTGTTGCCCCATTTTGCACTGTTTGAGCAACTGGATTGCCCGTTGGGTAGTTTTGTTGCCCTCGTGGTCGTTCCATGCATATTTTGCGTTGCTTTGCTCTGCATTCATTGCTGGTTGATTGCCTTTGCTTATATATGAAGGCCAATGAGAGTTCAAATTAGCTATGCACTTCCTTGCTTCTTTCAGATGTTCTTCAACGAAATTAGCATGGCAGGGCACAAAATTGTTTTGACGCTGCAGTTACTTAAGTATTTCTTCCTCTAGAGGGTTAACAGTCTGCTGGTAGAGGACCTTTAGTTTGTTGGGTCGATCTGAATCTTCAATTATTTTGTAGCCAAGCCTACGCTTAATGCTACCTTCTTCCACTAAGTAGTGAAGCTCCTTGTCGTATCTGTTGGCTGATTGAAGCTCCTCTCTGCTGATTGCGCTAGAATTGCCTGGTTGCTATTTGTTTTTGCTTTGTTGGTTTACATTGAGCAGGGTTCGCACTTCAATTTCTTTATAGAATTGCACTCTTCTGTTTGCCTCACTGGCCTTTTTCTGTTGATTTGTTTGACGCTCTTCGGGGGGTGCCTTCGGCACTCCCTTCATCAGTTTGGACAGCACTTTGCCTTCCACTGTGCCGGTCGGCGGAACAAATGTAACGGCTGCTCTCCTATCAAAGTCAGGGAAAACTTTACACCGCCCAGTTCGTTTCAGCGGTTTCAAATCTGTCCGGATATCAGGTTTTTGCAGTGAATTTTTCTGATCTGTATTATCCCTTATACTGCAGATTACAGTTGCATTACTTTTTGCTGTTACGTCCTGATAACTAATAGCTCAGCTTTGCTGAATAACAATATAATTCAAATTGAAACAATCAAATTTTGCTTGAGTTTTTGTTAATAACTCAACTTATGACTCGAAATGGCAAAATCGGCTCAATAAAAGTTGGTCGCTATGCCTTGGGCTAACTATAGACCAAATTTCAATGTTTTAGCTACTCTCCGTCACAAAGGAGACCTCAGAATATAACTCAATTTTTAATATTCCCATATTTCATTAACCAATATTTAGTTTCTCAATTGGCTTCAACAACCACCATTATCAAAGTGTGCTAGGCTTCGTTAGAGCCAGCAAGAGCAAGTAATTATGCGCTTTGCACAGAGTTTCTCTTACTTGGGAACTTTGTTCCTGAGAAAGAAAATTTTGAGAATATCGAAGTTAATTCTCTTTTCATCAAGTCAAAGTTAAGTTAAAACTGTACAACCACTAATATGATCTATAGAAACAAGATACGATAACAGGTGTTTTACCGCTCAGGAAAGTTTGCTGCAATACGCACTGTATGTCAGTTTACTATAACCAAAAGTGCAAAATTCAACTGATTTTTGGTAGTTTTTCAAGCTCTATTTATACTGCAGAAAACATGTCAAAATAGCTTCTCTCATTGGTTGTAGATTACTTTGATGTATGATTCTCTGAATATATTGAGTTAGGGTTTCGGGATACTGTATACGGTGGGTGCCCCGCACTCTCTGAACTAGTATGAAAATCGCAAAACTCATCGAATCCAAGTTGAGTATCTCTTACTCCGTTTGAGCTAATTTCGTGTGATTGTGAACACTAGAACACGTGGCAATTTTAGAGTAGTTCGAGTTTGTGTTTCAGTTTAATTTCTTGTATGACGATTGCGTACTATTAATAGTTACTGAATATAAATGTCGAAGAACTGAACAATTCCGTATGGCTTCAGTAGAATGTAGCATTAAATTTCGCTTGTCATGCTTTCTAGCTTTAATGCTTGAAATGACCTTGAAGCGCTATTTATTTTGGTTGTGAGCTCAGCCCCCACAATTGTTAACAATATATGATTAGTTAAAATTTCAGATTAAGCGGGTTAAATTGAAGATTAAAATTAAGTTAAGAATGTGACTAAAGGATGGTTCATCAGATGGGCTTATATCACAGCTAAGAAAATAAGGACAAAATCTGCCATTATTGACACTCCGTGAAACGAAATGAGGAAGGAGCGCCATATATCGTTAACTCCAATTTCGTGGTAAAATTTTCTGTTGAAGTCGCAACTGCTGATGTCAAATAATTCAAAATTGACTAGATTTGGTTGGCTAGTTGAAGAGCTGGCTTATGCAAACAAAAAATCAAAGAAAATGTGAAACTGGAATACTTTATAAACAAAAACAAATAAATGAAAACTATAACATAAATTAGCTGCCACCGAAGGATTCAACTTTACCAATCATGTGGCATTAGAACATATTTATCATATTTTGTTAGCAATAATGGAATTAAAATCAAGAAAATTTTGTTGACTGACAGTTTTGTTGGCTTTAAGTGCTTAAATTGTGCTCCCAAAATTGATTTTTTCGAACAAAATTTTCTGTGCCGCTTTTAAAGTATTTCGACGAAAATATGCATCCTAGTTCTTACTTGCACTTTGCTCTTTTTCCACATCGTTGCAACCAAAATTGACTTCAATTGCCATCAAATATCGAAAAGACAGACATGAATAGATTGCGTAGAAAAACACGGTTTCCGTAAAAAGAATCCAACTCACTGAGGTTGTGGAAATGAAAAATGAAAACAAAAATGGAAAACGCCTAAAAATGCCAATTCAGCCGCTGACTGCTCGTTAATTGCAAACACCTAAGATTTTGTCTGACTTTTTACGCATTTGTTCTGATTTATATGGCTGGTTACTATCTAACATCAGCATGTGCGTCTCGGAGCGCAAAAATTACCACATAAAATTTGACCACTAAACTGGGGCCAGGAGGTTTGGGGGATAAATAATTCTGATCTGAAACGTATATAGTTCAGGGTCTAGAGGACATTTTAAACAATGGACTCTGTTTTGCAGGGACTTTTTATTGATAGCACATTTGTATCTCTCTTGAAAATAAATAGATTAAATAAATTAATTAATTAAAAACATATTGGGTTTTAAAAAAGGCGGTATAAAGCTTTTCATTGCATGTTTGAAAAAAATTGTCAAGTTTCGAGGATTTCGATTATTTGATTTATTTGAAGAAAAAAAATAAATTTCAACCTGGAACAAGTGTGTAATGGATGTTACCCACTGGACTTTTACACTGATTGATTGTTCTGACAGTGATGCTGTTGACCACTCCTGGGACTAGATTCACTGACATCTCTGCTGTTTTGCGGACATCAGTAAAATCATAATGTCTCTCTGTAATCCATTGCGATCCATTCCATTTAAAATGAAAAAATTGATACCTGAAAACGGTTGTTTCATTTACCTAAATTTACTATGAAAATATGTATTGCAGGTTGTTTTACTTGGCTACATATAAATATACCCAAAGCTCAATGCCATCTCTGAATGTTCTCTGAATGTTCCTGAGAAAGAAAATTTTGAGAATATCGAAGTTAATTCTCTTTTCATCAAGTCAAAGTTAAGTTAAAACTGTACAACCACTAATATGATCTATAGAAACAGGATACGATAACAGGTGTTTTACCGCTCAGGAAAGTTTGCTGCAAGACGCACTGTATGTCAGTTTACTATAACCAAAAGTGCAAAATTCAACTGATTCTTGGTAGTTTTTCAAGCTCTATTTATACTGCAGAAAACATGTCAAATTAGCTTCTCTCATTGGTTGTAGATTACTTTGATGTATGATTCTCTGAATATATTGAGTTGGGGGTTCGGGATACTGTATACGGTGGGTGCCCCGCACTCTCTGAACTAGTATGAAAATCGCAAAACTCATCGAATCCAAGTTGAGTATCTCTTACTCCGTTTGAGCTAATTTCGTGTGATTGTGAACACTAGAACACGTGGCAATTTTAGAGTAGTTCGAGTTTGTGTTTCAGTTTAATTTCTTGTATGACGATTGCGTACTATTAATAGTTACTGAATATAAATGTCGAAGAACTGAACAATTCCGTATGGCTTCAGTAGAATGTAGCATTAAATTTCGCTTGTCATGCTTTCTAGCTTTAATGCTTGAAATGACCTTGAAGCGCTATTTATTTTGGTTGTGAGCTCAGCCCCCACAATTGTTAACAATATATGATTAGTTAAAATTTCAGATTAAGCTGGTTAAATTGAAGATTAAAATTAAGTTAAGAATGTGACTAAAGGATGGTTCATCAGATGGGCTTATATCACAGCTAAGAAAATAAGGACAAAATCTGCCATTATTGACACTCCGTGAAACGACATGAGGAAGGAGCGCCATATATCGTTAACTCCAATTTCGTGGTAAAATTTTCTGTTGAAGTCGCAACTGCTGATGTCAAATAATTCAAAATTGACTAGATTTGGTTGGCTAGTTGAAGAGCTGGCTTATGCAAACAAAAAATCAAAGAAAATGTGAAACTGGAATACTTTATAAACAAAAACAAATAAATGAAAACTATAACATAAATTAGCTGCCACCGAAGGATTCAACTTTACCAATCATGTGGCATTAGAACATATTTATCATATTTTGTTAGCAATAATGGAATTAAAATCAAGAAAATTTTGTTGACTGACAGTTTTGTTGGCTTTAAGTGCTTAAATTGTGCTCCCAAAATTGATTTTTTCGAACAAAATTTTCTGTGCCGCTTTTAAAGTATTTCGACGAAAATATGCATCCTAGTTCTTACTTGCACTTTGCTCTTTTTCCACATCGTTGCAACCAAAATTGACTTCAATTGCCATCAAATATCGAAAAGACAGACATGAATAGATTGCGTAGAAAAACACGGTTTCCGTAAAAAGAATCCAACTCACTGAGGTTGTGGAAATGAAAAATGAAAACAAAAATGGAAAACGCCTAAAAATGCCAATTCAGCCGCTGACTGCTCGTTAATTGCAAACACCTAAGATTTTGTCTGACTTTTTACGCATTTGTTCTGATTTATATGGCTGGTTACTATCTAACATCAGCATGTGCGTCTCGGAGCGCAAAAATTACCACATAAAATTTGACCACTAAGCTGGGGCCAGGAGGTTTGGGGGATAAATAATTCTGATCTGAAACGTATATAGTTCAGGGTCTAGAGGACATTTTAAACAATGCATTCAGTTTTGCAGGGACTTTTTATTGATAGCACATTTGTATCTCTCTTGAAAATAAATAGATTAAATAAATTAATTAATTAAAAACATATTGGGTTTTAAAAAAGGCGGTATAAAGCTTTTCATTGCATGTTTGAAAAAAATTGTCAAGTTTCGAGGATTTCGATTGTTTGATTTATTTGAAGAAAAAAAATAAATTTCAACCTGGAACAAGTGTGTAATGGATGTTACCCACTGGACTTCTACACTGATTGATTGTTCTGACAGTGATGCTGTTGACCACTCCTGGGACTAGATTCACTGACATCTCTGCTGTTTTGCGGACATCAGTAAAATCATAATGTCTCTCTGTAATCCATTGCGATCCATTCCATTTAAAATGAAAAAATTGATACCTGAAAACGGTTGTTTCATTTACCTAAATTTACTATGAAAATATGTATTGCAGGTTGTTTTACTTGGCTATATAAAAATATACCCAAAGCTCAATGCCATGACACCTAATTTAATCCCGGTATTGAAAGCATGATGTCTCATATTTAAAATGATAATTTAATCCCATGGTTGGTTGTGGTGGTCACAAAGCAAATCTCACGGGCTAATGGGGCATGACTAAATGGACTAGCGAAATAAGCTAAATAATCGCTCTGGTTGTTTCAACATTAGGATAAAAATTTCGGCATATTGTGGGTATTTATTAACTTTGGGTATATTGGCATGGGGTATTTTATCCTGACACCGTTGTATTTATAGTCAATTTGTGCCTTCCAAAATTCCGCATCTTAAAGAGACATTTATCAGTTCTAGTTTTGGTTTCATGGTTTTTTACGACTCGAAGAGAAGTATTGGCGGAGCGTATTTTTCGTGTATTAAAAACAAGATTAAAACTCAATGCCGCACGTGACAACTAACCATTTATGTCAAAATGCAAAACGAACTGAAAAGCACTGAGAAGAAAGAGTAATTTTCTGTTCATTTCCCGTTTTGAGAGAGAGAGCGAGAAAAATAGGTGTAAAAAATTTGTCGCTTGCAGATTTTTGAAGCGATTTTTTAGTTTATACTTTAATTTTTCAGGTATGTTTTCTAAATCCTATAAACAATCAACTGAAGGCTGAAGAAGGTTTTTAATAATCTTAATCACATATTAGAGTTTTTATATGCAATAATGAGCTATGTTTGGAATTTTTGTCGTTTGAGAGGCTTTTTTAGCTGTTTTGTATTCCTTCATTTTTTTTAGTTACTGGGTTTTTTGTTGGAAACTGTTTTTTGTAGGTCTTAATGGCCATTTAATTTCGTTATCATCATTTGAAGATCATTTTATTCGAAGAACGCATGCTGAATTGGAAAAACCTTCCGCTTAAATTTTTTGTAATGTTTTTTTGCCTAATTCTTCGGTTTTTGCCTGTTAGAATACTTTTGTCTTGTTAAGTTGTTAAGTACCCTTGGTGGGATTACTAAGTCAAATCAATTGAACATTAGATAACACATATTGTCAAATAATAGATTGATCAACTCGGCATTTTTTGTTGTTTCTACTTCTTGCTGAATTTTCCAGAGCATTTGGGTATCGTGTGGTCAAAATGAATCTAGAGTGATTGTTTTGTAAACTGTGTTGAGAACATATTCAAACATTTCGCAATTTTCAGCAAAAACTACAAAAATAACAGAGTTTTACCGTTGGTTATCTTTCCCTATCATTTGTTGAATCACTGGTCATAATTCTTCTTAATGTCTTATATAAAAAAACTTTCCCAGATAATTTTGAAAGAATGCTATTCCAAGAGAGTTACCACAAAACAATTCCATAGTTTGCTTTTCCCTGATAAGTTGTTGCCTCCGTTTGTTTCAACTTCATTGGAAAAAAATGTTTGTATTTCTATCAGTTGATGATTGGTTAAGTTATCTTTCACTTCAAAATCGATTACAGAGTATTCTGGCTCTTTTTTTAAATTTCAAACAGTTTGAATTGTATTGGGGCACTGTCTCTTTTTTTGAGATCTGTTCAAAGACTTTCATGATTTTTGAAGTAATTTTCCAGTTACTCCAAATCAGAAAACGGATAAAAAAGTCAGTGGTTTTGCGTCGTGATGAGCTTTTACTCTAACTTCAGAAAAGTGAGAAAACGGTATTTGGGCAAAAAGTTGTTTTCTCGCTAGTGGTTTGTTTTTGTTCCCGTGTAGCGATTTGACCTTGATTTGAACTGTTTTTTTACAATTTTTTCATCGTTAGACAGTTTTCTAAGTTTTTTTCCAATTTATTTGTGTCCCCTTCCGTTTATTGTTTCAGGACTTTTTCTCTTGCAGTGTTTCGTTTTTTAAGGACGCTGTTGCTGATTTAGCTACTTATTTGCCAAATAACTTCTTACTCTGCCACGCGGGTTTGGACCAAAATTTTTGAACGAAATTGAAGTTATACGGAGGAATGAGCATTAGACTATGCGAAAGAATATGAGAATATATGAAGCACAGTAATGAAAAAACATGCGCTTTCGAGAAGCGATCAACTTTTAATTTGTCCCTGTAATGGCTATACCTGGTTTAATTTTGATAGAGGACAATACGCAATTGCAGAATTGATTTAAAAAAATACGTACCTTGCGCATATGCCTTATTATATCTGCCCTCAATTAATTGACCCAAAAACGCACATTTAACTGTACCTCCATTTTACCTTAAGTTTTAGGTCTTAAGTATCTTAGCCAAAATCGAGAATTGATCTATTTTTACCTTAAGTCTAACTCAACTTTTTTTTCAAGGTTCATGTAAATTTATCCTAACTGACCCCAAATCAAAGTAAGTTTCATTACTAATGTAGATAAAGAACTCCAGATAATACACTAGTGAGTAAATGGTGAGGAAAAAACTTGTCGGTTGGTATCAACCAGTTTGTTCCTCTAGGATTAAAAAGCAGGCAGAAAATAGGATTAAAATAATTTTTGCATAGCTGTAAATGTCTATAGGAAAAAATAAGCCTGACTTAAGCTCTATTTGCTTCGTTAGGAAAATAAGTTACAACAAAGTTCAATCAAAAGTATACATGAGAAAAGTAGATCATTAAGTTCGATGCTAATGCCTTTAATGTATTTAAGTTCTAAAAATCCAAAAACAATGCCGAACTCTAGCGCCGTTGATTATTTTCCATCAGTAGTTGATCCAAGGTCCAGCAAAGCTTCAAAGTTGATAAAGCAAACAAAATATATATCAGCAAGTATTGAAAAGGAAGCGTATTAGGAAGATTCGGGTAACAAATATCAGAAAGGCAGATCGGTTTCCGGCGCGTGCAAGGAGCATAAAGCAAATATATTTCCACTTTTAAAGAAGTAACAATTTCATCCCATTATTTCAAAAGCAACACAATCGTGCAATTTATTGAAAAATAGTTTACTTGAAAAATGAGTCCTATGTTCAGGCTCCATGCAGTACTTATGTCAATGCTTCTTATTAGTTGAACTTAAAGCATAGCTGCAGCTCTACATTTTGTCTGAAAGAGTAGCAACTGAAAAACTTGCCGTTAGTCGTTAGTTGTTAGTTTGGGCCTTGCCGAAGTGAAACACAAGAATCCAAGAGATCCCAAGAGAAGGACGATGTTTAGGAGAAGGGCTTGTTGCCCTCTGGAACCTGTTCGAGTGGTCGAGTGAACGATAGGAAACCTTGCAGTGCAATCAGAGGCACGCCCTCAAAAATATTTCCCCAGCAAACTCCCGTTGCAGCTCTTCAGTTCTGTCGACAGATGTGCAGTCAAGAGGAATTCTGCCAAAATCTTGACTGGATATGTAATTGACATTACCTTAATTTCCATGTGCAATTATTGCATCAGGAAGCAGGAAACTCAGCGCCAAAAATCCAGATTCGACTCAATGAGCTGAGAATCGGAATGAAGACTACCGGAATTTTAGGAGGCCGCAGGCAGATTTCAAGAGTTTCGAGAACAGGGATACTGAACAGATTGTTTATAAGCAAACTGGCCAAAGCAGCAGTAGCGGCGCATCCCAAAAGAGAATTTCATCGAAAATCTGGTGAATGATGACCTGGGAGAGCAGCCACTGCCAGAAAAACATTCGAAAGCTGAATGTAGCGTACCAGATCGCCGTAGTGTCAGCGTGCAATAAGTCACCATCAAGGGCACAGTTTTCTGAAACAGTAGTGATCTAGATGCGAATCAATTATGGCCTGTGCCATAAGCCTCCAAGAGGAAGAAGAGATTCATGTAGGGAATGGCTGTTGGCAAATTGAGAATGGCAAATTTCACGCAACAAAGAGAAAAATCAAGAGATTAAAGCAAAACATAGACAGCTGCACGGGCCACAAGAGGGGGCTTTGCTCTCGAAAATAGAGTATTTCCAGAAAAAAAAGATTTGAACGAGGAGCGGCCGGTTCAATCAAGCGGCCGGTTCAAAAGATTTGAACGAGTTCTATCAAGACCGGAGACAAAATTTTGTTGAATCAGAAGAAACAACTGTTGTGGACACCGTCATTAGGAGACGGACACCGTCATCGACGGAGAAAGGTGAACAGTACCCAATACCACCTCAGAATTGTGAAGGAACAGTATAGCATGCTGAAGAAAAGCTGATCCCGCCCCTTGCCAGAAATAGTGACAAGAGAACCCATGCATGTTACTACGGCAATCCGTGATCTCATCAGTTCAATACAGTACTGTACACAAAAATTCAAATTAAGCAATACCAAACTATGGCACTGAGAACTAAAGAGATGGACTTAAACTTCCTTAGATTGAACTGGAGACCATATTCGATTTTACTCTAAGAACGTGCGCCATTTCCGACGTACCGCTGACGATCTTTCTCGATCAAATCGCTTTCAAAAACCTAAATTAAATTTGATAGAGAGCCTTTAAAGTGCTGAGTACAGCTAATGCAAATTCTCAGTTCGACTGTAACGTATACGAAATGACCTTGGCACTACTTGAGAACAAAGAAGGGGCAGCCCGCAAACAGAGTCGACATTGAGTCCCGACATTTTGAGTTACTTTGCAAAGGACGGCATTGAGTTGACTCTGACCAAACAAGTTGTGCACATTATTGAAGCTGACAACGAAAAAATCAAGATACCAGACCTACAAATGACCTCGGCAAAGCTTGCGAAGCAAGTACAATGCATGCTGGATTCGGACAAGTGCAACTGGTTATCCAGCCGTCATGCAGTGGTCCTATTCGGAAAAAATGGCATTTCATTTTTCCTTAGATGTCCGCACTCAATGTGGTTATCGAAAAGGTCACGTTTACTTTGCAATCGTGGATCAGATATTGGATTGCTTGGATGGGACTCAAATTTAGACCTCGTGGAAACTTGCAGCCGGCTTAAGGCAGGTACCCCTCACTGAGAATGCGAGACCAACATAAGCCATCTCAAGACCAGACGAGGGTCGCTATTACTTCAAGCGACATCTCGTTAAGATTGAGTTTTGTACCAGATTTTTTTCAACGCCTGATACTTCAACTGTTCGAAAAAAAATTTATTATTTCGTCGCTATTTTTCTTGATGATCCGCATTTACTGTAAGGGCCCCGAAGCGCATCTCCAACACCTCAAAGTGACACAACAACTAAACTCGGTGGAAATAAAATTGAAGCACTCGAAGTGCAAACTAATACAAAGATTAGAGTCGTACCTGGGAAACCACATTAAAGCGGCCCAAATTAAAAAAATGAACGTTTTATCGAAGTGCACGACCCAACCAATAAAACAGGAATTACAATGTTTGTTGGCTTTTATAGCAACTACAGGCGCTTCGTCAAACACTTAGCAGTCATAGCCAAACACATGCAAGACTTTAGTAGAAAACATCCCCATTTCTACTAGAATGATTTTTTTCAGCGTTCGTTTGACACCTAAAAAAAAACTGCCGCACCAATCTAAGGCCAATCAAATTACGGACGACTTTTTGTTCGTGACACGGCTGCTACTAATTAGAGCATTACTGCTTTTTTATCCTAACTAGAGAGTGAGAGAGTGTTAGAGAGAAAATACTAGCTTTTCGTAGTAGTGTCATCAGGCGAATAGAAATGAACAACAAAACTTTGAGGAGGGAAGCGCTGAAAGTACACTAAACAAGGATGTAGTTTTGTTTTGCATTCTCCGGCCCCCACCCTTCATAATCCTGTTTGCTCATACAAATTTGCATTAGTTCTTTCTACCAAAATGTTGACGGGATGACGTACACAAAGATGGCAGTCTTACAGGAGTTCAGCTTTCAGATGTCTCAGGGGCACGGCTACAAAAATACGGCAACACAGACCCCAATGGACGAGAAGGAAACAGCAACAAAATTGCGTCCGTTGGCAATTAATATCAAAAAAGCAGTAGCCAGTTTACGGGAACCCGATGAATTTCTTTTGTTCATGGCATATCATCCAGTAGAGAGTTTCGCCTCAAAGGACTTCAAATTTAGCAGGTATAAAGTGAAGACTAAACAGAGATAAGAAATGACTATTTCAACAATTCATTAAAGAGCCAAAATACAAATAAATGACAAGCATTACAATTGCAGTACATTTGGGGGGTAAACACAATGAGCCGGGAGAAAGCGCTAAAAGGGTTCTCAAAGTCTCAGCGACAAAAATTGATCCAGAAATGGCAAAAATGGCGTTATAGAGTATTTGGAACCAACTGATGATAAAATAGGCAAAGAAGACCACTTGGAACGCTGTTCCAGAAGTTGCCCAAAAGTGGTTACCGTTGTTGTGGCAACAATAACATTAGCAAATCCGGCTAAGTTGTTATTTGAAAATTGGCGTTTTGCGATTCTGAGACCCCGATACGTTCTACGCAGACTAGGGTTTCAATTTCTTCAGCTAACACACGACTGAAATGTGCATCATTTCGAATACAGAGAGATTATTGACTTCTCCACAAAAACCGCAGGAAAAACGGACCAGTGGAGCATCATAATGGGTTTTGGCAGAAGTGCTGAGCAAGTAATGCTCAGATTACATCAACAGAATTGGTTTAAAACAAAACTTTCCTCACATCAACAATGGAATCTCCCTTCTCACTGGTGCCTGAAATCGGAGTAATCTACCTAATTGACTATCTTTTCTCCAAACACAATGCAGATCAGGCATTGCATAAGTGTACTCAACTCATAGACGAAAAGTTTCAGGAGGCGTACTTTGTTGCTCGTGAGACCCTAGGCGCAGCTCAACACAAACAAACATTATACGTCACATATACTTGCACTATATTATTTTAAAAAATAAACGAAACGAAATACAAAACTAGAAGAACCAAGAAACTAAGAAGAACAAGAAAAACTAGATCCTGCTTTATAACGGATTGAAACACTTCAATGCACAATCAAAACCGATGGTCAGCTTCTGCGTAGATCAGCACAAATTGCAGAAAGACAACGAACTCAATGTTCCGGTGCGAACAAATTGCCAAATAGCAACAACGAAGACGCTGGATTGCAGCAGAGTAAACGCAGGATTCACAGGCGGGTTGGAGAGCATAAACGCAACATGTTGGACGTTGATCACGCTGGTTACGTTATGCAAAATGGACTTTCTGCACATTTTCTGAAAAGCATCCAGCTCTGACACCAAGCCAGCAATTGACAACGACACCGGACAAGTTGCTCAAAAACTAGAATTTGAACAAAAAACTCTAATCAAAGCGATTGCAGATTAAAAAACGACCGTTGCAGGCAATTTGAATAAAACATTCAATGACAAACTGCGGCTGTCGACGACCTGTCAAATCATTGAGACTCAAAAAGGCTTAATGTTTCGCCTAATGATTTTTAGTTTCAAAAACAAAACTCATACGAAAAATTTGAATGCAAATTTATCACACTGTAGATAAGAAAAACTGAAAGCTGGAGTTAGTTTTATGAAACTGACCATGTCCAACTAACCTACAAATCGTAAACACTACCAATCCTACTAGTGAACACCTGATTTGTAAACAATAAATAGGGTGTTTTCATTTTCGGAATAATTTTGCTGTGTCATTTTTTCTCGGCCCTACATATTGTCCTGCTAAAACAACCATTGTGGATGCTATGATCTTGCAAAAATACTCTTATAATTGCTGATTCTTTCCGAACTTGGTTTTTTCTTTGCGGTCGACCGGCCAAAAGCAAAAGGGGTCTCCGTCCCACACACCACGGTGTTCTTGGCTAAATCTTTCCGCTTGGTGGGAGTGTTTGTACTTTTTCCAGAAAGTCAACGTATCCACGTAATCCCACAACAGCTCACAGGAAAAATATAGCGCAGGATGCAACCAAAAATTTGAACGGCAACTAAAAAGGACGTAATTCATATTTGCAGAGTAATGGATACTAAACTGATGGCGCACTTTTTGAAATGAAAAACAAAAACCATCAACTTCACCAAGATTTTTGACAGTTCATAGAAAGAAGCAATGTTATTATCGGTGCAACAAATTCAGAACAATGTGTCAATTATTGATTATACAGCACAATTTCCAAAAACCAACAATGCGACATGTCGGGATATTACAACTTCGAACTAGGGAAAAGAGGCTAAACAAAAAGCAGAAGACTAATAGTTCCTCCTATCACACTTACGCGAATTATCATGTGCATCGAGCGGTGGCAGTTGTGCAACTTTCGAGCAGCGCGAAGACCGCAACTGGTAACAAGTTTTAAAAATTACACTTTGTAGCCTCTCCAGGGAAGGTTTTCATTGAAGATCTGGATCTATCAGGATTAGTCAAATGCCGCGATCCGGACTAACTCTACTGCTGCAACATTGCGTTGTTTGCTCTAAATCGATCATTAGAAGATTGCAGTCTTTTTGGACCAGAGCGTTGACTTATTTAAACTATGTTCTCAAAAGGCAATTAATTTGCCGATCAGGACTTTGGTCCATTATTTGAAGCAGTCTTCGTTTCTTTTCAAGTCAGAACACAAAAACTTTCATCTTCTAAACGTAACTAGGAAACAAGTCAAATGGGCTTTTATCCTGGCTGCAGAATATTTATGGTGCAAGCAACCTGTAATGGTTATCTAGAATTCCAATCAATTCTGAAGTATTTGGACTAGCCGCCGAAAAAGGTCACTTGAAACCAAAAAAACTTCTAATGCAGCCAACTGACACTTAAATCACTTTTTCAGAAACAAATACTGGCTCTTGAAAACTGGCACCGTCCTTAGGAAAGCACCGAGAGGTGCAATATCAGGATAACAAGCAGAAGCCTATGCAACGCGGATACTAATCTCTTGCAAAAATTGGTCTTATAAATGCTGATTCTTTTTGAACTTGGTCAGTTTGTTTACGTCGATCGGCCAAAAGCAAGAGAGGTCTCCATCCCGCACATCTTGGTGTTTTTTGCTTCATCTGTTCGGACGTTGGGAGTTTTTGTAACCTTTCCAGAAATTCAACGTATCAACGTAATCCCACACCAACTCAAAAGACAAAATATAGCGCAGGATGCAAACATCAATTGGGACTGCAACTGAGAAGGACGTGATTCATCTTCCGCTGATGTCACCGAGAGTTATGGAAACTAAACTGATAGCGCAGTTTTTCAAATGCAAAACAAAAACCAAAAATTTCACCACAATTATTGACTGTTTATGGAAAGAAGGTCCTTGTTTGGCAATCATCTAAATCTGATTCATTGGGAGAAAACGCGCAAAAGACAATTTAAAGTTCTACTGATGGCAGGAGTGGCTATTTCTTTGCGCAAGCCCTTTGGACTGACCCTGGATATGTCCTAAGCCAGGGCCTAGTGTTTCTATCCAAAGTACAACTAAAAGCCATTTTACTGCCGGAGCAACAAATTTGGATTAATGTGTCAATGATCGATTATACAGCACAATTCCCAAAAACCAACAAAGTGACAAGTCAGGATATTACAAATTCGAACGAGGGAAAGGCAGCTAACAAAAAGCAGAAGACTAAGAGTTCCTCTCATCACACTCACGCACAATATATTGTGCAACGGAGTGTGGCAGTTGTGCAACCATCAGTGGAAGGCTCCAGTCCTTTTTCGCCCAGAGGATTGAGGTATTGAAAGTATGTCCTCGGAAGGCAATTAATTTGCCAATCAATATTTCGGTCCAGTAATTGAAGCAATCGTTGTTTCTTTTTAAGTCAGAACACGACAACTTTAATCTTCTAAACGTATTTAAAAATACTCAACTGAGCTTTTCCCGGCTGCAGAAGTTTCATGGTGCAAGCACCCTGTAGTGGTTATCTGGAATTCCCCATTAGTTCCAAAGTATTTGGACTAGCCCCCGAAAAAGGTCACTTGAAATCAAAAAATTTTAAAGGCAGCCAAGTGACACTAAAAACATTTTTCCAGACACAAATACTGGCTCTTCAAAACTGGCAACGCCCTTAATAAAGCACCGAGAGGTTCAATATCAGGATAAAAAGAAGAAGCCTATGCAACACGGGATTGTTCCATTCAACAATTCTATTCTCCTTGCTTTTTCTTTGGACAGGGAACCGCTTGCGGACACTAGAAGCTTCTGGGGATACTTCGACGTTTTCTGTCAAATAAATTTAACCAAGAGCGCAGGCAGTGGAAAAAGTCACGTTATGCAAGACCAAGAAGCAAGAAGAATCTGTGGTCACATTTTGAGTCGGAAAACTAGATTTCTTTATAAAGATTTAAATTTTTTCCAAGCTGCATAAACTCTTTCTGCTTGATGATGCTCTTCAAAAGAATTGCCATACAAGATGAGGGGTCTGTAGGCTGGCAAATATACTCAAATTGGGACTAAAATAATTGTTGCACAGCCTAAAGGCTTATAACAGAAGTAATCTCCTTAAGTCGTCATCTACTCGCTCGACAAACGGAATCACTTAGAACGAGACTAATTCAATAACTTACATGAACAAAGTTCATTTTTAGGTAACCTAACATTGTATGTTGTCTTTCGAGTTTTGTTTTTATGACCGAAAAGTCTTGCTGATTTCTGACGCCGTTGAATCTTATCTACAATTTTTTGATCCAAGGTCCAGCAAATCGTCAAAGTTGATGAAATAACTCAAAATATGTAAACAAACAACGAAAGAATATGAAACATTTGTTAACAATTATCCCCAATGCTGAGTGGGCACAAGTGCTTGATAGCAGCAAGATACGGACATTTTTGTTCAATGAAGTATGAACTTCCTACCCTTCACTCATTATAAATACTATATGCAATTTATTAAAAGAAAGCTTAGCTTTAATTTTGGTGTGTGGTACTGATTAAAATTTGTATGTGCTAACCAAATAGAAGAGAATTCTGAAGAGGGGCCGGTAATTCCAAATTTAAGCTCCATGTGGTACCTATTGAAAACTAGAAAGGCTCTGAATTGAATGCTTTTCATGATCTAAATGGTAAGTAGAATGCAAAGAGGACTCTGAAACTTTCAAGAGCAGTTTTCACGCACACTTGGAGCATCAAATACAGATTGGGTTCGGTCCTCTTTACAGAAACCCTTTTGAGAAGATGAAGGGAACCAAAAACGATGCTCTAGCTGCCCTCTGCATTTCCTCTGAGAACAGTAGCGAAAGAAGACAATGTTAACCCCTGCAAAGATATCCACAGGAAAATAAGAGAAGCCAAGAAGATTGCGAGGCTTAGCGCAAGGGCTTGCTGTCGCGAACGTGGAGTGAGCGGTAGGCAGTCTTACAGCTCTGAGAAACTTTTGTATGAAAATCTAGAATTGACATAGAACTAGTTTTCGAAATAATGAAAAGAAATTCTTCATAGAACAACAAAAACAAGCCACAAAGGCATTCAAATTTTATATAAAGCGCAGGCTCTCGCATTCCACTGTTACCATGAGCTCCATAGGCCGCAAACTGTCAGCCCTACTTCTTGCAATCCTCAATTATTATTTTTTCTGAGCATTAGTGTTCACCAGAAAGGCTAAAGTATTAGTATTCACGATTCAATTGAAAAGCCAAATAAAATAGGAATGGTATCAAAAACTCATATAGACAAAAGCATTTTGTTATAAGTGTAAGTTTGGCTTAGAAGAACAAAAAAAAAGATAATGCAAAAATTGAAAACTTAAAAAAAAGAACTCATAAATAACTTTTGAGGAAACATTGGCTACCATGTGCAACTGCTATCGGCAACTCGGTCCAGTTCGGCAACAGATAGATCTGGCGATGTAAAAGCAGTTTTATTTTCTTTTATTGCTGTGAGCTTAAAAAGAAAATCAGTTATTCTTGAATCGTTGGTAAAGAATCATATGCAAATGTGTCAAAAAATGAAGAACCACCAGTAAAGAAAGCACCCATGATGACGTCCGCAACCCAAGACAAGTATTGGTCATTGCGTCTTGGGTTGCTCACAGTGGGACTCCAAACCAACAATACCAAACAAATATTGATCGGGCCCAGCAGATTTTGGCGACACTTGGTCAGATCAAAGAGATTTTAGCCACCATTGATCAAACTGAACACAGTTTGTCCATACCATTGGCCTGACTCTACGCCAGACTCTTGCACTGAATATTGGCCAGAAGAAACATAACCTCGGTCAGACCCACTTAAATACGCAGAAACAACCAAAAGAAATTATAATTTATTAATTCATTTTTTTCAGAATGACAAACAATGAGATTTCAAAAGGTAGTGAAAAGAAACGTCAGTTTAAAAAACAATGCCCTCATCATAAATTAGTTTGTTGGAGTAGTCTGATCATCTGAAAGTAGGTCTTTTTTAACAATGATTGGCTATTATT
The DNA here is from genome assembly GCF_964194025.1 of Convolutriloba macropyga. Taxonomy (NCBI): domain Eukaryota; kingdom Metazoa; phylum Xenacoelomorpha; order Acoela; family Convolutidae; genus Convolutriloba; species Convolutriloba macropyga. The sequence continues at coordinate 56,790,892 of NC_134471.1, read as the reverse complement.
TCGAATAACGGTCAATATTCAGAGCTCACCTGTAGAATTTGTAGAGGACAGGCTCTTCTTTGGGCTGGACCTCTATGCCTTGAATGTGAGTATTGACCAGTCCAAACAAATCGGACTGTGGGTAGTGGCCTGACCAAACAGACTAAATCGTGGGTGTTGACTAGAGCAAAACGATCGAAACGGGCGTATTGGTCAGACCAGATACCAAATTGTGGGCATTGGCCAGACCAAATAGGCCGAAATGTGGGTAGTGGCCTGAACGAACAGACCGAAATGTGGGCCGGGCAAACCAAAATGACCAAAATATGTGCATTGTATTGGCTATACCGAACAGACGAAAAAGTGCCATTTGCCAGACGTGCAGTGCAAACCAATTTTTTTCCACAAAATTGAGTTGGGTTGCACAGGACCCCCCATTAACGACCCAAGAAAATTATTCATTAGCTCTAGGCAAATTTTTTCTGATCGGAAAAAACACATTTAAATGAAGATCAAAGTTGTACGGAGATTTTTTTTGCTAGAGTAAACAACCAAAACGGAACACTATTAGCGCTGCAAAACCAATAACACAATGAGACATCGATGCTGATTCCCTTCAACAAATAAGACCGATATGTTGCCTATACTATGAACACCAACAGCAAAGGGTTTTAGAAGCAGCGTACTATGCAAACCGTCCATTAAATTGTTTTACGGGCTCCTGAAAATTATCACTCTGATGGGATTGACCGTTACTTCAATCGTTGCAGGGTTTGCTCTCACATGCTTCATGCTTCATGCTGTACTAGATCCACACTCTTGGTTACAATTTTAGATCAACTGTTGGTTTTTATAGTAGAGATTTGAAGGGTTAATCTATTAATACGTAAGAGCAGTTCAAAAAACTAAACAGGTTGAAAACTAAGTACTTATGGAGCACTAAGAATTGCTGTATGACTAAATTGTTTTTCCGATTTTTAAATGATAGTGAGTGTTGTCGTAGCCCAATGAAGTTGATTTCAGGTTTTTGCGGAGTGCAAACGCGTTTCAAAATTTACTAATTGATTGTGCCTGTCGCAAAACACTTTGCCTTGGGAACTAATTCGGAACGATGACTGACACCATCAATTGAACGACCTATCACGAAGTGTAAAAAAGAGCAATAATCTCACAAGCTGAAAAACGTACACAGAAAATGTGAGCCAATAATTGTAACAAAACAGAAAAATATGCATACAAGAAATGACCTACAATAAAAATGAAGAAATATGTCCGGGAGATTTGAAGGATGTATGTCCAGGAGACAATCAAACCGATAGTTCAGATTTTTTGAGACTTTACTTTAGATCAATGCATCATCCAGAGAAAAAATGTCGAATTCCTTTGAGACTAACGTTGGTGAATTTGCATTTGTAGAAAGCTGATCTGTATTTGCAAAGGTTAACTCCTAGTCATAGGGTAAAAAATTTTTCAGCCTTCAGATGGGGATAGCTGAAAACATTCTCTGAAATAACTAAATACTGTGAGTTGCTATCCATACATAGAGTTTTTGAAATATGAAACTGAGCCTACCGTACCTACAAGACTAGGAGACAGTAGTTTATTGACGATGTAACGTTTCTAACACAAAATCTACAAGCGAGAAACAAAGGCATCGGATTTATTTAAAGTATTGAAGTCTGGTTTATAGTGACAGTTTTCTGCTGCAATCGATACGCATTTTTCATTTGCGAGAAAAGGTTAATCAAGTATTTTTGTCCATGTGAAATTTTCTGACATTTTTAAAAGACAGCGAAGAGGAGGCCAATTAGAGGTAAGTTTGTAGGGAATAGCGCAAATGAACAAACGAAGCTGTTCCAGTGCTTTGGGTGGTATAACTGAGTGTATAATTAGTTCACATTGTTTGTGTTTTTGGAGGAAAAATCTCCGTTGGATGGCAACTTAATGCCACGGCTGATGGTCAACTAAACCTTTATGGCAACCAAACCGGTAGTTCAAACGCTCGTTTTCTGAGCCTTTTCTTTAGATCGATGTAATATCCAGAAAAGGACGTATTTTTCAATCCAATCAATTTATACAACGTTGAAATTCTGACAGTATGTCTGTAAGGCCATAAAAACGAGTTTTAAAACGATAGGTGACATATGTGTATCCATTTATTTTACAGTTAATATAAATGAGCTGCGCAATTCTTTTAGTCTAGTTTATTGGATTAGCGGTTGTAAAATCGGTTCTAACTTTGAAACAACTAACTCTCCAACGTAATTTATAATTTTTGAGTGTGCTGAAAAACAGAAAGCTAAAGTCACCTGAGTTCTTTTGCGGCAAATCTTTGATTGAAAATTGAAAAAATAAAAGGCAATCAGCGTATCATGAAAGGTAGCTGTCATACAATTTTGTGGAACAATGTTTCTTACGGATTGAAATTACTGCTCTGTGATCACTAAATACTGTATTTTGCTGCCCGTACATAGAATTCTGGAATTATTCAACTAACGAAACCATCATTAGAAAACCATAGTTCATTTATAGACGCGATCGTTCCTCACGTAAATTTAAGAATTGAGAAGAAAATGCAATGTTTGTCCAGCAGACAATTACTGTTAACTGTTCTAATGCCCCATCAAGACCCCCGGAAAGGACGCATCATTTTTAGAACGAGTAAAGCGATTTGCTTTATAGCGAAAAATGTATACATCTTTTTATATTTGAGGATGTGATGACAAAGTATTTCTGTCGAGGTAATTTTTTCTTAAAAGACTATCGTAACAGAGAGAGAGAGAGAGAAATGAAATTTTAAGCTAAATTAGTTTTAAACAAATATATGTAATACAGAACCGAGGAAGCAGCGACGCTTTTACAGTCTTTTGGCTGCCCAAGGGAGAGTATGACTGTTTCATTAAAGGCCAAATCCACAGTTTGAGAAAAATGGTAACCCAGCCTATTCAATTCAGTTTTGACAACATGATATTTCGGTAGGTTGTTAACTCAATGATTCTTGTGATAAAAAGGTTTAAGACAAACCAATTTCTTCTTCTGATCCTTTTCCTTAGATCAATCTATCAACCGGAAGACCTTGTATAGTTTTGTCAGGCGAAGGTTTAATTTACTGTACGCAATACTTAAATTTGTACTAAAAAATTAGGCAAAGTTTTCAAACATAAGATTGCTTATCTCTTCTGAAATGGAATCGAGCGGCAAGCTGGTGTTCGTCTGACAATCCCCATTTAACAATTGTTCAAAAAAACTTACATCAGTCATTTTTGTTTTATTTCAGTTACAATTTTTACTTGAAAATTGATCGGGATTGGTCTTTTTTGAATTCTAGGGTTGGTTTTTTTCCTGAAGCTAGAACATGGTAGATGAGTTTTCGAGTGACCGTTGCATGTTATGAGAGTTTTTTACCAACACAAGTTAATTGGACATTGCGTTGCAATATTGTTGACCATATTACTTGTTGATGAGAAAGAAGAAAAAGGTCAATTTATGACGGCAAGGCCCATTTTTTTTTTAAAAAAGAAGTCCCGATCAATCAACCAATTGATCCCATCTAACACAACTTTGAATGGTGTTGCAATACTTTGATTCACCTGTGATGCAATATTGTTGGCCATATTGCTGTTGACGACGAAGAAAAGAAATGATTGCCGGTAAAATACAATTTTCAGAGAAATTCCGTCGAAAAACAAGATTTCGGCCAACCTATCACAACTTTGATTTGTGTTGTGAAACTGTAATTCACCAGGAAACATGAAACTGTGTTGTCATGTTGTTGACCATATTACCTGTTGACGAGGAAGAAGAAAATGTGGAGAGATAGCGGAAGAAGACGAGGTGCATGTTCTCTTTCAAGTGATTATCGGTTCGTTAAAGAAAATTTGTAATTCAGGAAGAAAATAGTTATGTGCCGGCAAGACCCAGTTTTTCATAACAAAATCTGTCAAATCAAACATTTGAGGCTATCTGACACAACTGCGAATTCTAATTAAAAACGTGGTATCCATTTCTAAAAACCGAGGTGCATGTTTACTTTTTAGTACTTTTAGTAATGATCGATTTGTTAGAGAAAGTTCGTAATTTAGGTTGATTCGCGTCGTTAAGTCATATCAGTTTTAAAGATTTCTCCGAAATGACTTGTCGAAATTGCTACCAACACTACCGGTTTAGTGTGTCTAATACGTGTCCGATTGTGATCGACATATCCAAATGTTAAATTTTGCTACGCTATCTTTAATTACAGCTTCCAGGTTGCCATCAAAGCTGCTGTATTGCGAATCATTAATTTTATTATCAGACAACTTTTGGACCAGATTGACCGAATTTTTGGCTAGATTTTATTGTTTCAGTAAACTTACTGTACTACACTGTTTTTCTGTTTAAAATTTATAAGCTCAGACTTCTTTGTCGACTTTTCTACATACTTTGGCGATATTAAAGCTGCTAAAATCAGACTTTCGAAGTTTCAATTCATAATCGTATAAAGCAACGTTTTAGCAAGAAAAACAACTGTATTCAACAACGTATTAAGGCAAAGGCATCGTTTACTTGAAGGCAAATATAGCTTGATCTTTTTTATCAGGTCTTAGTCTAGGTCAGCAAATTAAACTAATCCGTTCAAAAAACCGAATCTGTTATGCTAAGCGATCAGTTTCGAGCCATTTTGGAAGTTATTTTTAGTGGGAAATCGGCCTTGGTATTTCTCAGAAATAATACGTATGTTGCATTTAGAACGGATAATCTAAGCGAAAGTTTTGATATAATACGCACAAAAATTCTCTATCTAATGATATAATTTATTCATTTCAATTTACTCGGTAAAATCCTCCGGCCCGGAAGATGTTGGGACGATTGGTATAAGCTTAACGAATGGGCGGCGAGCGATCCGGACGACGTTCGTACGACGGCGGAGCGGGCGACGCTGTCGGAGCCGTAACGGAGTTCTTCAATCCGAGCAGTTGGATAGTAACCCCTAGGGTTGCTTTCTTCAACGATCCAAACCAAATCACCAACCTTGAGATGCTGCTCGGCAGGCGTATGCCACTTAGATCTACGGTTCAGCGCAGGTACATACTCCTTAAGCCAACGTGCCCAAATTGCATTGGCGTAGGACTGTGCACGGGCGTACCGCTTACGATGATCGAACTCGTCGAAGCCAACGATAGACGGATTTCCGGTTGCTTGGTTACCGAGTAGAAAATGGTTCGGTGTTATTGCGTCTAAGTCGGATGGGTCGGCGCTTACGGGCGCTAAGGGACGTGAGTTTAGTGCGTATTCGACCAGACAGAAATTAGTGTTCAACACCTCATCTGTGAGGCGACGCGTACCGAGGATAGTGTACAGTACTCTTTTAAAACTACGAACTAACCTCTCCCAGATGCCACCTTGGTGTGGCGCACTGGGTGGATTGAACCTCCACTTAATGCCCTTATGTGCAAGTTCATTGGCAATGTTAAGCGTATTCCATTTTTCCACACATTCACGGAGCACTTTCTCCGCTCCAATGAAGTTCGTACCATTATTCGACCAAATCATAGCAGGAGTACCCCGACGGGAAACGAACCGCTCCACTCCCATTACACAGGAACTAGTGTCCACGAACGGGACAACTTCAACATGGACAGCACGAGTAGTGAGACAAGTGAAGAGAAATCCCCACCTCTTCTCGGTAGTCCGACGAACAGTGACGTAGAATTGGCCGAAGTAATCAACCCCGGCGTTGGTAAAAGGAGGAGACTGGTATGCGAGTCTCTCCTTTGGGATGTCTGCCATGATCGGTTGATGGTTGCTGCACGGAGCTTTCTACACAAGACGCAGTTTGATTTGACGCAACGCAGTGTGGAACGTAGTTTAAGGATAGCATAACGTTCCTGTACCTTTGACTTCATCTAATCGATGCCCTGATGATGGTTCTTCAAATGAGTATGCCGCAGAAACAGTTTAACAAAAGTATGACGCGCATCCAGCACGATAGGATGCTTAGTGTCAAAGTCAATTTCCCCTAGCCGTCGGAGTCGATCAGAAGAACGGATGAGACCATGAGGCCCAATAAACGGAGTAAACTGAGCAATGCGGCTGCTCTTCTTAACGGGTTTGTTGTCAAGAAGATCCTTTCTTTCAGTATTAAAGGACTCTCCCTGAATCAAGTTCTGGAGATGACGTTCGGCTTCGTCAAGCTCAACAAGGTCGGCTATGCTGCCGTCTACGGTACGGTAATTTTCATGAGATGGTAAAAGTCGGAGCACATATTCGGTGACACGAAATAATTTTTGATAAGAACTGAACTTATCAAACGGGATTAGATTAATGCTTTGTTCCTTAGGGGGCTTGGTTACGGATTCGGCTAGAGATGAGATGGAGTCATCATCTTGTTCCTTAGTTACAACGCCGAGTTTGATGTTTTAACGCAGTCAGTATTTGGTACAAAAGGGAATTGCGTAGTTCTCAAGAAGTCAAGACCCCTCACCCAGCTACTTGATTGCAAAACTTCAGCGGACATACCACGCGTGCCAGCATCTGCCGGATTATCACAAGTGGCGACGTGATTCCATTGGTCAACGCTGGTGTTCTCCAGGATTTCACTAACACGATTTGCAATGAAGATGGGTTGTTTGTTTGTTGAGTTTATCCACTGCAAGACGATGGTACTATCTGTCCACATAAAGACTTTGTCCACAAAAACCGTAATTGCTCAACAGATTTCGCTTTTTAAACGGGCAGCGAGGAGAGCGGCTTGTAATTCCAACTTAGGAACTGTCATTATCTTCATAGGTGCAACACAGGCCTTGCCCGAGACAAACGCTAGCTCTGTTATAATCTCCCCGGAGGTGCAAGTTACTTGAGCCCTAAGAAAACCTACTGCACTGAATACGTCTTGCGAGCTGTCACCAAACATGTGGAGTTCAAGATGTTGGAATGGTCCTGAAAAGTAACTTCTCGGTATAGTGACCTCAGCTAACCGTGGCAGTTCAACAAACCATGTAAGGAATCTGTCAACTGTGTCTTTAGGTAACTCGTCATCCCAACATTGTCCATTGACACGCCAAATGTCCTTCAATATTAAACGAGCACCAACAGTAAACGGTGCGACAAGACCAATTGGTTCGAAGACCTTTGACACAAGACTCAAGACCAAGCGCTGTGTTAAACTTTTCGTGATGGTGCTGTTAGTACCCCTACTCACAACCAGAGTATCGTTGTTGTGATCTCACTTAAGCCCAAGCACGTGCATTGATTCCTCCTTGGATGAAACGATGACCTTCGGTTCAGTGGATTGAGCGGACCCATCAATTCGGTCAGCCAGATCTGGTACATTGCTCACAAACTTAGTAAGCTTGAACCCACCGAGATGGAGAAGATGTACCAATTCCTTCGACCTAATGAGGGCCCTCTCGGGGGATTCCACTGAGTCTAAGTAATCGTCCATGTAGAAGTTCTCAAGGACGGCTTTCGCAGCTTCTGGATACTGCTTAGCATTATCACTTGCCGTGCGTTGAAGTGCGTAGTTGGCGCAGGTGGGCGAATTTTTTGCCCCAAAGATGTGGCGTGTATACTGGTGTACCACAACATTTGATGTGGGGTCCTCCCACCACAAAAAGCGCAATGATGGCTGATCACATTGTAACACTCCAACTTGGAGGAACATTCCCTCGATGTCGAGAGATACGGCAAATGGATGTTGTCTGAACCGTAGGAGTACATAGATTAGGTTTAGCATTAAGTCAGGTCCGGTGAGTAATGACTTTTTAAGAGATGCGCCGTGGAATTTAGCTGCTCCGTTTAGTACCCTGCGGACCTTGCCCGGCTTGTTCGGGTTAACAACCGGATGGTGTGGTAGGTACTGCTATCGTTCCGAGCGACTTTCCACCTTATGAGCATCTTTGACCCTTACTACGTAGCCCTTGTCTAAGTCCTCTTTTATGCTATTCGAGTACTTTTCCCTTAAAGTCTGGTCTTTTGTAAGCCACTTTTCCAAAGATTTTAATTGTACAAGCGCTGAGAAATAATTCTTGGGCGGTTCGATGTTATCTTCAGACCATAGCATTCCTACATCGTACCTTTTCCATTATGCACGGTGGTGTTTTCAAGAATATCATGCGCACGTGCATCCGAGGCGGATCGTGGGTCTACTTGCTTAAGTGCGCCGTACGACTCCATGTCGTACCAAGATTTTACCTGACTAGCGATTTCAAAATCTTGCTCCATATTTGCTTTAAAACAAGTCGAGACTAAACCTGAAGACGACAGAAAAGGGCCGCTTAGAACCCAGCCTATGGGTAAGTGCACAGCGAAGGGCGAGCACTTCTCATCGGCAGCGAAGTACTCTAACGGTCGGATGGCATGATAGACATCCTGTCCAAGTATCATCTCGATGTTTCCATAGCAATATGTAATTGGGTCTAGAACTGCTAGGTGCGGGTATGTTTCTTGAAGTGCTTTAATGTTGATAACATCGGCGCCTACATTCAAGTTTTCCTTTACGTAGGGGCTGACTTTAAATGGTTCAAATGCTTGGTTGTCGCGTGGTGTTACAATTAGTTCAACTAACTTAGTGTCTACAACCTCCTCGGTATTTATACCCTTGATTGTTAGTTTCAATGCTGTACCGTGTAAACCAAGTCTATTTGCAAGATCATTGGACACCCAAGAGTTACTGCAAGCGGTATCGCACAAAACTAAAGCCGTGGTATCTTTACCAGAAGAGCTCTTCAACTGTAATTCAGTCACCTGAAGGAGGCCTTTCACATTAGTCACAGACGACAAAGTAGTGGTCGTACTCGATGATAGATAGTGGTCTTACTGGACACTAGAGAGTTTACTTCGATTTGCGCTAGCATTAGAATTACTATTATTGTTGTTTGAAGGGGATTTTGATGGATAAACCCTCTCATCTCCATGGTGAAGAGTATTATGCGAGCTGTTGCAACCGTCATTCCTGCTTTTCCTGGGGTTTGGGCTTTGCCTGAACATATGCTTTTCTCTCAAACATGAAAAACACAATTTTGCTTCCGCCACAACCTTTGCTCGCTGAGTGGGAGACTTTTCTTTAAATACCCTACACTTCCAGATGCGGTGGTTACTTTTACACACAATGCAGCGAGGGGTTGGAGGCGTTGCCGATGTTGAGGCTGGTCTTTGAGTGCCCTTAGTTTGTGTGTTAGCGGCGAATGTTTTTGAGGCTACTTTGGTCTCTACAACTGACTTGGTGTTATCCTCAATTCTTGCCTTCGATGAAGTTTGTTTCATTAAATCGTGTGCCTCGGCCTTCTCCTTCAACCAATCGTTGAAGTCAAGGATTGTTGGCTTAACCCAATATGTTTTCACTGTGAAGAGTGACCAAGACTCTTTTATATTGGGCGGCAACTTTTGCACAGCCGTGTTAAGAAGTGAGGCGCTCTTAAGGTCCGAGTCATATGAAAGTGATTTAAAGACCCCAACAAGACTTGAAATTGTTGCAGAATAGTTTATGATGTTATCACTATTGTGCATTTTTAGTGGAGGAAAAGGGCTGAGTTTGTCTAATTGTGCATTGACTACTGCCTGGGTTTGGCCAAATTTACGTTCGAGTGTCTTAAGTGCGTCCTTATACATTACACCGCAGTATGCGAACTCAGCAATGGCAGTTTTAGCTTTAGCAGTTACAATAGTTTTTAAGTATGTTAACTTGACATCATCAGTCAAGGACTGTGCGTCTATGGAGCTTTTATATTGTCCGAACCATTCGTGCCACTGCAGTGGATCACCATTGTACTGTGACAACTTCCACTCGGGCAGTGGATCGTTCTTCTTACCAGTAATTGCCTCCGCCAACTGCTTTATCAAATCCGCAGAGTCCAAAGAAGGAGCCGAAGGTGTTGGATGCGGCGGGCCACCCCAACACAACGGGTTGGGAACGGTAGCTCCATACGTTGGCGGAATGATCGGATTGACAAAGGTGGGGGCGATACCTGTGGAAGAACTAAATGGATTCGCTTGCATGAAGTCTGATGTTACGTAATTTTGAGCGCCTGCTGCTGCTTGTACATCAGAGGAGCGGTGTAGATATATGAGGGTTGATGAACGGGGCCGGTTGTACGGTGTACAAGTTTGCAGATGTTCGTACAAGTGGAAGTGGTACTGCATTAGATGGGACTGCTGCCGGAAAACGCCAGACATTTGGATCTGGAGGAGCAGGAGGTGCGTGGGTTATGGGGACAAAATTTTGGGGCTGAAAACTTTTTTGTGGGGAGGGTGTATGAAGTAATTGAGGTACAAAAACGTTTGCGGAGGGAATGAATGGTGCAGACGGAGAATGGGGTAACAGATTGATTTTATTCGCCACGGGTTAGTGGCGTGTAGTGGGAGTGCTTGTGGCGGCGAAGGAGGAAAGCGGAATGCTGGTGGGATTGACGGGAAATGCGGTGGTACGGGGTTTAAAACGGGGGATGGGGGGGGCTGGTACATTCATGTGTGCTTGTGGCGGATTAGGTGTTAGCGGAGCATTAGCGAGTGCATTTAAAGTTGTTGAAAGCAGATGCGGAGGGATGGCTAAATTCAACTGTCCCGGCATGCTCGACCTGCGAGGGAATTGATGATCTATCTGTAAAACATCGAAGTGCATTGTTGCTTGAGACAGTTGTCGGGCTGTGTTTGGGGCGTTTAGTTGAGTTGGCATACCAAAGTTTATTGGTGGTGATGGAGGCGTATAATGTGGCTGTCGCTGCTCTTGCATGATGTTTGCAACATGTGCATCATTGGTTACTACTACTTACATTTGTTCTACTACTTGGTTCTTGTGGCTCATGGACAGGGAGGTTGATGTTGGCCTCAACTTGACCATGCGCATTGAGATTGAAGTGTGAGTTTGGAAGTTGAGCTGAAGAAGGTCGTTGGACATTTGCTTGGTTGGATTGGGCGATTGAAACAGAAAAGTGCAAACTCGGTTCGTTTGCAACATCAGCCATGTTCCCCGCCGGTGACGAATTGATCCAATCTTGAACAAGTTTCTTGCTCTTGACTGAACTTCTTTCCGCAAAGAGCCCACTCATTTTGCCTGTACCTGACGCGTCTGCTGATGATTTTGTCATCAACTCAATGTCCTCAAGAGCTGCAACAGCTACTTCCTTGCGATGATCCTCCTCGAGCTGCTCAATTTCCAAGTCCCGCAAATTCGTTTGTTCTTCAATTTCAAGATGCTGTCTAGCAATGCGAAGCTTTGCCTCATGTTGTTTCTCCAGTTCCTGCCTTTTGAGTTTTGATAATTCTAAGTCTCGTTGACGCTGACTTGATTTTTTTGAGGAAGTTATATGTGAACCTGATCTTGATTGTTGAGAGGCATACAGCTCTGCTGTCTCTTTGTCATGGACCGAATTGAAATACCCTCGAGCAGCAGCAATGAACTCATCAGTTTTCTTTGTTACAGTCTCTAACCATTTTTCAAGGTTCTTACAGGCAGCATCTGGATCTTCAGTCTTTTGTGCCAGATCAAAGAGCTCTTCATTCTCATCAACTACTCTAGTAAGAGCATCCGTGCACTTCACAATCAGACGTTCGATCTCAACTTTCCTGTCTTGCTTATCAACAGCATTGTTAATTTCACCATAGATGTTATTAAGTTCCGCCTCTAATTTTGCCCTCGCACTATAAATTTTGTTGCATTCGTCCTGCAATGTTGTCATGATCTTATCAAAACAGGAACCACAAGTTTAATTTAGTACTATTATAAAGTACACAGACATTCAACAGCACAACACAAATGGGTTATACCGAACCCTAGTGTGACGGTTTGCCTAGCAAGCCACCAAACAGCAAAGAACCCGGCGAAAGAAAGAAAGAACGGCGAGCGCAGAAAGGGCAACACGGGACAGAACGGGAGACGGGACGGATGGGAAGAGACGCCGAACGAGTAACGCACGACGCAAAGGGAAAGCGGACGGACGAACGGCAGCGTCGGGCGAACAGCGAGCAACAAAGCGGGAAAATGGCACGGGCGGACGGAAACGTCGGGCGGACGGCGCGCGACGAAACGGGAAAACGATACGGACAAGAAAGAAACGTCGAGCGGGTAGCGCTCGACGGAATGGAAAACCAGGATAGCACGGGAGGGAGACGGTAAGCCACAAGCGAGGAAGCGAAAGATCAATGCTAGCAGACCACAGCAACAAATTCAACCAAACAAACTAGCCGTAACTCCAGAATAAACTTAAGTCACACCCTAGAAAGAGGGAGAGAAGCTACTGCCAGGTAAACTAGCACAAAAAATTATGGGACTTTATCTACGGCACCAAAACATCAAAACATTAGAATGATTTACGGCAACGAAGTAGTATAACCAAAGGTCGAAAAGGTCAGGAAATTTACTAGCTGTAACTCCAGAACAAACTTAAGTCACACCCTAGCAATTCACCATATCCAGACAACAAAAGTGTATACTACCAAAATTAATAAAGCTACAACAAATTGCTAGCAAACAAGTGTGGTGAAAGTCACGAAACAAACCAGCCGTAACTCCAGAATGAACTTAAGTCACACCCTAGCGAGGAACGAGACTAAACAACCAACCAGCATACTAGCAGAAAGTAAATTTACTACAGCAAAACTCAACATACTACATCATACAAGATATAAACGGGGGATAGAGAGAAACACGGCGACACGGAAACAAAAGGGACGGAAACGGGAAAATGAAACCAGATAACCTGCGGAAAACGGACGGTAGTGAATAACTCAAAGAATGGGGAGAGCGAAACGTGTAGTAAAGCGCTATCGGAGAGAACAAACCACAAACTAACCCGTAACTCGTGAGTTAATTAAGTCACACCGCCAGTCAGCAGGTAGACTCCCACAACAACGCAAGACTAAGTGACATTCAGGTTATCAAAGGCTTGTGTGAGTTCCGCCTCTTCGAACGCATGACGGGTGCGGAGCGTTTTACGGCGGCGCTTTGAAAGTTTTTTCGGTCGGGAGCGTGTTATTAAGGACCGGAGGTGGCACTTATGTGCTAAGACAATCGTGAATGTTTTCAACTCAAGCGCAGGCTTCTGATGTAACGCTCTGTACTCTTTAAGTAAACTAGGATCTTTCTGTTTACGTCTAGAAACAATGTCTTTCACTAAATGGATGGTAACTAGAGTACTACGCTTGAGCTGATCGTAATTATCAGGAGTTCCCTCTCTGGGCCAATACACTATAGCTTCTATGCGCTCCTGATGTTTTTCGAGCACTGCAATAAGCCGCGAAGGTGTTAAACGCTTATTGTTGTTACTGCGACGACGGGACAATGAATTGTTCATCACATCATGCCATATAACTAGCCTCTTTTTATCACGAAAGAAGTGACTCAATTGAAATTGCGCGGTTTTTTGGACTTTCAAGGCGTTAGGATTAAAACTCAGACCCGGTAATGCGTAAATTCCTTCTTTATAATGGTCTTGTAACGCTTGAGTCAAAGTTTTTATGGCGTGATGCAGTGAACTGGCAGCTAATATAAAAACCATATAATGTTTTTCACAACATAATTGATTTGAGCTTTGCTCAAACTCCGAACCTTGATGTTAAATGCACGATTTTCACGAGTTACCAAAAAAAGCGCTTATTTGTAAAAAAAATCAGTTACCAGATTTTTTGTGAAGTTTTAAAAACTTGACCAAACTGTTCTTTTTTTTAAATTGGCAATTTTATGCAATTATTGCATCCCGGATTAATAACCTTTTTCTATAAATTTCTAAGAAATTTTCTCACAATTGGTCAATTTTTTCAAACTTTTGTTTGCTTCGCTTTTATGTCAAGAACAGCAAAAAAAACACCGCAATTTGGTTATCTCTGGATTTTGACCAAAATCTGTCAAAATCGTATTTTTTCAAAAAAAAATTCTAAGGGGTGGGTTTTTGGTGACCGAGGAATTTCGAAAAAATTTGTTAAATAGGATAGGAAATGGGATTTGGGGCTTAGATTTGCCGGTCTCGAATATAAATGTAGAGCATCAAGATTTCAAGTAACAAAGTTTTAGTTTGGATAGTTCTTACAGTTTTTTTATGTTGGTTTATCCCTGATTGTTGCTCAGTTGTAGACCATTGAGGAGCCAATCACATTGTATTCGTGGCCCAGTCATCGTTCGCTTGTCAAGTTTTTTGCTTCTCAGGCGTAGAGCTGTGCATCTGTTGCAGGTTGGTAGTTGAACTAGTACGGATTCCCGAAGTTGTAGAGCTGCTATTACTATTGTTCAGGCCACCTCCCAAGTTATGATTCACGACCAGGGGTGAGGGTCCCATTCCGTTCGGGCCTCCATTCATATGCAGGTAATTGTCGTTCGAATCCAATGCTAATGATGGTCTGTGATGATGTTTATGATGATCGCTTGTTCTCCCACCGTGTAATTTACTTTGAATACCCGAATGATGTGAATTAAAATACTGCGAATGACTTGTCTGAAGAGGAGGGAAGTTGTTCGATGGGCTCATCAGGTTGTTGGTTGCGGATTCTGCATTGGTATTGGTTCCTGATGATTCTGAGCTCTGATTGGATAATCCAGTTGGAGGGATTTGATTGGTAGCGGAGGAGTAAACTGAATTTAGGACCAGCGATTCATGAGATCGCGACAGCCAAGACTGTCTTTTTTAAAGTTTATCACAACAATTAGGCTAAATATTGTTTTTCGTAGATTGAGATCGGCACCAACATAAAGCTGATAAAATCAGACTTTCGAAGTTTCAATTCATAATCGTATAAAGCAACGTTTTAGCAAACTGTATTCAACAACGCATTAAGGCAAAAGCATCGTTTATACTTGAAGGCAAATATAGCTTGATCTTTTTAGCAGGTCTGAGTCTAGGTCACCGATTTAAACTAATCCGTTCAAAAAACCGAATTTTATTAGGCTAAGCGATCAGTTTTGAGCCATTTTGGAAGTTATTCTTAGTGGGAAATCGGCCTTGGTATTTCTCAGAAATAATACGTATGTTGCATTTAGAATTGAAAATCTAAGCGAAAGTTTTGATATAAAACGCACAAAAATTCTCTATCTAATGATATAATTTATTCATTTCAATTTACTCGGTGACAGTGTTATATCTTTTATTACTGAACAGTTTAGGATTCGCGGTGCGAATGCTTTGTCTTAAGAATTGAGTAGCAAGTGCTGGCCAAATACACAACTACTTGTGTATCGTGAATTATGTTTATTGGAAACGCGACGCGGATCCACTGCTAAGATTAACTTAGGATTAT
This sequence comes from Convolutriloba macropyga, assembly GCF_964194025.1. Classification (NCBI taxonomy): domain Eukaryota; kingdom Metazoa; phylum Xenacoelomorpha; order Acoela; family Convolutidae; genus Convolutriloba; species Convolutriloba macropyga. The sequence continues at coordinate 56,775,712 of NC_134471.1, read as the reverse complement.
GAAGAGCGTTTGCAGAGTAACTTGAATTCAGATTGACTAACTGAGATTATGATTACTAATAATAAACTGATATGAACAAAATATGAAATAATTTAGTAGACTAACGGGAATATTAATATAGGTGAATAAATAGAAGTCATAACTTTTAGTTTATAAAACACATGATATAATTATAGATATAGAGGGTAAATAATTTAGTACACATAAAGGTTTCGATATATATTTAGGTATCCATATGTATCACATTTCCCTCGTGACAAAAAAAAATTTTAATGTATTTACAATTTTCTAGTATCAACACAAAGCATGGAATTGAATGAGATGAACATAACTTAACTCAAAATGTAGAAGTACTACTATTGTTAAATAATTGTGTAAATTTAAGGCGAATACGCGTCATAATTTAAGCATGTGAAGTGAATACATTGTACTGAATAATTTAAATGCACACACAGAAATGAATGGATTCGCAGGGCGAATACTGAAAGAAATTAAAGGCTGACAAATGAGGATGAACTGTAATGAATTAAAAGTAAAATTAACATTAGATTTGGATCAGCAGAGCGGGAACAAGACTAAATAAATGAATGTAGTTTAAAACAGTTTTGCTAAGTTTTTGGATTTAAATTTCATTTTCGGCATCCCAAACCGACATTTCTCGTTCTTGCTCATATTCAAAATATCGAACTCTGGGGTCCGGTGGTGAAACTTGTCCCAATTGTAAGTCGGGTCGGGGAGGTGACGGGATTCTAGATTGTTCCGCCGTTTGGATGAGGGCTACCACCGAATCTGACTGTTTTGGTCGTTTCTTCTCTTTTTTATTCTTGCGCTTCTTTGGTTGAGCAGAACTTGTTGAAGCCAGAGAACTTGTAGGAGAAATGTCGGCATCTGTGAAGCCATAGAATTGGGGTCGATTGCGCTTGCGGCCTTTTCTTTGGTCGTCCTGTGTCTGTGCGGAGGGTACTTGTGATGCAGGTGTAGGTGGGGCCGGTACAATTGAAATGAGGGGCTGGTTTTGAGTTGATACGTCTTCTTGGATATCAGCTGTGGGGACATTAAGGCGTCTTTTGAATTGTGGTTTATTCGGCTTGCGGACCGTTAGTGCACGCGATACGTTCGAATTCACAGATGATACTACTGATGTAGTATCACGTTGGCGATGTCTGATTTTGATTTCGCCCCTCTTCTGTTTCTTAAGATCGTTACTATGCTTCGCGATCTTAAATTCTGTGGTTTTTTCGTAAGGGGCAGGGCGTCGCTGGGCATATACCCACAAGTTGGTGGATCTTTCTGCTTTAGTCCCAAATTTTGTGAGATCACTATCTCGGACTTTCACTGGGGTTCTGCCAGGCTCATTGATTATCGTCGTTGTTGGTGACAACTTGGTGACGAAGGATCCAGGCTTTAGCACTTCGTAGAGACCCGCCAGTTGTCTTTTTGCTCGTTTCTTTTGTGGTAATTTTCGAGCCAGTTTGACATTAAGGGACTGTTCTGTCCTGGGGATAGGGTCTGTGATCTGCGGATGAGTTACAAAACGGGACTCTTTAATGTCGGACTCCCGATAGCGTTGTCCTGCGTCTAAGGAGGCCTGGCACATCTTCTGCTCTATCTCAATGTCACTTCTGTTGGCACTGATCCATCCATTTTCGTCCAGCAAATCCTCCGCAGAAACTGTCTCAGCATCTAAATAGTGATTAACAATTTTTTCATAAGTTAGATTTTGACTTGATGGAAGTGTGCTAATATTCCGTAAAGGAGTATTTGCAGGGCGACCGAAATGAGCTTCAAAAGGTGTTATCTTTGTTGTTTTCTGCTTAGTTAATCGTAGATCAGAGACTATTTGTTTTATTGCTTTAGCTGTGGAAAATGTATCTTTATTTTCGGCTTTCATGCAAGCTAAACGTCTTTTAATTGTTTGGATCATTCGCTCCACCAATCCAATAGCTCTATGATCACCGACCGGAGCGTCGCGAATGTCGATATTATTTTCGTTACAATAGTTTGTAACTTGTTTACCTACAAGACAAGTTGCTTGGTCTAAGCGTATTGTTCGCGGGATTTCATGAGTATATGCATAATCACGAAGAAATTTTACTACGTTTACCCCATTAGCATTTTCGAATATTCTAACAGTTGGATATTTTGAATAACGGTCAATACATGTTAAGAAATAAATGTCTTTGTCTTTATCATTAATTATCGGACCCCCAAAATCAATCTGTATTTCTTCGTTTGGTTCTTGACAAGCTTTGTGTGGGCGCCATTTAGATTTTGGTATAATAGGTTTCAGATTCTTACCAATATCCGTACACGGGACGCAATCGGATGTTTTTGCTAAAATTTCCCTATGCATGTAGGGCCACCATGCATATTGGGAGAGAGATATCATCCCTCAACTACCCGGGTGCGTCATGTGGATGAATTCGAGCACCGCCTCCTTAATAGAGTTCGGAATGGCCACGCGTTGGTCCACACAGACACCCAGATTTCACGTGTAGATCCTTCCAAAAGGAGTGGATGTATGTGCTCGCTTCTTTTTTTCAGCGGGCCTCGTCATCCTGCATTACACAATCGCGGATCTCTTTCAACACCGCGTCTTTGCTCGTGAGTACCGCCAGGAAAGATTTAGTGAAGAGCTGGTTGAGGTTGTTTTCAAATACCTCTTCCCGAGAGAGCTCGATGTCATATTCCTCGGGTGATGATGATGCTTGGGTGTTGCTGGGTCCGGCTCTGGTAGATGAGATGGGGGTGGATTGGGTGCGAAATGTCACTCTTGGGGTGTGTGGTGAAGTTGATGGATTGTTTTGTGGTGCCTCTTTTGCTGACATGTTGATATGAAGTACTTGCTGTGTGGAGCTAGCTATCAAATGGCAATTAGAAATTTGCGACTGGATTCGCGATGCGAGTGTGGTATCAGATTGAAGCAATTGATTTGCACGGCAATTAAAGTTAGAAATGAATTCAGAATTGTAATTGTTTACTTGTGCTCGAGGAATGAATGGACTAATTGAGGCATTTGAATTATGCGCGCTAATTTTAGCAGGTTTGCAAGAGTAGACTCGCGTCGGGTGTACTTGTTGCTTATAATTACTAGTTATGTGCCGCTTTTGGAAAGGAATTTTATTTGCGTTACTAAATAAAGATGTAATCGCGTCGCGGATACGGGAAATTGTTGCTACCATAAATTCCTCATCGTATTGATTGACACTTTAAGCGTTCTGATTTGGTTTTCGCGAAATATAATCAACCAAGCCCATTCGGGTACCAGGAATATGTTCAATGTTAAAATCAAATGGTAACAAACGGTCAATCCATCGTGTTAATCTACTGTTGTAAGATTTATTAGAGCGGTGTGATTTTAAGACTGAAAGAAGCGCTTTGTGATCTGTTAAAACCGTGAAAGTTTTCCCAAATAGATAATATTTAAAATATTCAATGGCCCAAACCATCCCAAGTAATTCGAGTTCATTTACACTATAACGTTCCTCATTGCTATTAAGAAAACGAGATGCAAAAGCTATTGTTTTCCACCCTTCGCAATCTAATTGTTCGAGTGCAGCGCCTAAACCTTGGCGGGATGCATCACATTTGATGCGCGTTTCCAGTGTTGGATTAAAATGAGTGTTTTCCGTAGCGTTTGCAATAACAGTTTTGATATGTTCAAAATGTAATTGATGATTCTCATTCCAAATAAATTTTTCGTTTTTCTTTAGTAAAGGTCAAAGAGGGTGGCATATTTTGGCAAGATTAGGTATAAATTTGCTTAGATGATGAACGCTACCTAAAAATGACCGTAATTGTTTCAATGTTTTTGGGGCTTTAATTTCCGCAATTGCCGCTGTTTTAGATTCGATAGGTTTAACACCACTTTGTGAGAATGTAAAGCCAAGCCAATTTATTTGATGTTTTGCGAAGTGGCATTTGCTTAAATTAATTCTAAGGTTATCTGCTTCAAGTTTTTGGAGAGATTTGTATACGTATTTGAGGTGCGATTCCTGGGTGCCTTTGCTAACTACGATTATGTCATCCAGAAAACAGTATGTGTTAGTCAGCCCAACCAATGTATAATCCATTGCCTTTTGAAACTCGGCCGGCATATCTGTAAGGCCATAAAATCCCGTTTTAAAACGATACGTACCCGTTGCTTCGCCGCAAATGATATTAAAATTACAATGACGTGCAGTATCTGGATGCAGCTTTAATTGGCTATAGGCATATTTTAGATCGATTGTTGAAAATAGACATTATCTCCCAGATTTGAGTTATTAATATGTTGTGAAATTGAATCGATGAGACTATCTATGTTTGGCATTTGATACTTGTTTTTGTGGATCGCTTTGTTTAATATTTTCGAATCAAGAGCTAATTTTACAGATTTGTCCTTTTTGACCGTAATTACAATGGGAGAAATGAAGTTTTTATCCGAACATTCTTGTAATTTTTCAATGTGTCCTTGTTCAGAAAGTTTCTTTAGTTCAGCGGATACTTTGTCTAATAAATTTAAAGGAACACGGCGGCCTTTTTGATGTGATGGGGTATAATGTTTGTGGAATTTTGAACGAACTGTATGTACTTTGCACTTACCAATTCTGGAGATTAAGTCGGGGTAATCAATAGCAATCTGTTTTTTGATTGGGCAATATTCTTGATCTACCTGATTGATTGTTACTTGATTACTTGATTGATGTATTGAAAGTCCAAGAGCTGGAAACAAATCTCTACCCAATAGAGAACGATGTCCGTCCGCCACTACTTGAATTTCGATTGGATTCGCGTACCAATTGCTGCTTTGAATGGAAATTTGGAGGATGCCCACCGTTTGAATAGGTTAATTTGAAAATGTTTTCAATTGTTTGGGATTCGCTTCGCGTATCCACTTTGATTTTGGGTCATGGGAAATGATTGAGTTCGCCAAGGATTCATTTATTATTGTACATACGCTGCCCGAATCCACCAAAACCTTTCTTGGTGTATTGCCGAGAGTTATAGGAAGATTGGTTGCGTCCACCGAAGTTGCGGAATCTGTTAAAGATAATACTGCTACACAGTTATCTTCATCTGAAGAATAGTTTGACTCCAAATCGGGATCAAAATTGGCCGAAATTTGATTGACATCTTCATTTTGATCGTCTTTTTCTACGTTATTGACCCGCGGTCTAGGTTTTGGGTACGAATTGGGATCTTTAGGTTTGCGACAAACCTTTGCGAAGTCGTTCTCAATACCACAGTTATTGCATCTTTTTCCCCGAGCGGGACATTTTTTACGGTGGTCGGAGGTCCAATTAGATCCACAGAAATGACAGGTTGTAGGCTTTTTCCGTGCGGTTGTATTCATATTGGAGAAAGGGGTAGCATTCGCGATACGTGTCCGTTGTACTTGGTTAACCGTTGACTGTGACTCGGTTTTGCTTGCGTTCATTTTTAGTTGGTTGAGTGTACCCATCTCAATATTAATTGCTATTGCCAATGCTTTTTCCGGGTCTACTGTTTCTTTAAGAAGTTCCTTCTGAATGTCTTCATTTTGCATATTCGCGATAAAGACATCCCGGATGATAGTGTCCCCTTTATCTCCTAGATCACAGTTTTCCTAAAGTTCTTTGAGATGTCCATAGAACTTCTCAATAGGTTCTCCCTTTTGTTGTTTTCGTGTGAGGAAGAGGTATCTATCGAAGGTTATATTATGGATCCGAATGAAGGTTGTATATAGAACGTCCCAAAGATCCTTCGTTGAGATTGTTTCGAGGTTGATGGTTGAATTTTTTGAGTTGAATACACGACGCCCTTCCATGCCTAAGCTCAAATACATCAGAGAGGATGCTTTTCGATCACATAACTTCCATGGTTTGTCACCACAAAGTACGCTGACTGTCATGACACGTTGACATTGGTTTTTCCACGTTGTTTTTGCCTGCTCATTGCGGGTACGTCGATCTCGTTCTGATTGTGCCGTCGGGTTGTCCACTGCATCCTCATATGCTGGTTCAGGAGGTAAGAGAACATGTTCTGGAGGGTCTACCAAGAGAAGGTCCACTTCAATTCCCTCTCTAGCGAGGATTGCGAGTTTCAATTGTATTCTCCAAAACTCCCAGCGAATTGGGGGTTCTAATGTCGTCTTTTCCCAAAAGGGTTGAATTCCAAGTGGGGATTTGCCGCTGTCCTTTGTCGCTGACTGCGCCATGTTATATCTTTTATTACTGAACAGTTTAGGATTCGCGGTGCGAATGCTTTGTCTTAAGAATTGAGTAGCAAGTGCTGGCCAAATACACAACTACTTGTGTATCGTGAATTATGTTTATTGGAAACGCTACGCGGATCCACTGCTAAGATTAACTTAGGATTATGAAGAGCGTTTGCAGAGTAACTTGAATTCAGATTGACTAACTGAGATTATGATTACTAATAATAAACTGATATGAACAAAATATGAAATAATTTAGTAGACTAACGGGAATATTAATATAGGTGAATAAATAGAAGTCATAACTTTTAGTTTATAAAACACATGATATAATTATAGATATAGAGGGTAAATAATTTAGTACACATAAAGGTTTCGATATATATTTAGGTATCCATATGTATCACAAACAGATATGATTGGACAACTTAAAGTTATTTAACTGTTTCCCTGATGCAATGCAACTTTCTTTGTAGCCAGTTGACCACAACTAAACACAATTCTGGCAATGAGTTTGCGGGGTGCAGGTAGATGATTTTGGGATCTTTCCGATTGCCAATTTGAGAGGTTACAATTGGTTTCAAAGTGAAGAACGTTCACGCTAATCGAGATTAGTGTTTTACTGTGAGCATGAGTTGGATCTTGGGTACTCACGCACATTTCTATGTTCACTGCCAACTCAAGTGAACTATGTGCGGCGCTCCATGGTCTCTTTCAGAAGCTTCTTGTGGACTTGGGAGCGTATTTTGCCTTGAGATCTTTTTCTTGAAGCGAAAATTCACACGAATAAATTCAGTGAAATGTCCTCAAGCGCAAAATACAGGAGAATGGTCAAGCGACTTGCTAATCAAAAACAGCAGATATGATCGATCGAAGTTTTCACCAAAACTGAAAATAAAAATTGAGTGATTATAGAAGTGACAAAAATTCATGTGAATTTTTTTTAGCAGATTAGAGTGTATAAAAACGAACTGAATTATGACATTAAATAAGTCTTGTTGTAGTAAAAATTTGAACTCATGTATAACAAGTTTAATTGCAAGGTTCAAGTAAATCTAGAAAATTAATTTTTCAATCAATATCAGACTTTACACTTTACCTTGAAGTCCTTTAAGTTTTATATGTAGAAAATTGGTCACGTTTTGTCAGTTATTCAAATCATTGTATCTTGTTTGCACATTTGTTCTTCTCTCCTACTGAACTTGGTATTTTTGTAGAACGTTTTTAAGTATTTTGCTAAGTTTCTGCCTTTGAAAAGTGTTCGTTGCGGCAGAAAAATAATTTATCATTTCTTAGATATGATCAAAAAACAATCGAAGAACAATTTTCAGTTCCCTAATGACCAGTTTGTTTGTTTCTCTTTTTTGTTTTTTTGTCCTATTGAAACCACAACTGCCATGCTTAAAGTATCGCTCAGGGCAGGGTTAGTGTGTATCAAAACCCCGTTTCTTATAACCTTTAATGATGTTATGCAGATCTTATTATTTTATTTGTTATTGTTTCATAGCTTACTAGTCAAAGAAGTAAATTCTTGTTTTTCTTTCATTCTTTCAATATTTTTTTTCTAGTGTTTGGTCTTGCCTTTACTCTCCTTCTCCTAACCTCAACGCTTCCCCGTGAACTTATCAGTTCGTATATGCAAAATTGAAAATTGGACTCCCAAAAGTTACCTAAATTTTAACTTTACTGTCACGGCAATATCGACTCCATCTACCTACGAGCTTAAGTAATTTTAGTCAAACCAAATTGTTGATGTTGATTGTGAGTACATTGATGTGTGTTCATACCCGAATATGGATTCGTATACAGTGTCATTTATTGTGATATTCGTCAGGCCGTCGATTGGGGTGGTGGGGGTGTCCGTGAAGATCACATCAAAATCTCTTTCAACGCCTGAAATTCAAAACGTGAGAAATATCATTTTATTGGCCAATGTAACCTAGAATATATAAGTATTGTTATCATTAAACGTGGTTAAAGTGTATGCCCAAAAATTCAGCAGAAAACAATTTAAGAAATTAAATGCATCGAACAAAGACTATTTTTGGAACTATTGCCCCAAATGCTGCAGTAAAATACAAGTAAGTGAGTGGACAGAAGGGCATAAAATTACTTTTGAACCTTTAAAAAGATTATCCACTGCAAGAATATTGAGTCTACACAAAAAGAATAATGTCTATTCTGCAATTTTGCGGCAAAAAACGTTCAGTAAATGTGAAAAACATCCTTGTTCCAAGTGAAAAACTAAGGCATTAGTGTTAACTTCTCATCAAAAAGTTCAAATAGGAAATTCAAAGAATAATCATAACAAAAAACTATTATTATGTTAAGAGTATCCAGTAAACTTTCCATCAAAATGAGGCCAACGGAGAAACCAGTGACAAACAAAAAGTGGCATGGAAAAAAACATCTTTAATTAAAAAACATCTTTGAATTAAAAAACCTCAGGCAACAAAGAAGTCGTGTTTCAAATCAAAATGATGTCAAGCCGTAAATTGCAAAAAAAAAAATTTGACTTTATAAACAAAAATCTATTGCACCAACCAACTCTCCGTATGAAAATAAGAACAAATCTTACGTGAGAAAGTATTAAATTAAATTAGAAAAAAATATCAAGCCCCCAAAAATTCGCTTCGAGTATTGAAAGCTACAAATTTTCAAAAGTGAAAAGGAAGCGTAATTCAGACGAAATGTCAGTTTTTGAAAAAAAAACTTAGGCCAAGAATCAAATTTAGTAATACAGCATACAATGACAAGTCAAAACAGAAGGTTACAAAACCATAGCAGGCACGACAGAACCTCGGAAACAACGCAAACAAGCATTTTGCTGTTAGAATAACAGCGAAGATTGAGTAATTAGATTAAACTGAAGAAAACAGAAAACTTAATTAAATAATGAAAAAGATTTGAGAGGGGTGCACCTCCCCTTCGGTCGGAGCCTTACATATTTAGCCATCGGACCTATAGAACAACTAGTTCCAAGCCAGGAAGTCATGATTCAAACAATCATTCATTTCATATCTGACACGCAATCAAAATTGGTTCAATGAAAACCGAAAAATTTCATGGAATTCAAAGATGAAAACTAATTCGATTTTTGTATTGGCTTTTTTTCGAATAAAATCATTCCCCAAGCAAATTGTTGGTTTCACTAACCCTGAGCATCTTGTTTGCCTGTTTCGATGAAAAAGGTCCTCATGGTTGGTTTTAGACTAATGATGACATTTAGTTGGTTTACGCCTCTTAAGCAAAAGATTTATCCTAAATTGGAAAAAAAGCGTCCATTAAAGTAACCTTCTCCTCCTCGTGGCCCATCCCGTAAACTCCTCGTGTCGTCATAACCTCCTTGTGGGCCATCCTGGATAGACTTTTGTGTAACTGAGCGGCAGAGTCCTCGATCGATCTCATAAGTCACGAAGAATTAAAGACACAATGTCAAAAATATGTTCCTTGATGGTCCGATTCTTATCATCACAGGCAAGAACCTGAGATGAGGGTGTTGGGGCAGAGCATTGAACAGCTCCCTTGAAAGAAGGAAGCCTAAGTTGTCTTCGGTTGGGCCCTGTATAAAAGTGGCTCTTGTAGTTAGTTCTTGCCAATTTCTACCTGTTGTCTATTGACTGAAGGATGGTCTTACAGACCCAAAAAAAATAAAGTAATGAAAAAGAACTCCACTCTAGTAGATGATGTTTGACCATTTATTAACGATTTGGCTGGGCTCCAATTAAAGTTCCTTGTAAACTCTAATGAACTTGGACCTCCTCGATAACAGGCAACGAAACCAGGGTTAACTGTGAGGGAGATTAGGATGACTGCTTTACTGTATGACCAAAAGTCGATGAGTACTGGAACACAATGTAAGGTCCAGACAAGAACGGTGTAGTGATAGTCGCAGATATAACTTTACTGAGTAGTGTTGTAACTCTGATCGTAGAGCTCAAAAAAAGAAAGGCTTCACTACATGTCTGGTCCAGACAACGCATGCCCTGCTACTTCCTGACATATTGTTAAAGAGACATGAGGCTCGCGGGACTCAACTCCTCAAAAAGCCGGACCCCAGATGGTTTTAGCACCAGTTCTCTGGTTTACATGGCTTGCAACTGGTTATTCTATAGGTTTGATGACTAGATACCCTAGGTTCCGGCCAAAGGCGAGGTGCTACTCTCTCTAATGTTGTTTTTTGTTCAATTAAGTTTTCTGTTGTCTGCATTTTAATCTAATGACTCACTATGCACAGTTTTTAAATTTTTGTAACAGCAAAATGCCTGTTTCCGTTGTTTCTAAGGTATGGCGAAAATGGAAAAAAGCAGAACAAAACTTCGGTGACAATCACAGAGTTGTTTGGGGAGAGTGAAAACCAATAAATTGAGAGAAAAATTAAGAGAGACGAAGATTTTGCATAGATTTAGAAAGATGCTCATCATTATGGAATCAAAATGGATACAGGAAATTTCTTGACAGATTGTAGTTAGCTCGTCTAGTATGTGTCAGCATTGAACAGCTCCCTTGAAAGAAGGAAGCCTAAGTTGTCTTCGGTTGGGCCCTGTGTAAAAGTGGCTCTTGTAGTTAGTTCTTGCCAATTTCTACCTGTTGTCTATTGACAGAAGGATGGTCTTACAGACCCAAAAAATTAAAAGAGACGAAGATTTTGCATAGATTTAGAAAGATGCTCATCATTATGGAATCAAAATGGATACAGGAAATTTCTTGACAGATTGTAGTTAGCTCGTCTAGTATGTGTCAAATCGGAATAAAAAGGACAAGGGCAACTAAGAAGTAAATAAAAGCCGTCTCAAAAACCAACTTAGGCGATTGAAGGTATTACTGTTGATAAGAACCAGATGCTGAATTTTTTTGTTTTCTTTTCACTTCAAAACTTCCTTGCCACCTTATTTTTTGATCTTCCACTCACAAGGAAAGTTTGCAAATAACAAAACGTAAATGAGCTTAGAAGTATTCGCTCCACACTTAAATATCTTCAAGCTTTTGAATTGTTAGCGAGTCAAGCATTAAAAGTTTTAGAAACCTTAGCGAGCATTTTAATTGCAATATCGAGCAAGCACTGTGTTCACGTCAGCATCAATGAAGCGCAAGCCTCAGGTTGCTAACCAATACCACTTCCTAGAGATTCCTCGAGAAAGAGAAAAGAACTATCACTATATAATAAGAAAGCTATTCAGTACACATCAAACTTGTGGTATGGAGAGAAACATCTTTGAATTGAAAAAACCTCAGCCAACCATGAAGCCGTTTTTTAAATCTAGATGAAACGAAAAGGATAAACGGAAAAATCACTTTGACTTTGTAAACAAGAATCTATGGCACCAATGAAGTCTCCAAAGGAAAATAAAAACAAAAACATCTTATGCGAAAAATTAATATATCAAATTAGAAGAAATATCAAGCCTTTAAAATTTCGCTTGAAGTATGAAATCTTTCCAATGAGTGAAAAGTTTTTTTTGAAAGTGAAAAGAGAGCGTTGTTCAGAAGAGATGACAAATTTTGAAAAAAACTTAGAACAAGAACCAAAAGTTTGCCAAAATTAATTATAAAATAAACAATGACCAAGTCAAAACATCAAGATATGAAATAATAGCAGGCATGACCGAAATTCAGAAACAAAAAATGAAGTTTTTCCGCTGTAAGCATTGGTCCACAAAAGTTTAAAAACGTTGACAATTGAGTCAGTAGATAAAAGTGAAGACTACAAAAATTTAATTGAATAAATGAAAAGATTAAAGAAAAGTGCTAGTTCTGGCACCACTTGCCCAATTTAGAAGAAAGCTCTTGCTTACAACCAATCACTAGCAAAAACGACATAAAAACAGGCAAAAAAGATGCCCAGGGCCAGTGCCCAACGATTAGTTCAAAGAATGATCTCCAGTGAAAAACGAATCAACACAAAAATCGAATTAGGTCTCTTCTTTGAATTTCAGGGAAAAATCACTCTTCATTGAATCATTCTCAATTCTCGGTTAGTTTCGGAATGAATCGTTTTTTGCCAAAAAACTATGCAAAAAAGTGAAAAAAAACAATAAATTGAGAGAGAAATTGAAGGAGACATAGTTTTTGAATAGATTTATAAAAAGTTGCAACATTATGGAATCAAAAGGGAGTTCTTTACTCCCGTCTAGCCATAAGATAGCATGAAATCTGTCAGTTTTAAAACAAATCTGACAAAAGTTTACTGATGCAAGGAAAAATTTTTTCTCTACGGATTGTAGAGTGTTCCTCTAAAATGTATTAGAAATCCGATTAAAAGTGATTAGGGCAATTAAGAGGTGAAAAAAATCCTTTTCAGAAGCCACTTTAGGCTGTCGATGATGTTGTTGTTGAAAAAATCATATGTTGAGTATCTTTTGTTTTTCATTGACATCAAAATTTAGCGCACTTTTGACGCCAAATGATTTATACTAAAAAAACACAGTTTGAGAAAAATAAATATAAATGCGTTCGGAAATTTTTGGGGATAAAATTGCCTGGGCGAATTCTGTGATCTCAATATAACCATAATGAAGACAAAATAAACATAAATAAACTTAAAATGTTCTGGAAATGCCACGCTTCAGAACTGTTTTAACTTTCTCTTATCAAATGTGCTGTTTCAGCGCTGAAACGCTACGAGATTTCAGTACGGACTTTATAAAAGTTTATTTCGAATTCGAAAGAAAACGTTTCAAAATTAGAAGTTTCCATTGAGTTGATTTTTTCCTCACTGGTATTTAAGTTCTAAATGATCTCTCACCAATTAGTTTCTCGCACAAAAAGTAGGTTGTCGAAAAAAATCACAACATTTTTTTGACTGGGGATTCTTCAGAGTTTAATACATAACAAAGGTAAAAGCAGTTTTATGTTGTCAATTGGTTGTTTTTTATTTTAAAAAACAACTAATTAACAATGAGAAACTACTCATGCATAAGCTTTGTATTCAATTCTCAAGAATATCCAGTAAAAGAAATTTTGTAACAATTACCGGTGAGGAAAAAAATCAATTCGTTGGAAACTTCTAATTTTATTTAAGTTTCATTTGCAACCTTAAATAAACTTTGAAAATGTCCGTATTGAAATTTCGTAGCGTTTCAGCGCTGAAACAGCACATTTGATCAGAAAAATTTAAATCAGTTCTGAATTATGGCATTTCCAGAACATTTTAAGTTCACTTATGTGCACTTTGTCTTCATTGTGATTTTATTGAGATCATAGAAAGAAAATGGCTAGGAAAATTTATCCTGTATAGTCTGAAATTTTTTCATGCGTCGGAGCAGCTTAATATTATTGTTTAGAAGATTAAAACTGGTAATTACTACAGTGGTATACCCGCTTTTTTTATAACTACGCTACTTTGTTCAAAATTATCTCAAGTCCTACTTAGTTTAGTGAGCTTTGTGTCAACTATGAGACAAGCAGTAAATAAATCCAAACGCATTTTTGTTTTTTTTTTTGCAAACTGTGAAATTTTGGTAAACTTCTGTTGGCGCCAAGATTAAGCTAGAGAAAAAAATTGAAGTCAAAAGAAAACAAAGGAAATTCAGCATCTGCTTTTTATCAACAGCAATACCATCGACAACCTAAAGTGGCTTCTCAAACGGATTTTATCAACTTTTTGTTTGCCCTAATCACTTTTACTTGGATTCCTAACTCATTGGAACGATCTATAAATCCGTAGAGACAAACTATTTCCCTACATCCGTAATCTTTTGTCAGATTTTTTCTCAAGCTGACAGAAGTAGTGTTGTGCCTTCCTGGGCAAACTACGCGGGAGGCATGAAAGTCTTCCCATGAACACTACGGGGGGACACAAGTGTATTTCTGGGCAAACTACGGGGTGGGACACTTTAAGTTTTTTCTCCTTTTAACCCCCTGCCATGCATGAAACTAATCTTAGGAAACGATTTTCCCTCCACTTGCGTGACTGGTTTGCCGCCTTCTGCTTGAAGCATATAACTACCACTGCTTTTGATTTGAAAGTTGATTCGTCATATGTCTGCGCCAGGGTACTTTGATCTTGTTTTGGTCAGGTCAAACTACAGGGGGGACATAAATGTCTTCCCGTGATCACTACAGGGGTGACATAAGTGTCTTCCCGTGAACAATACAGGGGGCATAAGTGTCTTTCTGGGCACACTACATGGGGTACGAAAGTGTCTTCCCGGGCAGACTACAGGGAGACAAAAGTGTTTTCCCGTGAATATTTATGCATGAAAACATTTGTAGCAAAGAAATTTTAATAAATCCTGCCGCATGTGTATATCCTGAGTCTATTTTTCACTTCAACAACGTTACATAAAGCTATTTTTGCTCAAAAAATTAATCCTTAAATCTCTTTTTAGGCGGGCTATCAAGAAAAGACGGGCATCAACCAAAATTTGAACATTAAAAGTTAGCGGGTTAGCCCACAAACTAAAGGACTAACAGTTTGATTTGCTTTTCGTCAACACTGATTACAAATGTATACCAGAATTAGCCATTAAACGAAATCTTTTATAAAAAGTACATCGCACTAAGAAACTATTACCAACAACGGTCGGCAAACCAGGAAAAAAATTTGTTAAACAATTTTCCCAAGCCTCAGCAAACTTTATGAGGAATTTTTCTGTTTAATTAACGTAAATAGATTAGCAATTGAAACTCTGTCAGAATAGAAATGAAGAAAACACTAACTTATCTGGCTTCAATTTCTTCAATTTAATCGGAACTCTTCCGCTATTACTTTTTCCAGCTGCAGCATTTATAAAAGGACTGCTATCACTGAAAATCTTTACAACAATAGCGACAAAGTCCAGCAGATGGTCAAGTTTAATATCAATTTTTTCAGTTGAAGCAGATCCCATATCCATTGGCCCCAAATTTCTCATGCGTGCACCATTGAACAGTTTTCTGTAAGAGCAACAAATATTGTGGGGTGCCGGGAGAATTTAGTTTTTGAGCAAATTTCCTAAAAAGGCATGTCACAAAGTGAAAGTAATGGAAGGAGACAAAGAGAAGCGGACATATCGAGAACGAGCAGAAATGTAAGTCAGAGGGGAAAGACGAAGTAACTAGAATAATGTAGACTGCCGGAACTGAGTAAGACCTAGGCGAGGAGTAACCAAGGGAGCATGGGATAGGTAGAGTGAGTGCAGTGTGAACTCAGATGAGTAGGGCTGAAGGAAAACCGTACTAACGAACCAAAGACAAAAAACAGAGCAAAAGAGTTAAAACGATTGATCGAGCAATCGGCGGAGCTAGTATGTGGCACCAGTTGATCGACAAAGAGCGAGGGGGAGAAGAAGAGAAAGAAATGTTGAGACGGCTGCGCGATGCAAACAGCTGAAGAGAACGATAGGGGGCAAGCGTTAAAGTGCTTGAGAGCAATTGAACGAGCAACCGAGAGAGTTTCTGTATGTGGGAAGATTCAGCGTCAAAACGCCAGCAAACAAGGGCAGAAGGGAAAGGGAGGTGCGTTGGGACGAATAGATGATAAATAGTTAGAGAAAGAGTGTAGATAGTAGTCAAGGAAGTGAGTGAAGCGATTCGCTGAGCAATTAGTCGAGCTAAAGAGTGTGATACTGATTAAGAGACCAAAACGAGCAAACAAGAAGAAAGAGAGATGTAGAGTTGAGACGAGTGCGTGGAGATAAACAACGTGAAAAAACGAGTGAAATCGATTAGGTGAAAGAAAAATTAAGTGGGGGAGCGAGTGATTGATCAACTGGTATCATTAGAATGTGGGGCCGATTTAGAGAAAAAGAGCAAGCAAGCAACCAACCAACGTGGTATGGAGAGATGGTGGGCATATCGCTGGAGCAAACGGTGAGTAATATTATAGTTAGCACAGGCGGAAACAACCACTTATGATGTAGAGAGCCATGGAAAACCATTAGTTTAGTTGGCGTGAGAGAGAAAATAAAGTCAACAAGCGGCTGGGTGATCGAACGACTGACTGGGCTATCGTGTGGGACCCGTTGAGAAACAGAAAGCGACCAAGCAAAGAGAGAGCGGAAGGTCAAATGAGACGAGTGGAGGAAGAGTTGAATGGTGACCTGATACGAGTGGTGAAAAACAGTGCGAAATTCGTTCTATAAACATTAAACAAAAAATTTACTTATGACTGGCTGACTGGCTGTGAAAAGAAACGTTTGTTCTTCTACTAATTTTGTATATGAGAATAAAAACTTTATTATACTATATGACCATCAAGACAAAAATTAACATTAACTGATTGATAAGTGAGAGTTTCAACACTTCTATTGAACTTCTGCAAATAAAAATACACTTATTACTAACAATTCTGCGCTCTTGGAACATCAAAACAAAAGTTATTTTTAACTAATTGAAGAATGGGATTTTTACACTTGTACTGAAATTTAACATATAGGATTTGACCTTTTACAAAAAAAAACTTTTCCTACAAAAGACTATCCAGACGAAAGTTAACCACAACTGATTAAGAAGTGAGAGTTTTACACTTCTACAGAAATTCCGCATATAGTTTTTGACTTTTACTAATTGAAAACCTTCCTCCACTAATAGACCATCGAAAAAAACTTCTCTTTAGCAAATTGAAGAATCAGGCTTTTACACTTCTACTGAAAATAGACTTTTTACAAAACAAAAACCTTTTTCTTGAATATGACCGTCAAAACAGAAGTTAAAGATATCTGAATGAGAAAACAGAGTTTATTACTTCTATTGAACTTCTGCATATATAAATTGACTTTTCATTATTTTTAAAAAATTTTCTGCTTTTACACTATCGAAAAAAGGTAACATTTACTAATTCAAGAATGAAAATTTCAGACATCTACTGAAGATCTTCAAAAAAATAGTCTTTTACCATTTAAGATAATTTTTGAGCACTGTTTGAGAACCGTTTGAGTACTGTTAAGAACACCACTTGAGTAGTGAGAATGTAACAATTCAACTGTATTTCTGCAAAAAAGGACTTTCTAACTGAAAATGATTTTCTGCCATAAGACCATCAAAACGAAATTTATCTTTGCCTAAATAAGGGATCAGATTTTTACACTTCTAAAGCTCTGCATATGAACATGTCTTTTACAAATTAAAAACTTTTCTCTACGAATGGCCATCAAGAGAAAATTAAACCACAACCGATTGACAAGTGACAAATTTTCTTTTCTACTGATCTTCTGCATAAAGAAATTAAGTTTTCAATTTTTCATTAATTGGAAACATTTTTTTGCTTAGGCCATCAAAATGAAAAAAACCAATTACTGACTGAAAAATTAGATTTTTACTCTTCTATGGTTTTGCTACATAAAAAACTGACTCTTTAGCACTTCTCTTTCTAAAATCTCTTTCTACTATACTAAAATGAAAACAGAAGATAATCACAATTGATTCAGGAGTGTGAAGTTTACACTGTAAAAGAAATTCTGCATATTAAAACTGACTTTTCAAAAATTAAAAAACCTTTCTCCTATATGACACTCAAAACAAATTTATTCATAGCTGGTTAATTAGTGGAACTTTTACACTTCTACAGATAAAAAAATGACTTTTAGCCAAAAAACTTTTTTTCTATTATATGAACAGAAATTAACCATAACTAATTGAGGAGCGAGATTTTTATAGTATACTTAATTTCCGCTTCTAAAAATTGGCTTCTCTCCAATTAAAAATTTTTTCTACTAAATGACTATCAAAACAAAATTTATCCGTGGTTAGTTAAAGAGTAACAATATCATTTCTTGACTGCAATTCTGCATATAGAAGTTGACTTTTCACTATGGAAAACATTTTTCCTCTATTATATACCTAACTAATTGTGGATTTAGACTTTTACCTTTCCAGAACTTCTACATTTGAAAACAAGTTTGTTACCAATTAAAAACCTTTTAATATTATAGAGCCATCAGGATAAAGGTTGACCGTAACTGCTGAAGAAGTGAGAATATATTGCTTCTATTGAATTTCGGCAAAAAAAGTTTGATTTTTCACTAATTGAAAACATTTTTCTGCCATTCGATCACCAGAAAAAAGTTACCCGTAACTGATTAAAAAATGAGAATTTTACAATTAATCTGCATTTCTTTATATAAGTATAAGCTTTTTAGCGATTAGAAACCTTTTTCTATCCGAAGACCATTAAAACAAAAAAGTTTTTGATAATTCAATGAGGAAGCAATTTTTGCACTTCTGAACTGCAGAGAAAACTTAACTTTCCTTCAACTAAAAACTTTTTTCCACTATATGAATATTAAAGCAAAGGCATTCCTAACTGATTGAAAAATGAAAGTTTTACACTTGTACTAAAATTTGCTTATAAAACTTATTTCTCACTAGTTAAAAGCTTTTTCTTTCTTGGTCTCATTAGAACGAAAAAGTTTTTGTAAAATATTACGCAAACAGAATCATGCACTGTTACTGATTCTTCACATATAAAAAATATTTTCTACCGTTTAAGCGCTTAACCTATTGTGATCCTTAACACATTGTTTGTAGAAACTGATTGCGCATTGAGAATTTTCACCAGTACTGACCTTCTGCACATTAAAAAAGCTTTTTTCGGTGAAAATTGTTTCCCCTACTTGAGCTTTTTTAAAAAATGTTATCATAATTGATTGAGAAGCGACAAATCTTATTGCGAAGTGAGAAACTATATTGATTTTCAACAGCTGAAAATGAGTTTATTTAGCGTCTTTTTAATTTTTACCATATCAAATGAGAAAGGTATTTTTATTGTTTTAGCAGAAATAATGTGCAATTTCTCTGAAATCGTAGCCACATATAGAATTCAACTTTCTATTGTGTGAGGAACCTTTTTCTATCATATGTACATGGGAACAAAAAACTTGGTAAGCGTTTTAGCAAGAGATAAGTTCGTAGCTCCAACGAAATCCTACATGCAAAAGTTGATTTTTATTTTTTGCAAAATTTTTTGAGCTATAATTTTAAGCAAAAGTTTATTTGACTGATAAAAAGAAAAAAAAAGATTTTTATTCAGGTCCTACATAAAAAAAATAAACTTCCAACTGTTTAAAACTTAACCCTTTGTCCTTCAAAGCAAAAAGAAGATAATTTTGCAGTTTTGCTGATTTAATACATACGCAAAATGAATTCGTACTATGTAAGAACTTTTGTGCTATATCTCCAACTCTACTGAAAGACTGTATATTCTTAATAATTCTTACATCTACAAAATGAATTTTTTTGTTCAGAGATTTTTTTGGTTTCTTTTTGATTGGTTATATATTTTTGTTTGTGGGGAAAGAGAGATTTTGACGGTTTTTGTATTTCTTGCTTATACAGAGACAATTGTTTTTAATCTATGAACAACCAAATTAAAGTTTTCTGAGTGACTCCGAAATACAAAAAAAGTATGTTTCTATTGAAATTTTACATTATAGGTATTTGTTTGTTGTTTATCAACCATTTCTATTAGATGATTTCTACAAAATTTACATATTAGAAAATGATTGCTTTTCCTGTTCAGAGAACGTTTTCCTGCTTCATTTCCGTCTAAAAAAACACTTATATTGACTCAAAAATAAGGGGAGTTTGTAGTTCTACTGAATTCTTGTATAAAAAATTGCAAAATATAATCGTTTAAAACCTTGTTGTTAGTGTAGTTTTAAAACCTTGTTATTGTGGGTAGTTGTTAAAACCTTTTACTAGAACATCATCATTATTACAAAAGTTATCGAATTGAATAAAAATTGAAACCACTTCACTTATGCCCAATTCTTACATTAAAAAACAGACTTCTAATTGCTAAAATCTTTTTTTTTACAGCAATCAGTGGAACAGAGGCTTTTTAATTATTTTTGATGGACCAAATTGCAATTCTACTGATTTCCCGCAAATGAAATTTGACTGTTAACCGTCTGAAAAGTTTTTCTACTATAGTTCTCAATTGCTAGTTCTGAATCACTTATTGCGAAGTAAATATTTTGCACTTCAACTGAATTATTGCACATGATGTTTGATTTTTAACGTTAAAACACATATTTCTACTAAATGACCAAAAACAAAAGTACATTGGAAGTCAATTGTCGAATAGTTTACCAACTCGATGACTGATAGAAGAAGTACTTCTTCTATCGGAACAAGAAAAACAGAAATTTAATTTCAATTGACTTTCATTTTTGGAGATGAAATTATGACAGTCGTAAACCTTTCACCAATACTTGTCCATTTTGAGCAATTTTTAAATCTCAATTGGATGAGGAAATAGCAAACTGCAGTTATAAATTTACCCAACAAATATATTTCATATTTTTAAGTCTGAAAATCTACTACAAATTTTTTTTTGACTAAAGTTTCTCCAACTGATTGAAAACTGTGATATTCTCATCTATATAAATTTGGATTTTTTTGGCTGAATTTTTTTGCTCTACATAGTGAGCAAAAAAACAGATGATTCTTCTAATTTAAATGTGAAAATGAATTGTTACTTTCAGTGAATTTCTACCTATGGAAAAGAGACTTACCATCATTGATTTTTTTCACATTCAAGACGATTCAAACAAATTACTGTACTTTGACTTCCGGAGATATAAGATATCACTGGTAAGCTGATATTCTGTTAGAGGTTTTACGTTGTTTTTTTATTTGCTTAACCAATTTGACAAAACATTTTAAACTGATTAATAAAGGAGAATTTCATTGTTCAATTAAATTTTTACATATGGAAAACTAATTTTAAGCGTTTAAACAATATTTTATCGAAACCTAATTTTTAGGAGAAAAACTAGTTTTAACTGTTTGAACAGAGTAATTTTTATATTTCTACCAAAATCATACATCAATGACTTGATTTTTCAAACTTTTTCTTAACTTTATAAGTATATCTTTAGAACAGAGGTATTTCTGAACTAGATTTTTGCGCCTCTAGTTGAAAACTACAAATTGAAGATAGATTTTATCGTTTAAGTACTTCTTTCTCTGCCGTTGATAAACCAAGTGAAATTCGATTTGCTGAACCTTAGTTTTAAAATTTAACAACAACCTATATACGAAAATTTGGTGTTTTTGTCTAATTTTGTGATTGAACCTCTTTTGCGTCTGTTCAAGTGCATTTATCCACACAACCTTTTTCGATATCGATTAATTGCATTACAGGATACTCATTAAGAAATTTTAAATGATTGATCAAAGTAAATGGTTTTTATATCAAAATTATTTGTAGCGGGGTCTAAATTCAGTGCTCACAGTTTCATGTTGGAGCTTGGTCTCTTTATCAAAGATGATTCAGTTGGCGAAGAGATAAATAAGAAATTGAAGGTTGAAACACACAACAATGGGCCGAATTATTGATCGCCTGGAAATAACAGAGTTACCTCAGGAGAATAAGTAAACAGTGAAAATGTTCATTGTGCAAATTTTTTTGAACCAGAAGAGGGTGTCATTGTAACAGAATTAAAACACAAGCGTAATTCTCACAACTGTTTACCATCCAATTTTTCCACTTTTTTGTGTCGCATTTGTGTATTCAGATGCAACCTCATCTTCAGGTGCCGTAATTTTTCGCATAGTCTACTTGTGTTTGAAAACCTACACGACAAGTGTAAAACACTTTCAAAAACGGCTGCCGGTGAGAAAGATGGGAATGCTTGCGCAGCGTAGGCAACGAAAACAGCAAAACCTTGTTATATCCGAAAATTTGTTATGGATGTTCTTATCATTTATAGCAGATGCTTATTAAGAGACCGTCGATTGCAGAGTTGTGTTGAAAAGTGGGGACATCGTTTTGTCATGTTGAGGAAAATTACTCGTTTGATCTTGCATGCGTTCTTAGACTCGTGATAAACTTAACAAATGAACATCATGCAAAATTGGTTAAGGTTAGAAGACATTCAAGGAACGTATGGTTGAAAGAAGTCACATAATGTTTGTAGAGTCAATATGACAGAAAATTTTTTTAAAAAATCGGAACAGATTTGAGAAAAGCAATAAAATTGTCCAATGCTGTAAGAACAAATATTGAAATTTATTTTTTTTATCGCCTGAAGATGTTATCAACTTGAAAGATTGAAAACAAATGAGAAAAAGAAATAACTAAGCACGAGTAAGACAACTATTTTTTTAAATCTCAGAATAAAATTAGCATTTGACTTGCGCAAATTTTATAGTGTACAGCTTTCAAACTGTACTTGTTGTTTGATAAATAGGCACTTACCATAGTTTCAGTTGAAATTACTTATCATTCTGCTTTGTATAGACGCTTAGGTATGCGACAAAACCAAATTCACCCAGTTTTGTGATCTCAAAATGAGTTTTTTATAGCTGAAACAATTGAGAAATCAAAATTCTTTTGTAGGTACTGGGCCATGAAGTCGAGAAATATTTTCGGGAGCAGGCAATTGTTGTGTGTGTTTCATTCACTTTTCTCGCTGTACCACTTTTGCTGGAAAACTACTATAAAGGAAGTTCTCATGGTGTGTTTGATACACCAGTGTTCGTCCTCAAGAATTGAAATCTTCTGTGAAGACATCATAAGACAATTTTTTTTAGTTTTCGATTTTTTAAACAAAGGTTGAAAATTAAAACAACAAGTATAATTTTTTCTTAAATTTATTTGGTTTGCGAAATTTGAGAAAAAAATAGTTGAGTGTGCAAACTTCTAGCAAAATTGCGGTTTTCCTATTTGCATGGAAGCGCAGTTGTTGAATTACTTTTGTAACTATACTGTTAAAGAACTTCAAGAAAGTATAACAGTTTCATTTATCAGTTCCTCTCCCAAATATAATCTACTGACACTCCCATGAACACAAACAATTATACGTAAAGTTTTATCTATTCAACAAAAGTAAAAACATGGGTTTCAGGCGTTTTTTTTTGAAGCCAGAATGTAAAACGGAACATACTGATAATCTCGTTGTTTAATGGAAATACTATAGAAGTACATGTGTTTGACACATGACAGTTTACATTAACTGTTTCTGCTAGCTAAAAATACAGCTACCATGCAAGTAAATCCTATACGTTACTCATTATTCCTATCAGATGAAGAATTCTGTTTTAGCTCACGCCTTTGTGTGTTTGTGTTAAAATAAATCTCTTTGTTTGTTGGAAAAACTATCAGGATTCATGTGTCTGACACATGGCAATTTGCTATTAATGTTTCTGTTAGCTAAAAATGTAGCTGAACATGCAGCTACAATGCAACTAAAGCTTTTATTTTACAGATTGCTTTTATCAGTTGAAAAACTCTATTTTTAGTGTGTGTGTGTGTGTTCAAATTTGGTTTCCAGAGAAATTCCTTGGTTTTTCATGTTCAATTGAAAACAGTTTGAAACAATAAATTGAACAAAAAATTTTACAGCTGAAAAAGATGCCGAGTTCGAAGACGCTCATTTCGACGATTCCAAAAGTGAAAAACATTTGGTCAGAGCAACGATTTAGTTTCTTGAAAAAACTGGAAGCTATAAAACTACTCAAAAAAATTGACCATGACTATGATTTAACAACGAATAACACTAGCGCTTGAAGAGTTTGAAAAACCGGCAAAAAAATCTCCAAAGTTTCAATCCACCGCTAACAATTCTAATGATACTGATATCAAAGCTAAAGCACCGCTAGAAAAGAAACAAAATTTGAAGCGAAAAGACGAAGTCTGAATAAAAGACTTGCTTTGGCAAAATGGTGCAAACTATGTATGAGCGCTCATCTACTTATTTTAAACAATTTTAAAAGAAATTTAGGTTTTTCGTCTCAAGAGAAACCATCTTCATTGTTTGCTAGAAATTACGCTGTTTTCATGCAATTTGAAAAGGGCTATAAGGCAGTGTTACCATTCTCATGTGTTGTTTGACGTGTGAGATGTTTCTGTGGAAACATTGAAGCGAAATAAACTTATGCAGTTTCTTGATTGTACACAACCTTCCAAACGTTTTTCTTTCAAACGAGACTACAGTGGAGACAACTGGGGTAATTATTGAAACACTCGAATTAGCTATGGAATACAACGGTT
Organism: Convolutriloba macropyga; assembly: GCF_964194025.1. NCBI lineage: Eukaryota > Metazoa > Xenacoelomorpha > Acoela > Convolutidae > Convolutriloba > Convolutriloba macropyga. The sequence goes on along the minus strand of NC_134471.1, from coordinate 56,751,617 downwards.
CATCACAATTGAGAAAAAGAGAAGCAACCACCATTCAAAAGCGCTTACCAAAGTTGAGCAATGCCATAGCCCGGAGCAAAACTCACCGCAAAAACGTAACTGTTGCTTACAAAGCAAACAAACTTTTTGCATGACCCTCATTCTGGTGGTTTTTTGTCAAATAATGGATCTTTTGTAAGACTAATGGATATTAGATATTGACAATGATGTTTTGTGTGTGCACGCTAAGTTTTTGAAGAAAAAAAATTTTTAAAACAACACCTTTGACATAAAATCATGATAGTAGTGTTAGAGCATCATATTGAGCGCAAAACGTATCAAATCACAGTTTTAATATTACCAGCAGAGGAAACAAGTCCATTGTGCAAATGTTTATAAGAAGTTAGATATTGTCCCAAGGGATCTGCGAAAAATATGCGTCTTTTCAACAATTAAGTGTCCAACGTGTGTGTTCAAATCAATCTCGTTGTTTGTTACAAATCCTATAAAGATACATGTGTCTGACACATGGGAGTTAGTTTGCTCTCAATGTTTCTGTTAGCTAAATATGTAGCTGAACATGCAACTACAATGTAGCTAAGCATTCTATTTTACAGATTATTTTTATCAGCTGAAGAAATCATTTTTTTTAGCTCACACGTTTGTGTGTTCAAATTTTGTTTCCATAGAAATTCATTGGTTTTTCATGTTTAATTGGAATCAGTTTGACAAAATAGGTTGGGCAAAGAATTTTAAAATGCCATTGGGAAAGACGCCGAGTTTGGAGACGCTCAATTCGACGATTCCAAAAAAGAAAAACATTTGGCCAGAGTAACAATTAAAGTTTTTGAAAAAATTGGAAGCTAAAAAATTATTCAAAAAATCTGAACATGACTATGAATTTAACAAACAATAACAGTAACGTTTGAAGAGTTCTAAAAACTGACCAAAAAATCTCCAAATATTTGATCCACCTCTAACAATTCTAATGATACTGATATCAAAGATATAGCAACTCCCGCATGAAAACAAAAGATGAAGCAAGAAGACAAATGGCACGAAATATCTGAATAAAAGTCTCGTTTTGGCAAATTGGTTGAAACTATGTATGAGCGGTCCTCTACATATTCTAAAAAATTTCAAAAGGTTTTTCGTCTCAGAAGAAACCATCTTCAATGTTTGCTAGAAGTTACACTTTATTCATGCATTTTGAAAACGACTATTGTGAAGTGTTACCCTCTATGCATTATGATGTGTTGATTGATAAGTCTGATTATTCTGTGAAAATTTTGAGACGGAACAAGAGTAATGCAGTTCCATGTTTGCACACAACCTTCGAAACTTTTTTTTAAACGGGACCACAGTGGAGACAACTGGGAAAAATTTAGAAAACTCGAACTAGCTGAAGAACACAACGATTCAGAACAGCCGACAAAAAGAAGAAACAACAGCCATTCAGAAGCGCGTACCTGAGCAAAAATCACCGCCAAAACGTAACTGTTGCTTACAAAACTCTGGATAAAGCTGGGAAAACATCAAAGAAACAAACAAGCAATCACAAACTGACTGGTTATCATTTGAAACTCTAAAGAAGTTTGGAAACATTTCGCATGGCCCTCATTCTGGTGCTTTTTTGCCAAATAATCGATATTTTTGTGAGTGGCCACGGGTAATTAGATATTGACAATGATGTTTTGTGTGCACTCTAAGTTTTTGAAGAAAAAAAGTTTTGAAAAAACAAATTTTTTCATTAAATCATGTTAATGGTATTAATGCGTTATATTAAGCTTAAAACGTATCAAATCAACATCACTCCTCATTACAATTATTTTTACGAAGAAGGTAATGAGCAACATAAATGCAAAATTAGTCACACAATAATGAGTTTGGTTTTTCAATTGGCTGGTTTCTAAACAATTCATACACAGTTTGAAGATTACCAGCAGAGGAAACAAGTCTATTGTGAAAATGTTCTTGAGGTTAGATTTTGTCTTAAGAGATTTGCAAAAACGTAATTCTCATGTTTTCGACAAATAAGTGTTTATAGTGTTTCAATTGATTGAGAAGCTGATACATTGACTATAATGCAGCTGTTGTGAGATACACTAACAGGGAAGTTGTCAGCTGCGAAGACACCCATGCACCTTAAAAGCGTACATCCTTGAACGAGGTTGTATATTTCGTTTGCACCCATCAGTTTGTGTGCATATGTTTTTTCGAAACTCTTCGATCAGAATCGATAAAAATTTGTGTTTGCTTTTTCACCAATTATAAAAATTTTGACACTACTGGGCAAAGCGGCTGAAAAATTTAATTCAATGGAAATACAGCATTTGGTAAGTTCAGGGTGAATGAAATCATGAGAAACTTGCTGAGTGCTGGTGAGATCAAACATCATAAAAAACGGTTAGCATATTCAGACAAACATATTCCATGTCAATTGCAATATAGGCTAAACCTGACATTGTATTGAAGTACAAGTGTTTTACGTCAGTTGTTTAAATGGGGCTGTAAGCAACGGTGAGTCCATTTCGATAACTAAAAATCTGCTGCAGAATAGAACAACAAAAATGAAAAGGATTGAGTTGTTAGCTTCCAAAGAAAACTTTTATTTCTGTTAAGACAACTGGCAGGACGTCGAATAGACTCTCTGCTAAATACAAATTTATTTTTCCAAATACTCAAACCAGTGGAAACCAGAAACGCTTTAGCTATTGTTTCCATCGTTATGTTTTTCACATACAAATTAGCTTCTATATTTTTTAGTTTGTTTGATTTTCCAGCAGTGTGAGAAATTATAACACAACCATCTATTGATCGTCAGAGTGACTCTATTCCAAAAGTGTCAATCGCATGTGAACAATTATACTGCAAATTTTCGGCAGATGGCATTCGGCAGATTGCAATGGCGTCCGGCAGATGGCAATGGCATTCGGCAGATTGCCTACTAGAGCTCTTCGTCTGCTAACTTCAGCTGTTGACATTTCTCTAGGATTATCCTCATAGATTAATCGAATAATCTTGGCAAGCCAAGCAAGTAGCCATGGATCTTGGTCGTGAGAAAACTTGGTTTCAATTAATTTTTTGTGAGCAATAATTTCCTTTTGCATTTGAAACTTTCAATCCGTTGGTTGATACTGTACAGTAAGAAAAGAGTGTAAATAACACATTATTACAGAAGTAAGGACTGTCTGTTTTGGTTACATCTGCAGCTCCAGCATCCTACTTCAAGTCAGCTTCAGAAGCCTAAACTATCTTGCATTTGATTTATAGGAAAAAACTATTGCAGGTGAATTAAATTATTTCTGTCTCCAGCATCCTAAACTCAAGCAAGGGTCCGTTAGGACTGTAAAGTCCGACTTTTTGACAAAGGCTTCCATCAAATTACAATATGCGTTGATTTTTAGTTAAGCCAAGGAACTATGTGTTGCCTCTGTTGATAGCAATTTACCCAACATCTTTGGCTATTGCATAGAAATCAAACCAACTGTTTTGGCTGTTTGTGTTTGGAAACGACTACATATTTTTTTGCTGCCTTTTCTTGCTTTTGAACCTGAACGTTAAGAACGTCTGCAATTCACTCGTTTTTTTTGTCTCATTCGCATTGCCAATGAGCCTCCTGTTTGCTTTTTGACTTTATATAAAATAGTGTTTTTAGCGCTTGCTTTGGTAATTTTTTATACTGACAGCGTCAATTAACGCTCTGTAACAGAAATTTTTTTCCCACACAATTTTCTTCCTATACAAAAAATCTTCTTGCAAGAGGTAGAGCGATTCTTGCAATATCACCTGCTAAAGCTTCAAAGTCGCTACCTCTTTGCCTGTAGCGCACCGAGAGTAAAGCAATGCAGATGCTTGATTGGTGTATTATGATTCCATTGCTTTTACTCATCAAAACTGTTTGAACTGTAAAGTCAGAATGACTTTATCGGTCCCTGAAAAAAAGACTAATTGAACTGTTTTGGTGCGTTGTTCTATATAAATTTCCCGAATCGTATTTGAAAGAAGTTTTTTGAAGTCCAAGTTACAAAAAACTATTCTATGTGTGCGTTCAAGCGCGCAGACGCTACCGTTTTTTAACTGTTGTTTTGAATCAATGACTCGAAACAAAGGCACTTTTGCGTCGCCAACGTATTGATACTCAAACATTTTTGTACAAATGGACGTCAAATGTTTCACAGCGGTAAGATCTGCTGGAAACTCAGCAATAAAAGCCTTGGAATCACCTTTTTGCATCAGTTTGTTTGCAATTGTGTCCATTTTGTACCCAGTGTATGTTCCTCGCCCATCAAGGACGCCCTTGAAACCAATAACACTTGGAAATTCAGCGCGTGGAAATGCAATTCACACATAATTTAGAAAGACAATTTCAAATTCACCGCAACTTTTTTTTTCTCCGAATGAAAGTTTTGGTAAACCAACAGTTCTTGTAGTGGTAGCTTACATTTGTTGCAAAGTATCAAAACTTCTTGGCATAAAACCTAATCGCTCACCGTTGTATGGACGCAATATGACAATTGCTTCAGGTTCCGTTGGTGATCATCTAAACAGCTTAAAATGTAAGAAATTAGAATCCCGTTTGTGATGTGTTCTACTTTAGTTGAAACAATATTATCATTTAAGGTTACTCTCAAGTTTCCCGACAGTCGTATTTCATCATTTAAAAAATTCCTGATTGAAGCCAATGTATTTTGATCGAAGGTCTTTACCAAAATGGAGGAGATTACATGTACGGTAAATTCATCTTCAAAAACCTTTACTTGCCATTTTGCAAAGGAGAGCCTAGTTGGAAAATTGGGGTTGTTAGAATTTAGCCTGAATAATTTTGTTATTGGTATGGAGAAAAAACATGTTAGAATATTCCATGTTGTGATAGACGACATTTCAAAGATCTCGTCTGTAAACGGATGTTTGTAACCATTTCAGAAAGCTCTTTCTTCAGTATTTGTACAAGATCACCAACAAAAAATCTTGGTTTTTGAGAAAATCTTGTATTTGCAATTAACGAAACAAGCCGCGGAACGTATTTTTTCTGACGTTGTTTGGAGCAATTTATTTGATTGTTTGATTAACTCTAGAATTGATAGGTTTTAACAAATTAAAACAATTTATCCAGATACAAATCAGTTCACTTTTCTACTAATTATCTGTATATTATATTCTTGAGTGCACGTAAATTTCTTTCAGCAAAAGCAGACTTTTTCTCACTGAGCGTATTTTATAAGTGAAGTACGCTTTTATTGCAGAGTGCTTTGAAAGCACCGAGGAGCTTCGTGCCATAAAGAACCCAAATTTTTTAGGTCGCTTATGTTTGATCATCTTTCGAAAACCTCGGAGGTTTCTGTAGAATATTTTGTTTTCAGTGGCTCAACCCTGAGATATCTTGACAGACAGTCAACTGAAACAGGAAGGTACTTTATACCACAGTTGTATTTCGAAGGTTCATCTACAAATGCCAGATCTACGGACCAGGAGATCTTTTTTTAAGTCGTTAACAATTACTTTAAGACTTGAGATTCTGAGGCGAAAAGAGCAATGTTTGGTGAAGGATGGCTTTGTGTCCAATTACATTTTTACTTTTTCCATTGATAACTTACTCAATTGTTTTAGTCTATTAGAGACTGTCGAATGTCTTCACATCATCTATAGAATTCCCAGTTTTTCTACTCGTGTCTTTGTCTGTCTTTTTTTGCTGTCATCAAATTGTTTTTGCTTTTTTTGTCTCAGATGTTCCTCTTGGTTGTTTTTGTTGTTGGAGCTACTGCTGTTTTTTTTGTTTTCGAATGTTGCTATTAATCTTCTTCGCTGTAAAACTAATCGAGAGTTTTTCTTCATGATTACTGCAAACAAAGTGGGCTGCTATATCAAGTTCACTCAATATTTTGGAATAAACTTCCACGTCAATTTTTTGTTAGGTTGTTGTAAAATGTACAAAAAACTTGACAGCTTGACAGGAAACACACACTCGCTGAGCTTCATCTCCAATATTGAGAACATTATTCTCTGCACTAATAGAATCAAAATCGGCATCAAAGTTTTTCAGAATAAATGGCAATCTTCTAGTTTTTTTTTCATCCGTTAGTTTCAGTTCTAGCATTATTGAGTCAAACGCTGAATCTTTTCTTCTTTTCACTGTCTCGATTTCAATGTCATCACTAACAAATGATTCTGATGTTACGTCATTTGGATCACTTTTTCTATCTCCGGTACACCTTGCTCTCCTGATCATTCTATAACTGCCTATGTCAACATCTTGTAGTTTTTTTCACTGCTCTGCTCAAGTGTTGGTTTAGACCTTTGTAGGAGTGATAACTTGGTAGTTTTTTGTTGATACATGGGTTTATCAACAATTCCGTTTTTGGTCAATTTTTTGGATAAGAACATCCTCTTGAGGACCGAAAAAAAATTCTTCTGGATGCATTGTTTGAATATTAAGTAAAGATAGCACGAGAATCCTAGTGCCCTGATCAGTTCTCTTTTTCTCGCCAAAATGTATCGCTTTTTCTTCAGACTTGTTTTCTTTGATAATAATCGCTGAATCCTACCGATTTTTAAATACTCGCTTGTTGACTGAAACATTGACATTGATTACATTGAGCAAACACACAAAGAAATATAAACAATTTGGTGCTTCTTTGAAGAATTTTCTGAAATTACTCTCAGACAGCTCAAGCATTTGATTTAGCATATATAACTCTTTCTCTCTCATCTGTCATTTTACTGTAACGGCTTTAGAGGAGGGTAAGTCAAAAAATTTTGACCTGTTTGTACAATAATTGAACAATAACGCACGAAGTCTGAAGTTTATGGAACCAACTAAATGAGTGTCCAAAAGGTAATTTTGATGCCAGTTCGTAGTTTTCCTTTAAAAAGAATTTGGCGGTTCGTAGTTTTTTTTTATAACTTGTGTTACTAACTGTTTGCCAATATAGGTGATCTGCTGTATGTCTCTAGGTTATTTGAACAAAATTATGTGGGTTTTTTCAGACCAATTGTTCTTGGCTAATTTCTCTGTTGAAAGAATTTATGCTTAACGTATAATGACGCTAAAACTCTATGACGTCCAGCGGTTAAAAGCTCATAAAATTCTTTGTAATTGAAAAATTTTTACAAGAATCGTCGAAAACAAGCAAACATCAAACAGTAAAATCAAATCTAGAAAACTTTGTGATAAAAATGTTCAAGTTACGATCTATACAACTAAATTTTGATTGCTCAAGTTGATAGAAGTTTTAAAAAGATTTAAATTTTGGTTAAAATTCGTTTCTCAGTAACATTTGGATATTTAGCTCATTATTACCAGAGCAAGGTGGCGTACAAGAAGCCATGAATATTCCATCGCTTGTTGAAATTAACTTGTTTGGAATAGGAAGCCCGTAAACAACTGTTCATGAAAGCAATGATAACCAAAACAAAATGTTGACTCTTGACAATCAAGATGAAAAATGTTTGATCAAAGAAACTCCAATAAGAAACAGTACACTAACAATTTGAGTAAAATAGAGAGCTTCTGATCGTGCTGCTCTAGAGTTACAAAATTGCCAGGACCGTCGCTCATGATTTTCTTCTTCAAAAACTAAGTCATCCAAACCTACTCCACCAGCTGAACCTATCTTATCTTCTTTATGACTTATTTGACTTTATGACTCAATTACTGTGCAAGAAAATAACGAAAAACAAATTGTTGACTCTTTGAAATCAGGATGAAAAAAAACTTTAATCAAAGAAATCCCAATAAGAAAAAGTACACTTACAAATTGAGTAAAATACTGTACTTCCGATCGTGGTACTCTAGATTTACAAAGTTTCCAGAACCGTGGCTCGTGATTTTCCTGATCAAAAACTAAGTCTTTCAAACCTACTCCACCAGCAGAATTTATCTTATCTTCTTTATGGCTCATTTGAAAGGAAGTTTTCATCAAAAATGAATTAAATCTTCAATTTTTAAGTTAGCTCATCTTTGAGTAAGTCTATCAACCAAAAAAACTCATAGGTAGTATATCTAAAATCTTTCCGTTCCTTCTTGTAAGTCATTTTGTAGTTCAATTGCATCTCACTCTCGTTTGCGTAGTAGAGAATTGACTCCACGTCTATTTTGCTGACTACCTGTTTGATTTCATTACGAAGGCTTTCGTCGTTCAGGATAATTTCAACCGTTGCTGATGACTTGTGAAAAGGTAAAGGGGTTTGCTTCAGTCTTTTCTTTTTTTCTTGTTAAGACATGGTACATTTCATGATATTCGAGCAGTGAACGATTTTTTTTAATCGTCTCAACCTCGGTTATGTTGCAAAAAATTTGCTGTTTCCTCAGAATGTGTTGCCCTCGTGATTCTCTTCTCTCTTCTTAGATGAAGGATAAAACGAGCTGATTGTCATTCGTTATGCAACTGCATACTGTCAAACTTGGAGATAAATTCACTTGGAGAACTGAAAACAATACCTTCTCCACTCGATGGTTAATTGGTGGGCAGTGTTAGCCAATAGAAGTGCAATTGTGCTTTTTTTTCAGCACAATGTTTTTTCTTTTGTTTCTCGGTTAAATTAAAAGAGTGCAAAGCACATTTTCAACTTATCGGATTAGAAATTTCTTCAACTTTGGGGTACTAATAGTGTCCAAATGTAAAACTTCATTCTGCAATAGGGTTCGCAGTGATTAGAATTTCTCTTTTCCTTTTGTGTTGAAATTTCCGGATGGAAAACCGAGGTCAATTGCGATAAGAATTTGGGATACAAACCAGTAAGGACAACTGCCAGTGCTCCAAGATAAACCGTGTAAGAACCTATTAACCCACCGATGAGATTTCCTCTCAATAGCAAAAAATGAAATATATGGCATTGGTGGTAGAAAGAAGGTTGTGTCGGAATAGGTGTTTGAGCAAATTGATAATACTTATATATAAAACCGGTATTTTTGTAACGAAAACCTTCAAATTCTAAGCCAACAACTTCGGAATTCAACATTTCAGCAAATTAAACAAATTCTTTTCAAAGGTTTTCACAAACAAGCAAAACGTTAGACCAGTCAGATGACCAATACAATTGTTTTTGATTGGGCAAGGCAAAACTTATGAATAATCAGGGGCATTCTTGTTTTGTTCTGCAATAAACCTTGAGGCGCCTTGAGGGATTGCATGTAATCGAAGGAAATTATAAAACTTAAGAATAATGTCTAACGAAGAGTTGTCTATACTTATTAGGCCACCATATAATCTTAGCTTGAGAGCAGTTTCCAAGTTAACGTCTGGATCCAAATAAAGACATGTTGCCAAAAATATACAAACCTTTAACTGTATTCCGGATAGTCAACTTTTGTTTGATCATAAATTTCATGAATAGTCTTCAAATCTATGGTCGCAATGGCTGTCATGCTGATTCTCAAAAGAGAAATAAATAAATGAACAAAAATTGCTGTGTATGTATGAAAATACTCAAGTTAACAAATTGTTTCTAATCATTGACGTTAATCGACAAGTTAACAAATTAACTGTGTGCAACCTCCACGAAGTCTTTCTGGAAACTGCCCCTTGTGGCTGAGCTAACCACAACATCATTAGTCCTCTTTAGGTACAAACCCTAAAAACTTGCCCACTGGAGGGAAAACCACTCAACAAACCACGGTTTCGTAGTCATACCAAAGTGAAGGCTGTCCATTGAAGGCAAACCACCACTTGGAACCCCGCTTTCCGAGTCCTACCAAAAAAGGCTGTCTGTGGACGGCAAACCACGGTTTCGGAGTGCTACCAAAAAAAGACTGTCTGTGGACGGCAAACCACTAAAAACCATTGTTTAGGTGTCATACCAAAAGAAAGGCTGACCGGTGAAGTGTGCTGACCACCCTAAAAGTTCGCCACCCACTTTGTATAAAGCCAAAGTCTGTACCCCGGTACAGTAGTCCAAACAATGACAACCAGAACCAGGAAAAATCTGGCCTGAGGCGGACAAGACGATGTAAACTCCAGTAGTTGTGGAGACGTGGCCTCGAATCGGACCTGCGACATCTGCGGACAGGGTCCGTTCAGGAATGAGCTTGGTCTGAAGCAGCACAAGACCAGAAGTCTCAAGACAGGGGCATCACAGACGAAGGCATCACAGAGTGCACATGCTGGCAGGTATCCCCCCGAACCCGTAAGTGGCCATGAAACAGCCCCCAAATGGTGAAGCTCAATCTGTGGTGCTGGGCCTTTCAAGGAACAGACTGGTCTCTCAATACACACACGAATCAAGTACCAAGACGAATACTACCAGATGCAGGCCCAGAAAACAGGGAGATTCAATGCAAAGATGCAAAGTGGACCCTTTGGAGATAGCTCTGGTCGGAGACGCGATGATGGGCCTAGATCCCGCATAACAGAAGCAACAGAATGAGCAACCAGCCGGACTGTTCTCACATTGATCCGCTGAGGCATTCAAGGGCTTGAGAAAGAACCAGCAGCTTGTGGCACTTACGCAGGTACCACAGGGAGAAAACCACTGTGCAAGAAGGCAGGCCAATACACTGCTTTGAGACAGGCATTGAGCTAGAGATGCTGGCACTTCCTCCTCCAGATGAATTGCACAAGATGACAGAGGACAAACTCACCCAATACGTCGTGAGAGAGCGTCAGATGTGGCTACAAGCTTGCACAAGAACCAGAGAAAAATGGTGGACAGAGGGCTCACAAACATCCTAGACGTTCCAAGAAGGGCAAGGAAGACAACAGTATGCAAGACTGCAGGCTCTATACAGAAGAGACCAGGCAAAAGCAGCAGCATCAATAACAAATGGGTCAAAAGAAAAGTTTAGCCAGCACAATCCCATCACCTACAAGACAGTGTTCCTTGATGCCAGGCAGCAGCTCCTCGAGACGGAAGCAGAGACAGTCGATCTGAGCACAATCAGCGGTAAGGGTTGGGTCACTCCAATCACTATCGAAGAAGTGACAAAGTGTGTGCAGACCATGGAGCAGACAGCCTCTGGACCGGGCAGGGTGAGCAGGAAGACGATGACTGGCATCCCCTTCAAGAAGTTGGTCTCCCACTTCAACCTCTGGCTGCTTGCTGAACATCTACCCGAGTGGCTCCTGGTTGGAAGGAAAGTATTCATCGCCAAGGTGGCAGGGTCTCAGGAACCAATGGACTTCAGACCCATCACAGTGGCAAGTGTGCTAGCCAGGGTGTTCCACAAGTGTTTAGCTGCGCGACTCGAGGACCTCGACAACAACATCAGACAGAAGGGCTCCAAGAGGGTAGACGGGACAGCAACCAAATCTCTGCTGCAGGGCATCATCAGTGAGGCAAAGACACAGAGACAGGGTCTCAAACTTGCCTCCATAGATGTGAAGAAGGCCTTTGACAGTTTGACCCTCAAGGCCCTGGTAAAAGCAGCACTAGAAGCAGGCATGGACCACAAGATCCTCAGATGCATCATGAAGGGATGCAAAAGACAGGGCACAAAACTGGAGATCGATGAGGCAAGACGTCTGGTTAAGCCGGCCAAAGGGGTCAGACATGGAGATCCTATCTCCCCTATCCTCTTCAACCTTGTGATTAACAGCGTTCGGAAGACACTACCCCAGACGACTGGAATCCAGAGTGGCGCAGAGAAGTTGAATCACTTTGACTTTGCCGACGATGTTGTGTTACTAGCTCGGACGCAGACAGGGCTTCAAGACTCAATTAACAGACTGGAGACAGGGCTGGAAAAATGTGGTCTCTCTCAGAAGTGTGCAAACCTAGATGTAGCCACAGTGCCAAGGGACAGACAGATATTGATAAACCCAAACACAGAGTTCAGCAGCAGGGCAGGAGGACTCCCATTGATGAAAGCAGAGTCATTCTACAAGTACCTGGGCATTGAAACAGGGGCACATGGCACTGAGACAAACACCATCAAGGAGCTGAAGAAGAAGCTAGATGACCTTAGAAGAGCCCCACTGAAACCACATCAACGAATCTGGATACTCAAGACCTACTGCATCCCCAGTGTGTACCACCAGGTAGTCATTGCAGAGACAAGGCAGCAGGTCCTGGGTGGCGTTGACAGGGTCATCAGGAGTTCTTAAGATGGCCCAAAGACACTCCCAAAGGAAATGTTTTATGCAAACGTGGATGACGGAGGACTGGGGATACCCGAGCTGCAGAAGAGTGTACCACTGATGCAAGAAGCCAAATTGACAAGACTCATGAGAGATGATGACCCAGCAGCGGCAGCCCTTTTACAGACAGCGTTCTTCAAGAAGGCGACTTCCGTAGACAGTATAACCCCCTGCAGCAGATCACTAGAAAGCCAGATCTAGTGATGTGCAAAAGAACAGGCATGGTTCATAGGTGGCATCATCTGCAAGAATAATGCAGTTCTAGATGATCCGTTCCAGATGAAGGCAGACTACTACCATGTTCCTGAAGTGGTACAAGATGTGATGTGCAGGACTCAGGCTCGAAGTGTGACATTTGACGCCCTGATGATAAACTGGCACAGGGAAATGGCACAGAACACAGACGTGGCACCTCCTCTGGAACCTGGACCTGAAGAAGAGTAACCTCCAACTGCTCATCGTGAGGTGTCTTGAGATCGGCCAGGACGTTCCAGCAGTGGAAGAGGAGCGAATTCACAAAGCGGTCACGGCTCACCGATGACGATGGCTAGAGAACCGCAAGGATCTAGCCACCTGAAGCACACAATGATAGTGTTCACAAACTCTGGTTCGCATACATTCGTATGCCAATCCACTCACTGATAACTCTTTGTATACGTTGATGTGATATTTAAATAATTTATTAATATTATGTATTGATGTCTATCTTTTATACAGAGAGAGAATTTGGTCTTTCCAAAAAAATACCGACCTTATTTAAGAAAATCTTCAAATCAACAAAATATCACTTTTAAGAGCTCTTTTATAGCGCAAAAATTTATTTCAGGCCAATTTAGGACTGCAAAAAATTTTGATTTTTTTGTGAAAATTTGAAATTTTAATGTTTTGACCTCATAATGGCTAGGTGGAAAAACTGAAGTCAGCATAAAATCACTTTTGATTGCACTTTAATAGCGCAAAATCCATTTCAGACCATTTTAGGATTTCGAAAACCTGAAAAAAAATCGAAAAAGTTTTTGAAAATTTTGAATTTTTTTGAAGTTTGTGGGCTTTAATATTTTTAACGCGAAATTTTTCCTATTACCACTAAAGTCATATAGTCGGGGAGTCTGGCCAGACCAGAATTGTTTTCTCATCTCTACAGTAACTATTTCAACAAGCGCAAGTCGTCTTTGCTTGTAGGGTGGGTCCAGACCCCACCCTCTACAAGAACCCATGTCGACTAAAGTTCTGATTTCTTTCGAAATGTAAATTTCCTCAAGTTTCACCAAGAGTCTACACGGGACTGCTGAAACTTAAAAAAAAATTTCATTTCGAAAGAGATCAGGATTTTGGACGACTTGGGTTCTTGTAGGGGGGAATCCGCCCCCCCCCCTCCTCCAAGCATATGGCAAATTGCTATACTACTCATAGTAAAGTGCTATATAACGACATCGAAGTTCTATTTTGGAGATACAAAAAACTTGGGGTTGAGACAGGCATGGGTCATAGATGGCATAATCTGCAGTGATAATGCAGTCCTAGATGACCAGTTCCGGATGAAGGCAGACTACTACCATGTTCCTGAAGTGGAAAAAGATGTGATGTTCAGGACTCAGGCTCAAAGTGTGACATTTGACGCCCTGGCCATGAACTGGCGTGAGTCAATGGCACACAAGACGTGGTATCTTCTCTGGAACCTGGGCTTGAAGAAGAGTCACCTCCAACTGCTCATCTTGAGGTGTCTTGAGATCGGCCAGGACGTTCCAGCAGTGGAAGAGGAGCGAATTCACAAAGCGGTCACGGCTCACCGATGACGATGGCTAGAGAACCGCAAGGATCTAGCCACCTGAAGCACACAATGATAGTGTTCACAAACTCTGGTTCGCATACATTCGTATGCCAATCCACTCACTGATAACTCTTTGTATACGTTGATGTGATATTTAAATAATTTATTAATATTATGTATTGATGTCTTTCTTTTATACAGAGAGAGAATTTGGTCTTTCCAAAAAAATACCGACCTTATTTAAGAAAATCTTCAAATCAACAAAATATCACTTTTAAGAGCTCTTTTATAGCGCAAAAATTTATTTCAGGCCAATTTAGGACTGCAAAAAATTTTGATTTTTTTGTGAAAATTTGAAATTTTAATGTTTTGACCTCATAATGGCTAGGTGGAAAAACTGAAGTCAGCATAAAATCACTTTTGATTGCACTTTAATAGCGCAAAATCCATTTCAGACCATTTTAGGATTTCGAAAACCTGAAAAAAAATCGAAAAAGTTTTTGAAAATTTTGAATTTTTTTGAAGTTTGTGGGCTTTAATATTTTTAACGCGAAATTTTTCCTATTACCACTAAAGTCATATAGTCGGGGAGTCTGGCCAGACCAGAATTGTTTTCTCATCTCTACAGTAACTATTTCAACAAGCGCAAGTCGTCTTTGCTTGTAGGGTGGGTCCAGACCCCACCCTCTACAAGAACCCATGTCGACTAAAGTTCTGATTTCTTTCGAAATGTAAATTTCCTCAAGTTTCACCAAGAGTCTACACGGGACTGCTGAAACTTAAAAAAATTTTCATTTCGAAAGAGATCAGGATTTTGGACGACTTGGGTTCTTGTAGGGGGGAATCCGCCCCCCCCCCCCTCCTCCAAGCATATGGCAAATTGCTATACTACTCATAGTAAAGTGCTATATAACGACATCGAAGTTCTATTTTGGAGATACAAAAAACTTGGGGTTGAGACAGGCATGGGTCATAGATGGCATAATCTGCAGTGATAATGCAGTCCTAGATGACCAGTTCCGGATGAAGGCAGACTACTACCATGTTCCTGAAGTGGAAAAAGATGTGATGTTCAGGACTCAGGCTCAAAGTGTGACATTTGACGCCCTGGCCATGAACTGGCGTGAGTCAATGGCACACAAGACGTGGTATCTTCTCTGGAACCTGGGCCTGAAGAAGAGTCACCTCCAACTGCTCATCTTGAGGTGTCTTGAGATCAGCCAGGACGTTCCAGCAGTGGAAGAGGGGTGGATTCACACAATGAAAGTGTTCAAAAATCCCGGCTCGCATGTATTCGTATGCCAATCCAATCACTGACATCTCTTTGTATATGTTGATAAGATATGTAAAAATTTTATTAATATTATGTATTGATGTCTATCTTTTATACAGAGAGAGAATGTAGTGTTTGCAAAAAATAGCAAATTTTTCTAAGAAAATCTCCAAGTCAAAAAAATATCACTTTTGAGAGCTCTTTTATAGCGCAAAATTCATTTCAGACCACTTTAGGATTTCAAAAAACTGAAAAAAAGTTTTGAAAATTCTGAAATTTTTTGAAGTTTTGAAGCCTTTAATATTTGTAACGGGAAAATTTTCCTATTACCACTGAAGTCATATAGTCGGGGAGACTAACCAGCTCAGAAGAGTTTTTTCCTGTTTACAGTAACCACTTCAACAAGCGCAAGTTGCCTTTGCTTGTAGGTGGGGGGTCCGGACCCCGCCCGGGTCGATAAAAAATCGGAAATATATGTAAGATAAGCGGTAAAAAGTTGGTTTTTTCACCGCAAATTTCATACATAATTTTGCAGTAAAATGCGGTGAAGACGCTGAAATTATGTAAGTTCACCGCTAGAGTAAGCGGTGGACATACAAAAATTCACCAAATTTCACCGCTTACTGCAAGTTTCCGTCCTTGACGGATTCGAACCACTCACCTCCTGCATATCAGCCACTTATTCTTCCACTGCACCACTTCTTACTAAAGTCTTGCGTATTTGTTCTGAAATTAAATAAAATTCACTTTCCCTTATGTAAAACATAAGCATAAAATTTTTGTACGATAAGCGGTGAAATGCGGTGAATGCGGTGAAATTATGTAAGTTCACCACTTAATCTAGTGGTGAAATTACCTAAATTCACCGCTTAAAAAGGTTTCAAAAAGATGTATGATTATTGGTGGGTAAAATTTCCGTGCCTCTTTTAATAAATGTATCTTAACTTCGTTCAACAAAAAGACAATTCGAAACGTTTTCTAGGCGGTGAATTTGTCTTATTTCACCACTAAGTCAAGCGGTGAATTTTTGTAATTTCATTGCGGTCTTTCTAAGCGGTGAGAATATGCAATTTCACCTCTAAATTCAGCAGTGAATTTATGTAATTTCACCGCATTCACTGCTGTTCCCACACAATTTTAACACTTTTTTTCTGAGCGCCGAATATATGTAATTTCATCGCATTCACCGCTTATCTTACATAATCTGGACAATTGTTTTCAAAGCGGTAAAATTATGTAATTTTACCGCTAAATTCAGCGGTAAAATTGAGTAATTTCAACGCTATCAGGCTATAAATGTTTTTTGTGATTTTTGTAATTTCACCGCACTCATTGCTTATCTTACAAAATTTTCCGCATTCACCGCGTATCTTACATAATTTTGCGTTGAATGGCGGTGATACCTCGACCCGGGCACCCCCTACAAAAACTCAAGTCGACTAAAATCCTGATTTCTTTAGAAATGGAAATTGCTTCAAGTTTCAGCAGTTGGTATGGCACCAAGAGTCTACACGGGACTGCTGAAACTTGAACAAAGTTTCATTTCGAAAGAAATCAGGATTTTGGTCGACTTTAGTTCTTGTAGGGGGGATCCGGACCCCCCCATTCATATGGCAATATGCTATACTACTCATAGTAAAGTGCTATCTAACGACATATAAATTCTATTTTGGGAATACAAAAAACTGGGGTTGAGACAGAAAAGAGAAGTGAAAGCAAAGTAAAAAGCTCATCATTACGTGTACAAACGTATGCAAATCCTGGACAACCAGTTTTGTTTCCTTCACCCTGCACTTCGACAACTTTGGGAACCCAGTCGACGAACTGTCCAGGCAGCAACCCGGCTACATAAACAAGGTCGTCGATGCTGAACTCTCCAGACAACAATATATTTCCCGGACATGAAATAACGTTCTGTCGAGAGCGATCGAGGCACTCGTAGTCAATCACCTAATACAAAAACGCACAAGTGAACATTGTTGAGAACTACAGTACACACTAAAAATCTCTCGTGTGAAATCAAACAATTTTTTCTCGTGTGATGAAAAATCACACAATTTTTTGTGTGAATTAATGTATAAGGAAATGAAGCAATTTTTATAGAAAATACAGGTGCTTTCCTCGTCCCAATTTCAATAAAAACAGAAGGCTGATCTATCAATGATAATTTTATGCTACAAATGTATGCTATAAATTTACAATTTTGTAAAGGAGAATTCAACAACCCGGTTAAGGTTTGTTTGATTCCGTAAGGATCTTATAAGATTCCATACTGTCCATACTAAATTTCATATGTTGCAACACTTATTTTTGTTAGTTGCACTTGCTTTAAACGCTTTAAAGAATTAAATGCTTTATGCTTAAGGAGTATTCAAGCTCAAAAGGAAACAAGTGTTTGTGATAAAATCAGATGAAATTATGATTTCATAGTTCAAATCACGTGATAATCTATTGTTGCATTTGTTGAAGAAGACATCTAGAATTGAAATTTTGAAGCTCCTGAAATATGAAGGTCAAAAGGTTGTTTACCGCAACATTACCCGGCCTCCTTGAACGAGTTCAAATGAAAAGAAATATTGAAGTCACTTGAGACCATTTGACACAAGACATTTTACAGAAAACATTTTGATGAGGAAAATGTTTTCTGAAAATTCATTGTTGCTTGCCTTGATGTTGTTTGTTGCTTGCCTTGATGAGACCATTTGACACAAGACATTTTACAGAAAACATTTTGATGAGGAAAATGTTTTCTGAAAATTCATTGTTGCTTGCCTTGATGTCACCGTCGTCGTCGTAGTCGTCATCGTCGTAGTCATCATCATCGCCTTTGTCGTCGTCATCAACATCATCCTCATGGCCATTATCATCAGGATCATCATCATCATCATTGTGATCATCATTGTCATTGCCTTCATGAGGGTGAATGATTAACAATTAGCGTGAAAGTTTTCAAGTTATTGGTCGCTAATGTTTATGACTTGAATATTGATTGTTCATTGTCTAGGGAACGCTTATATTCTGGTCTTGTTGTATTGAAGTTGGTTGTGCTGCTGACTTTTCAATCCTCATCCATTGAGTCATCCGCTGTCTTCCATTTGGGTGACTGAGATTCTGGTTTTTCCTTCTCCAATGGAAGAAGTTGGCTTACTGGACGTAAGTAGAGTCCTGTTTGAGTTCTAACTTGGAAGACTCGCACTATCTTGTCATTTCCGCCGAAAATTTCTGTAATCCTTGCCAGTGGCCACAACATTGGAGGCGTAATGTCTTCATTGATGAGAACAATGTCATTGACGGCGTACTGTTGCTTGTTATCGTGCCATTTTGGCCTTTAGTGTTGTCAAGTAGTAAAGAGACCATTTTTTTGCAAAACTGTCTGACAATGTTGTTGATGCTTTTGAACCCTCTGTTCAGTGTCCGGTTGTCTTCTTGAGATGGCTCCGGCAAAGCTGTTAGAGCCGGTCCAATGAAAAATTGAGCAAGTGTTAGTGCTGAGGGGTCATTGTCATCGCTGGAGGAGCTTTCAGCGGGCGACGATTGAGAATGGCCCGCCATTGAGTGATCAAGAGTGTGAAGTTCTCACAAGATATCTTTGTTGTCCCACAGTCCTGTAAAAATTTATTTTATTGGATCTTCATTGAATTTATTGCGGCTTCAAAGAGACCTCAGTGACGTTTCAGTGGACTAATTGTCAACCAGTTTCGCTACTGGCCCCGTAATGAAGGCATCAACCAGTTCCTTGAATTCTCTGTCCATTAATAATTTCTGAAACTCAATTGCTCCCTGAGTTCCAATTATTTTCCTTGAGTTGTCACTATAAAATTTTTGGACAGTCCACGTCGTGCTGTAAATCGTTTTCTGGCGTCCAGACTGTCCTATTTAGTCACCGTTGTTTCTGTTTCCATATAAACGGCCTTTGTGTTGAAACATACAAAAAGGCCAACGTTGGTCTTCTTCTATTTTCCGCTGCTGTCTTTTGTGCTGAAAGGTCCACAGTAGTCCAAACCAGTGTGAGTGAAAGTAAATGATGAAAGAACACAGATTCTGTTGGCGGATCTCACATTTGTGGTTGAAGAATCCTGGTGTCTTGGCAAATGCAGGGCTTGCAGTTGTAAACAATTTTTTTAACAGCTGATAGTCCTCCAGTTATCCAAGTTGTTTGTCGAAGATAAAATAATCTTAACTGTTGACCTCAATGTAAGTTCCTTTGCATGAGCTTCCCGAATCAGAAGCACTGTGATTGGCGAATCTTTGGGAGCCACGATAGGAAAATTCTTGTCAAAGGTGTATGGCGAATTTGCTAGTCGTCCGCCCACGCGAACAACTTTATTGTCTTTGTCGCATAACGGAGAATGTTTGGAAAGTCTTCCTCTTTTTGGTTAGAGCTTTCTTTGTCGTTTTGTGGCACTGTTGTTTAATTTTTGTGCATTCGTACCTACATGTTGCTCCAATCCGTTGGAACTTGTTGGTTTATCTAAATTATCTAATTGAGCAGTACCAAGCTTACCTACCTCAATCTTAACAATTTTGCCTACCTCAACCTTACAAGCCTTACCTGCCTCAACCTTACCAACTTTACCTACCTTAACCTTACTAACTTCAACCTCACCAAATTTATCTAGCTCAACGTAACCAATGGGTTTATGACAATACATTGTCCGAACTGTTGTTACCTCTCCCATCTGTCATTGATGAAGATGATTGACTAACAATGGCATCAAACTCTTGCAAGCACAACTTTTGAATCAGACTATATATGGCAATACGTCCATGATAAATATCTGAAGAGCTGAGCTGACGAAATGATTGAAATTCATTTGCTGTTGCAGCTTCCGACATTTTTTGTTGACATCGTTTTGATGATAGGCTCCTCTTCTTTGAGTAGCATTTGAAATCAGATTTTGTTGGATCTGTTCTGCTGGCAAAAGTCTTCTGGCTTTGTTGTTTAGCCCTCCGGTTGAATTTTTTGACATAATATAAAAAATTCGAACCAGTTTCCCAAATGAGGATATTCGCCGAAGTAGCTGAACTATTGAGTTGTTCTCCTGAGTAACAACAATTGTCATTTGCTTCAGTGTTTCTTTTTGCACTTCAGTATTTACTGCTGGCCGATCTTTCTGAATTGATTCCGCCTTTGGCCAATAATCATCGGTTTTATTCTAGCCAGTGGGGCCCATTTCACCAAAGGCTTTGTTTGGCTAGTTTTGCGGCTGAGATCCCTCGTGATGCGCAATCAGCAGAATTTTCCTCCGTCGGCACAAAATTGGAATTGCTGGATGAAATGATGTTTTGAATTTTTGCAACACGGTTGGCAACGAATGTCTTCCACTTTCTTGGATAGTCTTGCAGCCAAGCAAGTGTTACGGTTGAATCTGTCCAAGCGCACATCTTTGGTGTCGGGAAACGTTGATTGCTCAAAGATGATGATACCGCTTCCACCAAATTGGCTCCAAGAAGTGCAAAATTTCAATCGGAGAACGCACAAGCTCCTTATTGGTGCAACAATAGTTTTTGCAGTCAACATCCTTGTGTTATCCGATCCGGCGAAAGATTGTCGTTTATACACAACTGCGGCGTAGGCTGTAGTTAATGCATCACAGAAGACGTGAAGTTCATTGTCCGAAGATGCTGGTGATATTGAGACTAAGTTTCTGGGCAGTGTAATAATTTCTAATTCCCTCAGTTGATCTCTGAGTTGGCTGTAATGTTGCTGAACGCCTTTCGACAAAGTTTTGTTCCCATCTATGTCGGTCCATCCAAAGCAGTTGTACAAAAGACTTGAACTGTATTGTTGTAGGCGATTGCCAACCCAAAGAATCAGAGAGCCGGGTGACTTCGGACAGTATTTCGCGTTTTGTAGATGGTGTCTTTTTGTCCAGTTTTGCTATGAAACTGAAGTGGTCTGGATTTGGGTTCCACTTATCGCCTAAAGTTTTTTTACTCTAGTCTTCGCTTTTAATTGTCATCTCGTCGGTAGTTTCTTGAAAATTTGCAGGTAATCTTTCAACAAGTTCTGGGTTACTTGAAGTCCATTTGCGAAAGTCAGACCCTGCCTCTGAAAGAACTGCAATGATTGACTCCTGCAGTTTCATTGCCTTTTCCAGATCGAGTGATCCCGTCAACAAGTCGACGTAAATGTCTGTCATGACTCCTAGCTGTACATTTTTGTCCGTAACATCTTCCGCTAAAACCTGTAATGGACGAACAGAATGGAACGCAGTTGCATTTGTCTGTACATTTCAGCATCTTTCTGCATCTTGGATCCCAACAGCAGTCAATCATTCAAAAAAAATCCACTGGTAGTCTTCGCTGAACCATCAAAGACGACATGAAGCTTCGTAATTGTACTTGAGTCTTTGAACACTCAGTGATGGCTGAGATAATAGTTGTCCTCTGTTGGTAGTAGCATTTCTTTTGCGGGTGCTTCTTCCCTGTGTCCTATCTTAATGAACTCCTGGATGAACTCGTTGTGTCTTCTGTACAGATCAGGTTATTTTTGAAGTCTACGAAATAGACTTATAAGTCTTCGTCGAGCGTCATGCTGTGAATCCCCAGTTCTCCATTTTCTCTCTTAAACGGCAGTTCTATGATGAATCTTTCTACATGGTTTATTCGTGTGGCTGACTTGAAGTGTTCTTCACATCTTTTTTTGTCGGTCAGATGTTTAGTTGAAGGCACTACCTCGATTTCTCAAAAATGCTTCAAATTGTCTTCAAATGACGACACAAAGCAGGTCTGCAAACTGGATGAATTGAAAGTTTGCACATTTTTGCGTCCGATTCCTAACCAATCGAATACTGAGAGTTGATAAGTAACGAAGATGTTTGGTTCTTTCAGTCGATTGGTCCCAACTATCAAGTCTTTGCAGTGTCCAGCTCCAATGATGAGATCACTTGGTCGGGCTTGTTAAAGTCGGGATCAGCCAACTGTATTTCTTTTACTGTCTCCCAATTGTCTGTGTTGATGTACCTTGAAGGAAAATCGTTTGTCTTTTTTGTCAAAACTGACGCGTCAATGATAATTGGTGCTTTGTTTTTGGTTGAAGGCAAAGATCAACAAATGCGCGACTAGCTGAGATATCATTTGCTCCGAATCCAAAAACATGAGTATTGTGCATCTCTATCTTTAGCTGAAGTCTTTCTACTGCAACTTCAGCTAGAAGATTAACCTGAGATGCAGAGTCCAGAATTGCTCGCAGGTATACGATTACTCCTTGGACTTTAACAGGAACAATTGGTTTTTGCAGAAAATTTTCCTGTGTCTTGTCTTCATGGGTGAGGGCTGCTGTTATCTTTTGATCAATTGTTATTGGTTCTTTATTACTGCTTGAAGCTCCAGATGTAACATTTTCCCGTTCCCCTGCGCTGGCTTTGCGGCTGTTTTCAAACAATTTTTTCATTTGATTGCTGACTTGATGCGCATCTTCTCGATGCAACAAAGTGTGATGCTGTCATCCACATTGGTGGCATGAAAAAGCTTCGCGGTTTTCTGCTTGGTGTCCTGGTTGTAGACAATTGAAACAAAGTCCTTTGATTTCGGTCAGCTGGGCTTGCCCATTGACACCTAAACCTTTGAAATTCCCACATTTGAAAATTCGGTGTTCCTCTTCACAACATTTGCATTGCTGATTGGTTATCATGACATGAATGTGAAGTTGTCTCTGTGCATGATTTTGTTGCGAGTGCAATTGTTTTTTGGTATTTGATGAACTGTTGCTTGGTGCTGCTGCCTTCAAGGCTTGAACACGCTCCTCCAGGAAATTCTTTAGTTCCTGATAGGTCGGTAGTTTTTTCCCCTTTGAAGAAAATTTCCTGAACTTTTGTGTTCCGGTGGGCAGTTTATCTGCAATCAAGTAGATAAAAAAGGGGTCCTGATGCTCACCTGGTTGTCTCATGATCCGAAGAGAGAGAAAGTCTGCGCTCCTCCGTTGTGTCGACAAGTTTTCGTAATTCCAGCGTGTTTTAATTTGAAAGTGGTCGATTGGAGACAATTTCATGGATGAGGGTTCGCCATATTAATTTTTTGTTGTCATATCGGTTTTGAAAAATTTCCATTGCAACATCAAAGTTGTCGTCGGTAATTAAAGTTCGCATCTTCGAAGCTTCTCCTTTCACTGATGACTTCAGGTACTGTAATCTCAAACTGCTTGCCAATTGATCGTTATCTATTACTGCTCCCTTCAAGCGATCGAAAAACGAGATCCAGTCTAAGCAGTTTTCGGAAAAACTGGGCAAGTCGAGCTTCGGCAGATTGATGTTCTGCTTATTTCTCGAAATCGTGGTGCTTCTGCATATTTTTCGAAATCGGCTGCAAATGAGCTCTCTTGTGACAAGTGTCGTCTTTCGCTGAACAAGCCGATGTACCTAATCGATGTTTTGGCATATCGGGTAATCTTACTCCTCTGTCTCAACTATCTGCTGTAGTCGGATAAGGTCGTTTTCTTTGAGAAGTGTAAAAGGTTTTTTCATTATGCCGTCTGTTTCATTGTAGCGTTTTGTTGCTGCTCCTTTGTGGGCTCCAGGCGACTCTCGAAGACGTACTAGATTTTCTGGCATGTTTATGATATGATGTTGTCTAACTGTTCTTTGCTTTGGTCTCGACGCTGTTTTTATTTGCATTCTTTGTTTGTATTCTTTGTCTTTATCTGTTGCCGTAATATTTTTTGTGGCTAAAAGCTCAAAAATCAAGTTAAAACAGCGTAAATGTTGTAAAGATAGTGTTGCATCTATCCCCCAGCAAAAGTGCGGCAAGTTTTAACGCGCGAAGTAAGACTTAGTACTTTAGTGGGCAAGGTAAGTCCAAAGCCGAGTTGTCGGATGAGAACTAGAGAGAGATTGACTTCCCCTGAAGTCATCCCAAAAAATGCAGAATCTTGAGCATACAGTTACCCCACAAGATTAGCTCTACCGGGTCCCTTGGTTAGGTTAATCAACCTAGTTATACAAGTTAATCAACTTGAATAACAAGTGGGGGGATGATGGTATCTAGTAGGAGCCCGGCTTTCAATTTCCCTTTAAGTTTTCCCTTTTTAGGTTATGAACGAATTTTTGAGAAATTGAATGCTTTGGGTGCTTACTGCTTCGCATATTTTACGCTTATCCTATGGTTTGGCGGACTTTTAAATGTGGCCGCGCTTGTTTTTGTTAATTAGACCTCTTTAAACGCTTTAAAGACTTAAATTCTTAATGCTTAAGAAGAACTCAAGCTCAAAAGGAAACAAGTGTTTGTGACAAAATCAGGTGAAATTATGATTTATTAGTTCAATTCACGTGGTAATGTATTGTTGAATTGCTTGAGGAAGTCATCTAAAATTGAAGTTTTGAAGCTCTTGATGAATGAAGGTCAAAAATTTGTTTACCGTAACACCCTATTACAATCCTACTATGAGACCAAAGATATCTGAGAAGCACCGAAGCATTCATACAGAACGGTAGCTCTATTTCTTTCTTTGATGTTTCCACGTCTATAAAACGAAAATACGCAGGCCGTTTTACGCATCAACTTATTGGAACTGAATCTTTAACAACTACTGAAATTCTTTTACTGATCAAAAACAAATGAAATGAACTTCTTTTTTTTCTGTAAATTTTTCACTGGACAATGGAAAAAACCGACGCTGAAGATGTGGCCAATGCTATGGTGAGTAAAAACAACTCACAAACATCACAAGAACAACAGCTACAAACGGAAGTATTTAGGCTTCGTAAAACTATTGTTAAACAACACCAAAAAATTGAAGGGCTAACAAAAAACCAGAAAAAGTTGAACGATAACCTCAGAGCACAGGAACGGTTCCCAACAAAAGATAACGTTTAAATCGTTAACCCCCATTTGATACTCGAAATGTACAGGATTTTACCCTCGAAACATTAAAATTTTTTGATAAACTTCTCGGAAGGTACCTGGAGAGACCCAGAATCAAAGCTTGTCATTTTGTAGCGGGTCACCTGAAGTACAACAATATGCCTACTGTCATTTGCAAGTTCAACTATTTTGCAGACCAAAATAAAAAAAATTTTAAGAAAAGGCTAGACTTACGAAACAAGAAACACTCAATCAATGGAAACCTTATCTACATAAAGGAGCCACTCACTAAGTGTGAGACTCAAATCAAAGCAGAGGCTACAAAACGCAACCTAATTACAACAACACACAAGGGAATTGTTCCGTTATCAATGCAAACAACAAACCAAAACCTCAATTTTTTCGGCTGAAAGAAATAAAAGACTTAGACTTAAACAAGGTCACAACCATTAAAAAACTTAATGTTAGAGACGATGATGTAGACATCAGATCTCCCGCTGCCAAACGACAAAAATGGTAGACAAATAAATTAAGATTTTGAAAACGAAAACTGAAACCTATTACTCGTTCTTGATTCATGTTGAAATGTGCTTTCTGTTACCATAACTCAAAATTTCCTATAATGTTCAACCGGAAGAAAAATTATTTTGTTAGGATTCTAAATATTAGTATTAGTATTGCACCTGACGCTACAGAAAACCACCAGCTGGTTATACTCTTTGGTTAGCAAAGTTCTCTGTCCTTAAGTCTGCTTGTAACTGCCCCAAGTAGTCAAGTTTTTGAAAAGACAGGGTTAAGGTGAAACAAAACTTGTGCTCATTGCTTTTCTGGTCCTGTGATTTTCGACTATTAATCTGATGAAAGTCTGACTTTTGCTTTTGTTTTGCGTTTTTTTTTTCTTTCTTTCTTATTTTTAAATCATTTGTACACTTTTGACATTGTCTGGCGGCCTGCGTAGCTAGTTAGTTAATTAGTTAAAGGTTTAACTTTTATCCAAAAACATATCAAACGGTTTCCAAATCAGGCTTCAAAACATTCGTTCTCTAACCAAAAATTTCAATGAACTACAAGTGTTGCTAGAAATCTTAGATGAGAAACTGTCGGAAATCTGTCTGACGAAAATTTGGCTCCCTCGAGAAGGTCACTTTTGTAACTTGCATGTATATGCCTCCAAACACAGTTAACACTGAAACTCATACAAAAACTGAAAGTTATGTTGACAGTTTTTTAAAAGAACTGCAATCTTCTTTCAATATCGTCATTGTTGACTTTAAAATAGATTTTTTAGAGAACAATCAAAAGCGAGCGACGTTGAAGGAAATTATGAAAAGTAGTTGTATGAAAAAAATTGACAAAAATTTGATTACGCGAGAAACTGAACGCTGAAAATCAAACATAGACATCTTTCTTAGCAATTTTACAGCGGAATTAAAAGTTTTAAAAACTCTTGTGACTATAGCTTTTCAAACATAACTTATGTATATCTCTCGTCATTATTCTGTGTTTCATGGTTTTCAGACGGTGACACAGACGGAAAGAAATTTTGAATACATCACTTCAAGAAATTGGCAAAAACTTAAAAATATCTTCCTAATTGAAAAAAAGTTTCCGCTCTGAGTCATAAAATACCAAACTGGAAAGTGGTGAGCAATTCAAGACAATTGATAACAAGCTTTAGGAGCTTGAAAAATTACTATCATCAGTTTTGAACAGATATCTACCCAAGAAAGTGGTAGAAAAATGAAAACCATCTCAGATGGGTTGATAATTAATTGAGAAAGGAAACTGCACAAAGAAATAGAATGTTCGGAGAATTTAAGAGAACGAAAACAGTTGAGGCCAAAAAAAAGTCAACAGATTAACGTAAAAAAGTTAAACTAATGGCAAAATTAAAAATGAAACAATCTAATCATAAAATAATAGAAAAGCATGCAGCAATATCAAACCTTCTAGTACGGAGCAAACTAATTGTACGTTTTTACATTTAGGTAAAGTTTTGACATTATTGACAGAAAAATCCTGCGTAAAAAGTGAAAAATGAATGGATTGAGGTCATGTAAATACCACTTTGAGATCATATTTGAAAAATAGGAAACAATTGGTACATTCTGGACAAAGGAAGTCGCAAATGACACAAACCAAATACTGGGTACCACAAGAATCTATAACAGGCCTACTTCTTTTAATTGTTTTCATAAATAATTTGAAATTGAAAAGCGCATACTCGATTTTAATTTTCAATACCAATGATACTGCAGTTTAAACTATATCAAATAAAACATATGCTCGTCACGAACATCAAAAGATCTTATCCCAAACAGAAAACTTGATAATTTTGGACAAATTTACACTGAACACTGATAAAAGTTGGACCATAACCTTCAAGACTAAGCACGACAGAAGTGATGTCTTTACGGTGGATGAAAAGCCACTTAGAAATCTAAATTCTTTAAGTTACTTGGGCATAACTATTGACAAAAAACTAGATTATAGAGAACACTCAAAACGCGTAGAAAAGAAATTGGTACAATTTTGCAGACTTTTCTATAATTTGAGAAACATTTTAAATCACAGCCAATTTATCAAGATAATCAGCACTTACGTTAAACCAGTGGTTTAATACGGGATTCTAATCTATGGGACTGCCCATATATATACGATGCAGAAAAAAGATGCAAAAGTTAATAGAATACTGAGAGTAATCTTTCTTAATCGAAAGTTTGAATCAATTTCTCTCATCAGAGAGAATTACAAAGTTCTTTCCAACCAGGAGCTTTAACTTTACGAAGTTTTCAATCTGATGACTAAATGAATAAGACCTGGCAATTGTATCGTGGACACAGATCACCTCATTACACAAAATGACATTTCAAAACTGTGCTCATGCGAAAAACGAATTAAAGTTGTCCCCTTAATTCATTTTTTCCGAAAACAGTCTACCAAACAAAATCCGAAAACTCTTAAACTTTTTCTCAGAGTGGATTCTAATTTTGTAACAAAACTAAAAAATTCGAGCCCTCCACAGTTGAAAAATATTGCTCACAATAACGGGAGAACTACTTTTCACTGATTGAACAACTCACTAGGTTAATTTATGGCTTAAATTAGAAACTTTATTCATCTGGCTAAAAATCTGGCTAATTTGAGATCGTTTTAGAACTAACCTTCGGTGTTTTTTCTTGCTATTACTTTGCTTTCGATCTCCACTGAATAGATTTTGAAATGGATATCAAGAAATTTTTCTTCGGACTATGTGACGCCTGAAAACGGATCTTACGGTCTAATGGCAATTTTATGGCGCTCATTTTATATGTATTGATCAAGTGTGTAAGTGCTCTATTTATTCTCTAAAGACACCAGGAAACAACTTATTATTATTATGAAGGCCAACTTTTAATTCACACCAAAAAGATATAGTTCTTCTTTTATATTTAAACTTATACAATTTTATACCAGCAGACATTGTATTCAATTTTTCATCCGATCTGGACAATTCCTAGCCAACACATTAAAATGTTCTCGCGTACTACTGCGTACTTGACTAATTTTTCAAAAGGCGTAATAGATGACACGAAGCAAACAACTCAGACACACGAATCGTTTACGTGCTATTACCTTTTGGAAGATTTTTACAGAGAACACTGAGATTGAGCCCGACAAATATATTTAAGTCTAAACATTTTATCGTAAATTTGAGCCAATTATTGAACGTCCTTTTCCCACAATGATTTGCACCGTGAAACACGAGAAACTTTAATAGTGGGTTTTTTCCCAAAGAAGAATTGAATTTTTTTAAACCTAAACAGATTAAAACAGTAGCCATATTGAAATTCCCGGAAAAAGTTTCCAAAATTTGCAGTTTTTCTTTTTTCGATATTATCTATCCGAAAATTTAGTTTGAAGATCTGTTCTCAATTATGATCCTTACTGCTACGAAACTCAACTGATTTTAGATAAGCCTAATTACCTCCCCCCAAAAACTTCTCATCAGGAAAATTCGAGTAACATTACTCTGTCTATTCCGTTTGCGGACCCCAATATCAATATCTCAATCAATATCTCAACTGTTTTTAGATTTTAAAACATGAACGTAGATTTTTAAGAAACAATGAAATACAGAGGCAATGCCCGCCCACCAATGGAAACAACATTGAAAAAATCAAGTTCAAGTTTTCAACTTTGAATCAGAGTTTTCCCGATCTTTTCCTGTAGACTTTTCTCCTGCTTATATATATACTTTTTAGGCTTTCATTTTTGGAATGCTTCCGATGGAGCAAACATACATATTTGAACTTAAAAAACGGCGCTGAACTTCAATGATCTCTAGTTTGTAATTGCGTTGCATATCAGTCGTTTTTTTTTACTTCTATCCTTCTACTAGGAAACTGAGAGAAAAACAATTATGTCATACAAACTTAACACAGCCACAAGAGTGATTAAAAACTAGATAGAGCAAAATTGAGAGCAAATTTTGCGAATAATACATATTTGCTTTATTTGCTTGTTCGACTGAAATATGTGAGTGTTTCATTCATAAAGAGCATCACAAACACTTGCAGCAAAAAGACAATGGCTACTGCTCAGCACTTTGCTATAAATATATGCTCTTAGTGTCCTACGCGTAATTTTAAAGAAAAGTCTTTGAAACTAAAAGAAAAGAGACCCTGAAATTTAATGAACTTGATGCTGAAATAAGGGAAAAACTTGTCAACGAACTTGAAACCAGGCAAGCTTATGGATAGTCCGTCGAAAAATTGAACTGGATTTATATTCTTTCGTCCTAACAGTCAATTCAAAACAGATGGAGAACTTTGTATTTCTCCGTTAGAAGGCTCCTAGCTGGGAACTGGGTCGCGCCCAAAACTCTAACAAAATTCCGAATGCTTTGTCTGGTGGTTCATGTACGTTTAAGGAGTGGTCTGTTTAGTCCCATAAAAGCTACTTTCTCGACCATTAAAAAAGCACTCTGGATAACACACGAAGTGTTAATCAATAATTGCAAAAGAAGAAACGAGAAAAATGGGCGCCAGAATGTTATAACTGAGTAATTTCAACAATTCAAGAGAAATTTTTAAACTAATAAATTCATCACTCTTAGTCAAACCAATTCAATCAGTCTATCCGCAAGTGCTCCAAACTCTTTCAATTGGCTCCTTAGCTCAATTAACCCAACTCTAATAATTTCTGCCTCCCAGTATAACAATTAACGGCCAGCAACTTATTGTCACTTCAACAAATTTTGAATAACACTGCAGTTTCACTTACTACAACTAAGAAATTATGTTCTTCAACCGAAAACTCATTACATTTCCCATTGAGAACTTAATGCTCCCCTTGAGCTTTCTCTCTCACACAAACTTGAGTGACAAACTGCTACTCCTCGGTCTTGTAAGTCTGAGCGTTTTTCCTGTGGTAATGAGTCCTCAGCCTTATCAGTTTTCAACGGAAATAAGAAACGTGCTGTTTCACTTAGAACATTTCGACCGACGTTTTAAGTGCAAGATTCGGCATGCAGATTGTGTTTTTAAAAACCAAAAACTTTTCACATATTTGCTCAAATTAACCGAAATTCCGTGGTTCACTTTATTCGCTAAATTCAGGACTCTTTAAATTCTATGCTTGTTGCTCAACTATACTTAAGCGAATTCTTTCATACTGGTTCTCATTCCCTTGAGGCAATGGATACTCGTTCAGTATACTGTAGAGACTACGTTGCCTTCCATTAAGGGGCAGTAATCATTACTTTTTTTACCAAATTTCAACAATTCTCTTGATGACCGCACTCACTGAAAGTACAAATCATGAATAAATAGGGCTTCCTACTCTTTTTCTTTGTTAAATATTTGCAACCGTAAAGTTTTTGAAACTGACAATAACCAATTTGAATTTTCTTGCAGTTTAGTGCGGTTTTATAGGATGATTATAACTCTGGTAAAGGTCCTGTACAAAAATAACGAAAAAGTTTTCTCAATTATTTTTCCTTTTTCTTTTTTATAGAGAGGGGAACTAAACACTTTTGGATCACTAAAAAAGTTGTCTGCTTTGTTCAATGCAAATGAAAATCTTCAAGGAGTCACCGATTACAATTTGAAGCCAATTGGGTTGAGGAAGTAGAGTTTAATGATTTGATGGTGGTCGCGAAACTTCAGATGCCTGCTATTGTAACACTTGAGTTTCTCTCGACCAAACTTTCCGTCAAACGGCTCTTGTTTCTCTGCGGATTAATTTAGTCTGAGCAAAAGTTCGAACAAGTAAATTATCCTTGCTATCAATCACAAATCTTGAAGTTAATTCATAACACTTTAATTCTACGGAAAAACCCCTCTTTCAATGTTTTTTACAGATTGATTTTCAGATAGTTTTAATGCTACTTTTCATTATTTTTTTACTATTCCACTGAAAACGCACTACAACAAAAGTAAAAATATTTTATCCTAGCTCATCTTTCAAGTTAACTTTCAAACTTTACCTGATATACATAAATTACTGATTATATATTGATTAAATTACATTTTAATTATAAGAACTCTAAAGATTGCTTGCATTATTTGCCAGGCTTTACCAAATATTTTTACCAAACTTTTTCTGCAAACCAAAATCACTCCTGAATTATCACTTCCATGGTTATCTAAAATGTCAGCAAATTGATGTAAAACTGTACTACTATATTTACAAACAATCAAACTAGCATGTTTGCTTGTTCTACATAAAACAAACATTTTTTTTGAAATAAACAATGAGACCTTTTTTGAAACACGCTTTCAAATTTTGAGTAAGCTATCGAAATCATGAATCTTTTCTCTCAAAGTTTCAACGAGCCTGTTTAAACTATCGTTAGACAAACAGTGAATCACTTTTTTCCTCATCAGCTTATAATGATGTAAAACTCTTTAGAAGAGCTTTATGAACTTGATCGGGAGCTCGTGAGAACTTTAGAAGAGTTTTAATGTGCAAACATTTAAATCAACAAATGGCTGTGTTGACTTTCGAGATGTTAATAAACCCAGAGGTCCACGCATTTTGGTAAAAAAAATTGATAAGGCGGAAAAGGTGGCAATGTTTTAATTACAACAGATGCGGAAATTACATCGAGCAGTAGTTGATTAGACTATTATTTTTCACACCACCGTTCAGTAGCAGCAAGGGAGATAGTGTCAAAAAGCCTTTACTCAGAAATTTTCCACTATTCAATTTTATGTAGTACTTATTGAGTGTTAACAATTTTTTCATCAATAAGTTGACTTTCGATAGCCCCATTTATATAGCCCCGTTGTTTTTATGGGACATCTAAATTTTAATCATATTGGGAAACTACTTTTTTACTACTCGATTTTTTGCTTTTTCGTTTTTTAATAAACCTTATTTCACGTGTCAATGTTTCAGGGTGCGACTGAAATATGACGAATTTCTGCTTGAACCTTAATGAGTTAGTGGAAAATAGTTTCGATATAAAAGTTCATATAACCCGATTATATGAAATACTTTATTGTTTTAATTGCGTTATTGTGCGATTTTTCCACTGACCGCCCCCATCCATATAGCCGAAAATTAAGCACACCTAAAACTTAATGTTTAGTCGAGTACAAAAAAGTCTCCGTATCTGGTAAAGAGTACTGGTAAGAGTACTCCGTACCTGGTAAAACAGACTGACAGCCATATTTTCATTATTTTTCAAGAAATTAAAATGAAAAAATAAAAAATCCTTTACGAAGCCTCCTGTAGCTCCGAAAAAGACGGCTGAAACAAGTTTTCCTGTCATGTTTACCGATCGTTGCAGATGCAGAAAAGTTGAAGTCCGCTATTGCTATGCAAGTGTTTTTTTCAATACTCCACTTTGTATTTTTTTTTCTAAAAGTCTATCATAATTATATATACGAAGTAAATCAAATTAATCTATACTGTTCAGGCACATATAAATAATGTGCGATAGCGGAACAGATCAGTCTTAAATTGATTTAGGTTGCATTTCCGTTTTATTCGCTGTGGACAAATTTCTGCATGTCATAAACTTCGCATGTACTCATTTTCCCTAAATTGTGGGGGTTTGCTACCGTAATGGAATTATTCTATTGATCCCCAAATTTCCTATTAAGATTGACGTGGGGTGTTTTTGTGCCCTCAGGGTTATTTTCATCTGTTTTCCAAACTAAGTGTCTAGGCCTGTTAGATAATTTAATACGGCGCAGTAATTTACAGTGAACTGGGGTTTGGTTTTCAAAAAATTTGAAAAACTTTACGGAACTTTACCGAACATTCCTTTTTTCTGTGGGTGGAATGTTACAAAAATGGCAAGAACTGGTCACCAACCTTGACTGGTAATCCTGAATCATCGGAAACTCTATATATCACAGTCGACGAGTTCGGACGTCCGGAACTCAACTCAATCGTAGATGTGCATTCATTCGCCCAAACTACAGGCGCTGAAACAGAATCAATTTATTGGACCTCATCCGAAATGAAGGGACTCGATCTTTTTTCAATAATCCAAATTTATTCCTACCAATTTATCACTTTACCGACAAGCTGATCAGTTTGTGAAAAAATCCTCTAGAAAATATCTGAAAAAGCCAATACAACAGCTAAACTTTCCCGGGTCGAGGTTTGGCGGTGAATTTTTGTAAGAAACGCGGTGAAATGCGTATTTCTTACATCTTTTTGTGGCGACTTCGGTGAAAAATTCACTCAAAAACCTTGACCCAGGTTACAAAACCTTGCAAAATTGCTTAATTCTTTGATAGTCAGAAGAATGGTCTTAATCAAACGCTACTTTTTTGCTCATAACATTTTTATGCTCATAAACACAATTACCGGTTGTATCATAGTCCTAAGCTATAGCCGCTATTTCTGTTTATCAGCATAAACCGTTATGAGTGAAAAATGTAGTACCTGATAAAGACATAACATTTTTGACGTCTTACGCTTTTGAGTCATTGCCTGAACATAAATATTAGGTGAGCTCAAAAAATCTTTAATTGGTTGCAAAAAACTAAAGAAGGAAAGGTGAAAAAGAAGCGGTCAAAATATACTAAAATATTTAAAAAAACGCAGAGAAAAAGAAATCGAAGAGCCAAAAGCTAGACATTCAGACAAACTCAAAATCCTTTAGCAAAAAAAACGACCTTAAAGTCGATTATATAACCTCAGTTAAATATCAGACTCTTAAATGAAGCATTCGCAAGTTTGGGGTTGATATTTACCATTTTAATCCAAAATACAGTTCGTTTGAACGAACCAAAATTTTCTGGAATAATACATTCCGTAAAAGCGTAAACTTTTGAAGTTTTTGAAAAAAATGTCAACTTTGATATTTCATGAGCATTATGGCATTATTATGATTTTAAAAATCTTAGAGATGTCTCATCTTCATATGTCCAACTCATAAAACAACCACACTCCACTCACACACTAACTCTCTCGCTGTCTTTTCTCTCTCTCTCTCTCTCTCAATCTCTTACACACACATACCCCATACGTTACACACACATCCATACAACCACACAAGCAATTAGACAAACACAGAAACACAAACATCTCGACAACAAAAATTTTCTTTAATTTTTTTTAGGCATCTGATCTTTACTAAATGTTTGTCAATTGCCCAAAGACCAGGAAGCGAGGTATGTAAAAAAACAAACCTTATAACAACATTAAATTCCTCGGCATCCTCTTGTCTCAGTTAAATAACGCCCTCAAGTCAAATTCCTTCATCCTCTATCACTAATGACTGCTGATACAGTATCCATGTCAAAACAGATAAGAGTAGA
This sequence comes from Convolutriloba macropyga, assembly GCF_964194025.1. NCBI lineage: Eukaryota > Metazoa > Xenacoelomorpha > Acoela > Convolutidae > Convolutriloba > Convolutriloba macropyga. The sequence continues at coordinate 56,716,955 of NC_134471.1, read as the reverse complement.
GCTAAGTTGATAATTTGTTGCGAAAGAATCGGACTAATGTAACCTACAACTGTATTTAACCAAAACACCTTCTTTGCTCTCTGTAATTACAGGGGGACGGCTCGTGCGACTCTGTGCGTAGCAGAGAACTTTCCAACATACATCATAAGGTTGCAACAACAAATTTTAAATTCTGTCAAAGTACCTTTGGATAAATTGAAAGCAAATTATATGGAGAAATATACTCTACTGATTACATCAAAAAATATGTTGTCATTTAGCACAGACAATTACGGAAAGCATTCAACACATTCGAGACAGATAAGTGAATTACAATTTTTGGGAAATGGTCAAAAGTTTCGTCGCTCTTCATTCAGTTCTTCTTTGTTTTTTATAGAAAACTATATAAGTTTTCGAAAACTTTTTATTCAACTCTCAGTTTTGGTTTTGACTTTTTAAAGCCACATTTTGTGGCAAATTATAAAAAACTTTTCAAACTTTGTCAAAATTTCTGGCGGTATTTGCACTGTGCTTCTAATTATGTCCAACTTATAAAGGAAAAAGCACCGTCATACTCCACTCACACACTAGCCTTAATTTCTTACTCTCTTCTCTCTCTCTCTCTCTCTATCTCTCGCTCGCTCGCTCGCTCTCTCTCTCTCTCTCTCTCTCTCTCTCTTGCTCTCACTTTCTTTCTCTCTCTCAATCTTACACACACAAGGAGAAACCACACACGTTACAAACCTACATACACTCACTCACATAGGCCCTCACGCAAACACATAAAAAAACAACAAAACCACAAAAAAGCGCTTTTAAATTTTTACTCTTGGCATCGAATTTTTAATTAAGGTTCGTTAACGTTCATTTGAGTTCCGATTTGGTTTTTCTGGAAAACTAGGCATGGAATTTTGAGGCAATTGTATGGGTAACTGGCACTACATTTGAAATGAACTTTATGAAGTTTTTCTGAATACTTTATCCATCTGTATTTTTTGTGAGCATAAACTGACACTTATTTTTCTATTCAATCTGGCAAAAGTGTTATCACCTATTTCAAATGCACACAGTTTCTTTATAGGAAATATTTAGAACCGCAATTTGTAGCGAGTAATTTTTTGCGTCTATTATGTTTAAACTTCTCGTTTTTGCATCTGATCATTACGGAAGTTTCGTTAACGTTCTTTCAAGTCTTGTTTGTTTTTTCCTGCAATACTTAGTATGGACTTCTTGAGGCAGGTGTATCAGTAATTTCAAGAAGGAGAATAAATTTGAAATGAAATTTTGAAGTTTTTTGAAAAATTTTGTCGCTCAGGACGTTTCAAGAGCTTAGCAGGACACTTAATTTTCTCAAATTTTGTAAACGTGTAATCAAAGAGCTTCAAAAACACAAAAATTCCAGTATTAAACTCTTTGCCGCAAATAATAGCAAATATAGAGTTTTCCTAATTTTTTATGAGTTCCGACAGTTTTTGCACTCGGCAATATTTGCGTCTATCCTCTAGCGGACCTAACCCTCTCAATTCCTTTCTTTCTACTTCTCGCGCTCTTACACACACACACACACACCCACTAAACACACGCACACACATACTCTCAAATAGGCGGCGACACACACAATCACAAACCTACAAAGAGTTTTACAATCAATAAACTGTTTGGTTTTTGTAAAAGAAACACTCAAATACTGGTAAAGATCAGTTAGAAGAGCACAATTTCAATGTACAGGAAAGTGAAAAATTGAAAAAAAAGAACATTTTCTTCCATTTTTCAAAAAATTTATAAACAGTTCTTTTGAACTTTTCAATCTGCCCATCCATAAAGTATCTAACTCTCAAAATTTTTTACAAGGTATTATGTTTAAGTAGATTAGTTGAAACGATCAGCTCTGGCAATAAGAAATTTGAGTACAAATAAAAAAGACAGAAGGAAAATTCGACTTGGCTTTTCAATAATGATACTGTTTGGTTTGATGTCCATTTTAAGTACCAGTTTTTCAAATAAACTCAAAAAATACAGAAACTTTTAGTCACGAAGAAATTCAAATATTTGTTTGCAAAAACAAGTCTAGAGTTTAGAAAACAATATTTTTTTCTGATTTAAGTTTTAAATTTTCAATGTGGATTTCTGTTTTTTTAGAGCTCTAAATTGCCTGAAATCTCCATTTTCTGGTTAATAGAAGAAATGGGTTGTGCAATAGTTTTTAACCAGCAGAAAAAAGAGATAGGGAAAAAACAATTTTAAAGGGAAACTTTGAGAATAAAAACAAAGTAAACTTCTTTTTGAAAAATTTTGGTCAATTAGAATTGTTAATCTTTGGGGCTGAAGATCTACACAACTATTGGTAAAAAATTCCTCTAACCTAATTTCATTTACAACAATTTTTTGCGTTACTTTTCATCCTAATTTTCAAAACGATCTGGGAATGTCGCAAACAAAACGCCAATAATTTTTCTTTACTTTTTTACTTGGGAAGAGTTTTTTTTTAGTTTTCCAGACAGTTTCTCTTGTCTCAAATAACTGTCACGAAGATAAATTTTCGGGCTTGATTTACAGTTTACTGCTGCTGCTGCTATTGCAGAATTTGAAAAAAGGTCCAAAAGATATTGGATGCTTGATTCTAACCAAACATAACGTTATACAGTGATCTATGTAGATTTTTTAATTAATAATCATACAAAAGATCTAATTTGATTCTATGATTTTCAGCAAACAGTTAAAGATCGCACTAAAAAATTCCGTTATAGGGAAACACCTTACGGCACAACATGTACAATTTACGGCTTTTGTCGACAACAGTGACAACAAATTCAATAGCCAGAGTTGGAATTCTCCAGTTTCTGCATGGAGCCGTCTTATCTATAACTGCTAATTTGCCTTTTGTTTTCTCACTAAGAAATATGCAATGCGAGCGAATTTCATGAATATGAAAGCCAACTAGCTTTCTTATTACAATTCAAAGAATTTGAATTGTATTGGGGCGCTGTCTTTTTTTTCCGACTAGAAAAGGTGTATTGGAGAAGTCCTTTTTAAATCAATTTTATTGGAGTGAATTTTCAAACAAGTAATAAAACACGTGAAAAAATTCGGATTGAGACTGTTTGTTTCTGAACAAAATGAGGAATGGAGCGAAAGGAGAGTGATTTTTTGTTCATATCGCTGTTTTCTGGAGACGAGAAATTGAGGTGTGAAAAAAATTCTGTAAGCGAGGGAATCTTTTGTTCACGTCCGGCATTTCAAAGCAGTTTTTTCAATTTTTTGGTTAAGAGGTTTAGTTATGATTTTGTGGTTTTGGTTGTGTTTCAAAGGTTTCTGGAAATTCTTAACAATTTTATGCTAATTCGAAGGTTTTTAATGTATTTTGCTCATTTTTGTGCTCAGGGCGATTTTTTGACGATTGTTTTGTTTTGTTTTACTGCCTCAAATGGGTATTGAAAAGACCCCTATAACCTGAGCAAATTTCAGATAACAAGTGGATACAGTTTTGTGGATATGAAGATTTTTTTTGTTGAGAAATTTGACATTGGCGAAAATTGAAACTACTTTTCCTAATTTTTTTGCAGTTTTTTTCTGTTTTCGAGACAACTTTCCCAGCCTATTATGACTTGCCTATTGATTTGCGAGGACTGGATGCCCTATTGGCTGAAAAGAATTTTTGTTTGGATTTATGTGCTTCTATTAAAAAATATCAAATTCTTCCAGTTTTTCAGTCCAAGTTGCTTATCATAGTTTAACAGATTTGATTTTCTTGTTTTTAATTATTTGTTTTATGGTTTTCTTACAAGAAAAACATAATTTACGGGGAGCACGTTCTGTTGGATGGCGTTTAAGTGGATTTCCACTTCGAGTCGTTTCCCGAATTCTTCCGGCTATGTTTTTTATTGTTTTTAAGATCTGTTCACATTTTCATGATCTTTGAAGTAGAATGGAGAAGTAACTTTGGTCATGCAAAGTGGAGCAAAAAAATAAAGTGGTTTTGTGGCGTGAAATTTTTCGCTCTAGTTTTAAAGTGGAGTGAGAAAACGGTGTTTGATCAGAAAATCGTTCTCGCTAGCGGTTTTTTGTTTTTATGCGGCAATTTAACTTGGATGTTTACTGTTGTTTTTTTGGATCGGATTTTGTTTCTAACTGGTTTTCGCAATACATTCATAGTTCATTCTAAGCCTAGTTTTCTGTTTAAACCAAATTTGCATTTCTCGCTAGTGGTTTTTTCTTCACATGCGGCATTTTGAGCATTTGAGTGGGGATTTTGTCTCGCCCTAACAGGAACTGAAGCAAAAGTTTGAGTGACTTTGTGACGTGAAAATTTTAAGAAACTGATTTCAAGGAAAGAAAAAGGCTTTTGAAAAATTTTTATGATACTCGCGATTTTTTCTTAAATTCTTTTTTAATAGCCGCCTCAGCTTCTCAGCTGGCTATTATAGCGCTCCTTTTTTTGAATTGTATTGGTGTTCTGTCCTTTTTTAAAGATCTGTTTACACATTTTCATGATTTTTCAAGTCAATTTGGAGTAGTGATTTTGGTCACACCGAAACAGGAAGTGGAGCAAAAAAGCGAGTGGTGTTGCGGCGTGACGTTTTTTCACTCTAATTTTAAAAACAGTTAAAGATCGCACTAAAAAATTCCGTTATAGGGAAACACCTTACGGCACAACATGTACAATTTACGGCTTTTGTCGACAACAGTGACAACAAATTCAATAGCCAGAGTTGGAATTCTCCAGTTTCTGCATTAATTACTTGAGATCCAATGAAGAAACCGAAACCTATGGAGCCGTCTTATCTATAACTGCTAATTGGCTTTTTGTTTTCTCACTAAGAAATATGCAATGCGAGCGAATATCATGAATATAAAAGCCAACTAGCTTTCTTATTACAATTCAAAGAATTTGAATTGTATTGGGGCGCTGTCTTTTTTTTCCGACTAGAAAAGGTGTATTGGAGAAGTCCTTTTTAAATCAATTTTATTGGAGTGAATTTTCAAACAGGTAATAAAACACGTGAAAAAATTCGGATTGAGACTGTTTGTTTCTGAACAAAATGAGGAATGGAGCGAAAGGAGAGTGATTTTTTGTTCATATCGCTGTTTTCTGGAGACGAGAAATTGAGGTGTGAAAAAAAATTCTGTAAGCGAGGGAAATCTTTTGTTCACGTCCGGCATTTCAAAGCAGTTTTTTCAATTTTTTGGTTAAGAGGTTTAGTTATGGTTTTGTGGTTTTGGTTGTGTTTCGAAGGTTTCTGGAAATTCTTAACAATTTTATGCTAATTCGAAGGTTTTTAATGTATTTTAATCATTTTTGTGCTCAGGGCGATTTTTGACGATTGTTTTGTTTTGTTTTACTGCCTCAAATGGGTATTGAAAAGACCCCTATAACCTGAGCAAATTTTAGATAACAAGTGGTTACAGTTTTGTTGATATGAAGAATTTTTTTTGTTGAGAAATTTGACATTGGCGAAAATTGAAACTACTTTTCCTAATTTTTTTGCAGTTTTTTTCTATTTTCGAGACAACTTTCCCAGCCTATTATGACTTGCCTATTGATTTGCGAGGACTGGATGCCCTATTGGCTGAAAAGAATTTTTGTTTGGATTTATGTGCTTCTATTAAAAAATATCAAATTCTTCCAGTTTTTCAGTCCAAGTTGCTTATCATAGTTTAACAGATTTGATTTTCTTGTTTTTAATTATTTGTTTTATGGTTTTCTTACAAGAAAAACATAATTTACGGGGAGCACGTTCTGTTGGATGGCGTTTAAGTGGATTTCCACTTCGAGTCGTTTCCCGAATTCTTCCGGCTATGTTTTTTATTGTTTTTAAGATCTGTTCACATTTTCATGATCTTTGAAGTAGAATGGAGAAGTAACTTTGGTCATGCAAAGTGGAGCAAAAAAATAAAGTGGTTTTGTGGCGTGAAATTTTTCGCTCTAGTTTTAAAGTGGAGTCAGAAAACGGTGTTTGATCAGAAAATCGTTCTCGCTAGCGGTTTTTTGTTTTTATGCGGCAATTTAACTTGGATGTTTACTGTTGTTTTTTTTGGATCGGATTTTGTTTCTAACTGGTTTTCGCAATACATTCATAGTTCATTCTAAGCCTAGTTTTCTGTTTAAACCAAATTTGCATTTCTCGCTAGTGGTTTTTTCTTCACATGCGGCATTTTGAGCATTTGAGTGGGGATTTTGTCTCGCCCTAACAGGAACTGAAGCAAAAGTTTGAGTGACTTTGTGACGTGAAAATTTTAAGAAACTGATTTCAAGGAAAGAAAAAGGCTTTTGAACAATTTTTATGATACTCGCGATTTTTTCTTAAATTCTTTTTTAATAGCCGCCTCAGCTTCTCAGCTGGCTATTATAGCGCTCCTTTTTTTGAATTGTATTGGTGTTCTGTCCTTTTTTAAAGATCTGTTTACACATTTTCATGATTTTTCAAGTCAATTTGGAGTAGTGATTTTGGTCACACCGAAACAGGAAGTGGAGCAAAAAAGCGAGTGGTGTTGCGGCGTGACGTTTTTTCACTCTAATTTTAAAGTAGAGTGAGAAAACGGTGTTTGAACAAAAACTCGCTTTCTGGCTCTTGATTTTTTGTGCATGTTTTTTTTCAATTTTTTGGATTGAATTTTTTTCTTAATGGTTTTCCCAATCTATTCATAGTTCATTCTACGGCTAAGTTTTTTGTATGAACCAAATTTTCCTTTTCTCGTTAGTGATTTTTTTGTTCACATGCGGCATTTTAACTTTGATTTTCTGTTTTTTTTTATTTTGATCAGATTTTTTTTGGAAATGATTTTCCCAATTCGTTCATAGTCCGTTCTAGGTCTATTTTTCTATTTAGTCAATGAAAATTCTTTGAACCGTACGTCTGGAGTTGTCCTGCTATGTTTTTTGTTGATTTTTTAGGTCGAAAAGATATTTTGGTCACGCCGAAACAGGAAGTGGAGCGAAAAAAGCGAGTTGTTTTGCGGCGTGAAAATTTTTTTGTCTCTAATTGTTAAAGTGGAGTACGAAAACGGTGTTTGAACAATAATTTGCTTTCTCGCTAGCGGTTTTTTGTGCACTGCGGCAATTTCACTTTGATTTTTGCTGTTTTTCAATTTTTTGGATCATTTTCATTCTTTCTAAATAGTTTTCCATATCTTTTAGTAGGTCATTCTAGGCCTCGTTTTTTGTTTGAACCAAATTTCAGTTTCTCCCTAGTGATGTTTTGTTCACATGAGGCATTTTGAGATTAATTTTGCTTTTATTTTTTAATTTTTTTATCTGATTTTTTTTCAGAAACGGTTTTCTCAATTCTTTATCAGTCCGATCTAGGTCTAGTTTTTGTTTAGTCAATGGAAGTTCTTTGAATGGTACGTCAAGACTTGTCCTGCTATGTTTTCTAATTCACAAGCTGTGTAAAATTGAGATAAATTTGAGTAATTTTTGCGATTTAATGCTTTATTGAGCTTTAGAAATTTATCAGTGGATGGATGTAAAAAGAAGGTGCTCAAAGAGAGGAAACATAAACTTACCAAGGGTAGTTGCCACAACAAACAAAACGATGCCGTTTTGAACTAGCATTTTTTCAGAAAAATGAAAAGAACAATTTCTTGTGAGGCGACAAGTTATGATCGAAACATGTGTCGTGTTACCGAAAAAGTTCTGACCAGTTTCTGCGTTTAATATTTCCAGAAGTAAATTCACTTCTAGATTAAGCGCATTTGATCAACACTTTGCATGCAGGCGCAAAAATAATAAGTTTAGCCATTGTTGCGAGCAACTACTCTTTGAACAAATACTTTGATGTCTCCCATAAATCGCAATTAGTCTTTCGGAGGTTATGATAGTGGTAATAATAATCGAATTATCTCCTCACATTCATAAACACATTACATTTTCTGTTTAAACTGTTCATTATTTTTTATTACCTCTTCGACTGTTCAAATGAGAAGCAGCATCAAAGCTAATTAATTAACTAATTGTTATATAATCAGTTAATAAAAATAGCATATGTTATTTTTTACAACAGGCATTTTGAGTATTGGTCTGTTTTCTAAAGAACCGCTTGAAAAAAGTCCTGGGGGTCATATTTCAGATCTTTGTTCACAAAGTGTAGTCTACCAAACAAAGCAATAAAATATCAAACAATCTATATAATTAATTAAAACTAGCGAGGTAAGTTGACCGTCGGATAAGCTTAGTCTCTATGATGTTGTTTTGCAAAATAATTAGTCAACAACCTCAGAAATACGACCATATTACTGTTGCAACCAAAAGATCAAAAAAATTATGAAATAATTATTCAGCTATCTGCCTTTTACTGCGGTTAACCAACACGCTATTGATATTTCAATAAAAGCTACTCAGCATATGCTTGAATTGCAGACTGATTATCATAAGAGGTTCGAATGAATACTAGCTAGATGCTAGTTTAGCCAAAAGTCCCATTTATGTTGTCTCCTTGTAAATGTTGCCCCAGATATTTAGAACTCGATGTAAAATTTGTTGAGGCAAATCATGATCGCCTGAAAAAAGAAAATTGAACTCATTTAAAACATATTTTAATTGATAGCAAGTCACTCAACTCAAGTTCTGCAAACTATAGAGTCATAAGTTGCTCACTTTTCTTTCAGTTCCAAGTTGTTTCAGCAGCACAACTACTTTTGTGGCAGAAAAATTCTGCAAAAATGAAAAGTATTTACACAACATACATGTAAACGGTCCGTAACCGTTCAGCCCCCCAATCCTTCCCCTTGTTATTTAGTTCAAATTTATTGAGTTCATATTCATAATCGCTGTAAAAGTCATATCTCTAACTTTGATTTTTCATGACTTTCAATGCCAAACTTTTTCATTCATTATCATACATGAGTTTCATTGTGCCACACTTAACTTTGATCGTAAATGCGGGTATAAACCACACCTTTGTAAGCAATTATTTAACAAGCATACAAGCTTATAGAAGAATACACAGCAAAATAAACTCTAGAAAATCAGTCGTTGTCTCTGAAAGCGGATCAGACTAAAGAAAAGATATCAAAGTTTGGCGCATCCTAGGTTTTAAAACCGAACCATCGACTCACAATACTGAGACAACTTAAAATTTCTGCCTTGTAGTTTTTCACTAAAACTTTAAAAAATCCCACCACCTAGCTGAATTAAACGTGCTGTAGATTTTTCCATCTGATAATTTTAACACTTCAAATTTATAGGCTGTCAGGCATTCTAAGTAAGTAACAGTTCGATGAACTTCCCCCTGCATCGTTCATTGCACTCTGAAATTCATGATGCAATCCGCTCAATGCAGTTCTCTAGTCCAGGCGGCTAGAGGTACCACATTTGCTGATAAGATTGATTGGGGCCTGAACGGGTGAGGCTGCGGGTTCTCTTTTGAACCAACGCATAGGCTTGCGACGGGGATAGTCGAACATATACATAGGTAGCAAAGCGTGATCTCTCTTAGATTATAGCACCTTCTAGTTCAGCTAAAACTCTCTGACCCTAAGTCTAGCGAAAAAGCATTAAAAAATTCAGGGTTTGATTAAGCCCTTCTTACATTCAAAGAGATATTCTAGCTGATTCTGATTTACAGTTTTGCACCTGCTGACACGCAAGTGCAAAAGTTTTTGTTTCTAGGCAAAATTTTCTAAAAGGTAAAACACTATACTCCCCAGGTTAGGGTGTTTCTCGGCGACCGTGATTAGACGAAACCCTCCCCACAACGCAAAGCGTACATAAAATACTTTAATAAACAGCATTCAAGCAAGATTTAGTAAAACATAAGACAACCAAACCATTGTTAGCTGTCCACAACAACAACATAATTAGCATTCAAGTTGTTTTAGATACAAAAAAACGATTAGTAAGCGTTCTAACAACATTTTAACTGCTAACTACAAGTGCAGTGACTCATAACACTCATAGTGCAATAAATTTTTTTTATGTGAAGTTCATCGTGCAACCATAAACTATTAACCATTATAAAGTAACCATTAACCAATGAGACAAGCCAAAGCCATGTCAAGCAAAACCAAAACAAAGTCAACCTCCAAGGCTCAACTCATGCAATTCTTGAAGTTCGAAGTCATTCAGGGGGAAGCAGCACAAGCCCTACTCGACGAAAAAATGCAACAAACAGAAGCAGCAGCAGACCTCCATGAGCTCGTTCACGAACTTCGACTGCAAAAAGCGGAGCTTGATCGCATGTGTAACGAACTCATAGAACAACAGTTGACACAAGAAGAGTTCGACACTGTTGAAGAATCTGCACGGAGAAATTGCAAATGGTTGAGAATCAAACAAAAAATCAGATTGCTTCATGGGTCAAACCATCAAAAGTTCATCTCTTCCGACACCTCCTCGGAAGAACCCAACAAACTACGGGGAAAGGTTGTTGTTTCAGGAACCAGAGGTGAAAACGCTGAGAGCTGTGATGAGGTGTTCAGTTCTGATGACCATTATGGTGTACCGTCCAAAAACAGTCATCGTGATCTTCAAAAAGAGAGAGCAAGTGTAGCAAAATACAACGCACAGCAGCAGAAGCCAAAAGAGCAAAGTGAAAAACAGGAGCTTCGCAGCCTCAGTGAAGATGCGAAACAGGTTCAAAATTGCCCCATCTTTGATGTGAATGTTCCAAATCAAGGTTTGGCTACCCTCAATATTTCAAGCGGTCAACCATCAGACACTGTGTACTGGAATTCCGGTACAACACCTGGATTTCAACCTCAAGCAATGCCTGACAATTTCACTCAACCGTTTGCAGACAAAATCTAACCACGTGATCAGCAACAGGCACGTCATTTGTTCGGTATTCAAATGGATGAATCATTCCCAGAGACAAACAAAATGATGAACGCTCCCAACGAAGAGATTAATCGTCACTTAAATTTCATGCCACAGCAGTTTTCTGAGCAAGAGTTCCCACAACGACCCCACAATGCTGAGTGGACCAATCATCAAGTGATGATGAATGCGTTCAGACTACCAAAGATTAGTCTTGACAATTTCTCAGGCGATCCTTTGATGTGGCATCAATGTTACAGCTTTTTCAAGTCAACCATTCACGACAATCCAGCTCTTTCAACTGTTCAGAAAATGACATAATTGCAAAACTCGGTAACTCACAAAGCAAAAGACTTCATCTGTGGTTGCTCTTACAACGGAGACTTCTATGAGGAGGCACTTCAGGAACTTATCAGAAAGTTTGGAAAGCCGCAGCATGCTGTGAGTGCGTACCTCACACAACTTGAACAATGGCCTAAGACCAGAATGGATGATCCCAGCAGTTTTGTAAGTTTTGCGTCCCCCCTCAGACGTTTGGTACAGACCTTTGGACTTCACCATTTTGAATCGGACCTAGAGCTTCTGCGGTAGTTAAAGTTGCCAAGGAAAAGTTGACAACGCCAATGACGATTCGCTGGAATCAACATGTAAGGAGCATGAGAAGAGAGCAACCCAATTTGGCTGACTTTGGAGATTGTATAAGCACATATGCAGAGGCTTGCGAGGATGTCTCGCCACAAAGACCACAAAAAAGGCCGGGTTGAACGGCTTTCCCAAGGCCAGAAACACTTCAACATAATTTTTCAAGCCAGCTTAAAATGTCAACTATGCTCTGGGGATCACAACCTTGGTCGCAGCAAAGAGTACCTGAGCAAATCTGTAGCTGACCGTCAGCAATTGGTGAGGCATCACAACTTGTGTGTCAATTGCTTGAGGAGACATGAGAGTGGATTCTGTAAATCAAAAATTCGATGTCTTGTAAACAGATGCAATGGGTTTCATCATTCAACTCTCCATCGAGACGACTTCAGGACTTCGCAGAGAAGTGATTTCCAAGCAACGAGTAAAGGGGGATTTCAATCCAGGAACAACCCAGTGTACTCAAACTACGGTAGAAACTTCAGCCATACAACGCCTCAGCTTTCGTCAACAATCAGTAACACGCCAAATACCAACAACAGAAGGGGATACAATCAAAATAATTTCAACCCCCGTAATCCAAGCTATGGAATTAACAGCTCGCATCAAACTGCCAATCAGCAGCACAGCAATCCTCAGCAATCTAATGAAACAAGTAACACCCACTTTCAATCAGTGACCAGAAATGAGCTGAATGACGATTCATCAAAACTTCCATGGGTGCAAAACCACACTTGCAGCAGAAATCGGGAACCCACGTGGGTCAGAGCTTCTATTCAACTACAGACAATACCAGTCATGCTCTTCTACAAAGACTTCAACACAGAGACTTATGCACTTTTGGACAGTGGAAGTGATAATACGCAGATCACAAAAAACATTGCTGATGCTCTTCGAAATCGAGTCCCCAAAGGTATAGGACTACCTCTAGCTTCGCTACATGGGGAGCACACTGTGAAAAAAAGCTGATGTCATGGTTGGATTTGAATCACTTCGCAGCTCAAAACCGGTGACAAGTCTACTTGTGTACGCAACCTCTATCGAGCAGTTCCAGATGCCAACTGTCCCCGCAGAAATGTTGAATAGACTTTGTAGAGACTATGATCATCTAGCAGAAATCAATTTCCCACAAATTTTTGACAACGAAATTGGAATACTCATAGGAGCTGATGCTTTTCTGGCTGCTGTTCCAATACACTTCACTACCGGCAAACCAGGAACTCCCTACAGGAGTCAACACATTGTTAGGATGGACTTTGACAGGCCCTGTGCCACAAGAGTACTTTCAACCAAACAATAAAGGAAGCAGCAACCACAACATCACTCCTTTCAACCATCTCAAGCGAGGTAGTGACGACCCGGACGAAAACCTTCTACATCTTTTTTGGACCTCTGAAGGTGTCCACTTTAGTCAGGGTTCTACAAAGGGACACAATGAAGAGGACCAGAAGGCACAAAAGACTTTGGCAGAGACCAAACATCACAACGGAGAAAGATATGAGATTGGACTCCCTCGGCGAGAAAACTTCACATAGCCCAACAACTACTTCATGGCAAGGGTTCAGTGGCACGCCCTGCAGAAGCGATTAGAGAGAGACAACCAACTGAAACAGAGATATATGACCACTATCTTTGATGATATGGATAAGGGATACATAGCATCTGTTACGAACCAGGATGCAAAGAACGTTTGGTATCTACCGCATCATCCCGTCATCAACAAGCAAAAACCAGACAAGGTAAGACGAGTGACAAATGCAGCCTCAAAATACAAAGGGGTTTCTTTGAACGATGCACTGCTAACGGGACCGGACCTTTTGTGCAATCTACATGGACTGCTTCTATGGTTTCGTCAGTACGAGGTTGCAGTAAGAGCAGACATAGAGGCTATGTTCATGCAAGTTGGAATCAGAGAAGAAGACCAAGATGCTCTGTTTTTTGTGCAGCAACAATGACGAGGAGAGGACATCCAAATACCAACCACTCTTTTTTTGGAGCAACTTGTTCTCCTGCCTGCGCAATTTTTGTTCTGCAAAAGTGCGCCAACGATAACAGACAAGAACATCCAAAAACATTTGACTCAATCACAAAACAATTCTACATGGATGACTTCATTCATTCTCAACAGAGGAAGAGGCAGCAAATACAGCGACTGAGCTGAAACATGTTCTCAAAACAGGGGGATTCAACCTCACCAAGTTTCTCATCAAAATCCCTGCTGTGCTGGAAAAGATTCCCGAGGAAGACAGAACTGGAGTTCTAAAGTTGCAAAGGATAATTGGTCAAACATGGAACCCTCAATCCGATCATATTCTTTTTGCGAAACCCAAACTGAGCTATGAAAAAGAGAATATCACACAGAGAAAGCTTCTCTCAATGACTGCTTCTTTGTTTGATCCCATTGGGATAATCTCGCCTTTTGCAATTCGACTGAGATGCATCTTTCAAAAAGTCATCAAACAAGGACACAATTGGGACCAGCTACTATCAGAGGAATATTACCACGAAATTCAGCAATGGATGGAAGACTTCCAGAATATGCTTTCAATTCAAATCCCCAGATGTCTAGTTCCCAACGTCGATGGGACTCACGAGTTGCACACCTTCACAGACGCTTCACTTTCAGCAGTATCAGCAGTGGTATACCTGAGGACAATCTCCGCTGACGGCTCAATACCTAGCCGCTACGTCATCAGTAGTACTAGGGTGGACGACAGTCCCGGGGGGGGGGGGGTGACGACCCCATGTATCAAGATTGGTTATAGCGGCTTTGACCGCTTAGGGTCGTCCCTAATGTATTAATATTAGGGATAGAACCTAGGGGCGCCTACATGTATTAGGACAGGGTATAGGGTGCATGTATTAAGATTAGGAATATAATCTCCATGTATTAAGATTGGGTATAGCCGCCATGTGTTAAGATTGGGTATAGCCGCAGACATGTATTAAGATTAGCTATAATCGCCGAAAAGTATTAAGATTAGTTATAGCCGTCGACATGTATTAAGATTAGTTAAAGCCGCCGACATGTATTAAAATTAGTTATAGCCGCGGATACGTATTAAGATTATGTATATTGGTCATGTATTAAGATCAGTCATAGCTGCAATTTATTATTCAAGATTATTCATATCCGCTGACATGTATTAAGAATAGGTATAGGATCAGGTGTATTTTTCGAAAAATTGTTGAGATTTTTGTACAGTTTTACGCTGTTTTTTCAATAAATTCTAAATACTCTCTTCTGATTGGTTAAAAATGACATTTTTTAAAAACAATTGAATTGGAAAAGTTGTAATTAACAGACACAGTATAAATTATCTACAAAATCACTCCAACACTTACATTAAATAGGTATAAATTGTTATCAAATCAAGTGAAAACCGAGGTACATTTAGCCGAGTGGGTCAATAAAGTCGACAAAGAGGAAAAACTTGCGTAGCTAACTGAGTAAAAGGTACAATTGTTAAAAACTAATGTCGACTTTATTGGGCACCAGCTTAGTGTATACCCAGTAATCAAATTTACATATAAATAGTAATAAAATTTAGTACATGCACATCATTAACATTGTTCAAGTTTGTTTGTAAAAATTTAAATAGATGAAAAGCAGCATAAATAGTGTAGAACCCACACAAGTTTTCCATTTTCTGGAGTGGTCTGTGTATTGTTTTCTGATACTTTTTATTCAAAAATTTGTAATGTGTGACTGATCGTGCTAGAGAATCCGTATAGTAATAGTTCCTATTGAGGCGACCAATCATTATCCAATGTTCACCAAACTCACTGCTTGGGGAAGTGTTGATGATTGCAAATGTAAATTTGGGCAAATTTGAGACAAAATCTGCTGGAAAGGATCCAATATACCGGAATTTAAGCTCTGGAATACGTTCAATAATGTCAGGAAGTGAGGTGTTATCCATGACAAATAAGTCTTCTTTTCTTTATCTCCTCCGTTTGTACCAGGATTCCTGACACAGCAATCAAGTTGAAAACTTTCGTTCTGTTGAGAGAAGCAACAATCTTTGGATTTTGTGATTTTGTCAACCGTTTCGTCCTGGGTGCTGGGATGAAACAAAACAATAATTATAAAAAGTCCAAGGAAATTTAGCAAAGGAATATAAATATATATATATATATATATATATATATTTGAAGTTAGTCTACCCCAGTTCACATCCATTAGTTAATTAACAATTGATGTAGAGAACAACAGCTAGATAGAGAGGTTAAGCCTACAAATGTTCCAACAAAGTACATGAAATCAAAAAAATGATGAAAAATTATTAGACATTTTTAGCAACAGTCCCAAACTGATCAATTTTAACAGTGGACATCCTTTCTCCCAGAACAATGATTTCTGTCACGTTTCTTAGCGAACAATCAAAAAACATCTCCAATCGAATACTTTCACCGCTGAGTTCAGGATAATGAATATTTTCGCCAGCACCTTGAAGTGAATTGAGATCGAATACTAGTATATAGTGGTTCTGAAACTGATGATGTGGTAACGCAGGAATTTCATCGTTAAAATTCATTGCTTTCATTGTTGTTACGTATGCTCTATAGTCATTAGTTGTATCAAGTGATACTATAGCTCTACCTCCGCGAACAAATCTAAGTTCTCGCAAACCAAATTTCTGATAATGGAAAGGGTTTTCTTGAAAATGTCCCGTGAATGCCGAATTGGTGTTCATCGCAATAGTTACTCTTCTGATTGGAGCATTGTTAAAAACATTTTCCTGAATAAACTGGTTCTGTCCTGAGGGAATAATAAATGTACGTGCAATGGTTTCCATAAAGTTGTAACAAGCAGGTTGATGAGTTAAGTGGTATTTGATAGTCTGGTGATACACTTCGTTAACAACCACGCGTCGTGTAAATAAGGAACAGTCAAGAACCTTAAGGGAAACGTGAGGATTGTAGGAAATCATGTAAAAATTAGGTTTTGCACGAATCAATTTCAATCTTACTTTTGTATTTGGAAGCAGTAATTTTTCACATTGGAACAAGTCAATAACTAATTTACCGTAGTAAGTGCTTCCATTTTTCAGCAGAAGTTCTTCCTCTCGGTCTATAAACGGGCTCTTCTCATAATCACTAGGTTCTTTTTCAAATTCGTATCCATGACAAGTAAAAATACCTTCATTATTTTTCGTTGAAGCAATAAATTCATTGGAAATTAAAGCCTTGTGTCCATAGAGACCATTTGAGTTGTACACTTGTTGATTGGTCAGATACACTTCACAGTTGGAGAAGAGTGAGTGTAAAATATTGTTGCCGTGAGTTAGATAACGTAAATCGTCATCTGTGAAAGACATATCCATATCTGGTTTTCCTTGCTCATCTTTTTTCATAAAGTCTTCAAACAATCTTCCCTTTTGTAGTCCAACATCGATTTGAAGGTGGATATCTCTCATATCAAGATAGATGCTTCTATCTGTTTCAAATTCAAATTCAATGCTGCTTTCATCCAGTGAAGTACTAGGATAAAATTCTTGAACATGAGAAGACTCAATTGCTTCCAAAACAAGAATTTTGTCGAAAATCTCCAAGCAAGAGTTTGTAAAGTGTCCATATCGAAAATTGGAATCGTTTGTTGATCTAGAGTTCATTTTAGATTAGCAAATATATCTTTTCTTGTTCGACGACGTCGACTGATTTTCGGAGGTGATCTACAAATAATGCGACGCTTCCTTGTTTTTCCTGCACCTAGCTGTTTACGTAAAATTTTCTTTCCAACATCAGCAGCAACAGATTTGAGTTTTTTCTTCCCAGTCAAAACATTTCCAATTTCAGGAGCAGCCATTTCAATTAAATCAGCTCCCACTCTTTTTGCTGCTGGGACAACATATCGTCTCAAAAACGGAATTGCAGTCCTCCCAATTGTTTGCGCTAAAGCTCCAAATCCCCTACCCCTTTGTCTGTCATATCCGCGAAAATAGGGTAAATCACTATCAGCAACCATTTTTTACAGTCTGAATTCTAAAAAAGATTTTCAGAAGTTTTTCTAAACATTAGTACTGCTCTAGTTACTCCAACAGAGTTGAAAGGTACCATAAGAGTCTCGGAGCTCTAATTTTATACTGTGGAATGAATTTTTCAGAATCTTTTTAAATTGTAGGTTCGTAAAATTTTGATAAATCATGTATTGCCCAGTTGAGATGATGTCTCCATTCTTGACCTTTGATATAAAAAGAATACATCGTAAAAGAGCAGCTTTTGTATCACCTACAATGTTGTATCCAACAATATCACTATATATCATCAAGGTATGTATTCGTACAATGTCATAAGGGAACTTGGGAAAGTGTGGACCAGCACCGCTCATGAAAACCCCCATCCCATAAACAGCCTCTTCACATCCAAAGATATGGCAAAGATCAGCACTAAATATAACAAGAAAAGAATTCTCATGGGGAAGACTCAAACAAATTCGCTGTGTAATTTTGTTAACGTGTAAGCTGATGGGTGTTTTTTCATACTTTTCTCGTTCCCGAACTTTTTTGTTCATTTCGTTTACAATATCAGAGATCGAACGATATAGACCTGGATCAAGTGTGTAATAGTCTGATGGTTTTGTATTCGGAGTTGCTTCGTCTAGATAGAAAAATTTTCCTTCCGTGATGTTTTGGTACAAGGAAGGATAAGATAGTTCTGTAATTGCAACCTCCCATTCTCCTTCGAGATTTATTTGTTCCAGAAGAAAGTTTGTAAAAGAACCTAATGTATTATTTGGGTAACAATCAAAGGAAGCATTCAAAACCAACTCTACAGTAAAAGAATTCATCTCTAAATGATACACTTTGCAAGCTCTTGTTCATAAAATTTGCCTAAAATTTCATCACCTTGTTCTCCGTGAAGGTTATAGGTTGGTAGTTTTAAAGTCGCAATTTTAACATTTTGAAAAATTTCACTTGTGAATTGAGACTTGTAACCTTTTCTAAATGGGACATCGTACTTGGAGATTCGAACTTTGTCTCCAATTTTGAAGCGTGGTTTTTTGTACTCGAAAATAGGGTTTTTGTAAAAAACTGACAAAAAATCTGAATTTTTAATGTTTTTGGGGGATTTACCTATAGATCTGTTAACTCGTGTTCTTGTGTTTCTTGTGTTCATAGTGTTAACAAAACTATCCATTTTGTGAACGTATTTATCACCGTTTTCCTCCATGTAGCGGTAAATGATGTTTTTTAAAGTGTTTTTTAAAGATCTAATTGCTCTTCCTGCTATAGCAGCTTTAGTTTCACTTCTTGTAGAGTAGATTTTGATGTCTCTACTCTTGCAAAATTTTTTGAATTCTCTCCCGAACTCAGTACCTTGGTCAACCCAAACTCTATCAGGTTTAGTGTTCTTCCTTAACATTTTTTTAAAGGCAGCTACAGCATCAGGGGCATATTTTGACTTCATTGATTGAACACGGACCAGGCGAGAAAAGACGTCAACACATATCAATAAGTATTTCACACCGTTATTAAATTCAGACAATTTATCCATAAAAGCCAAATCAAGACACCAAATCTCATTGGTACGTTTTGCATAAGGTTTGTGAAGGTTATAGGTTGGTAGTTTTAAAGTCGCAATTTTAACATTTTGAAAAATTTCACTTGTGAATTGAGACTTGTAACCTTTTCTAAATGGGACATCGTACTTGGAGATTCGAACTTTGTCTCCAATTTTGAAGCGTGGTTTTTTGTACTCGAAAATAGGGTTTTTGTAAAAAACTGACAAAAAATCTGAATTTTTAATGTTTTTGGGGGATTTACCTATAGATCTGTTAACTCGTGTTCTTGTGTTTCTTGTGTTCATAGTGTTAACAAAACTATACATTTTGTGAACGTATTTATCACCGTTTTCCTCCATGTAGCGATAAATGATGTTTTTTAAAGTGTTTTTTAAAGATCTAATTGCTCTTCCTGCTATAGCAGCTTTAGTTTCACTTCTTGTAGAGTAGATTTTGATGTCTCTACTCTTGCAAAATTTTTTGAATTCTCTCCCGAACTCAGTACCTTGGTCAACCCAAACTCTATCAGGTTTAGTGTTCTTCCTTAACATTTTTTTAAAGGCAGCTACAGCATCAGGGGCATATTTTGACTTCATTGATTGAACACGGACCAGGCGAGAAAAGACGTCAACACATATCAATAAGTATTTCACACCGTTATTAAATTCAGACAATTTATCCATAAAAGCCAAATCAAGACACCAAATCTCATTGATACGTTTTGCATAAGCAGGTAATCTTTCGAAATGTCCAATTGCTTGTCTAAATTTAGTATAAGAATACTTTCTGTATAAAAAATCAGTAACATTCTACTTTGAGAGCCCGCTGGCTTTCTGAAGGTTTTGAACTGATCTATATGCGGCTTTTCCTTCCCTGTACAACCTCTGTAGCTTAGCTTTTTCAGATTTGGAAAGGGATCCAGCTTCCTCGTTCTTTGCTTTTGGCATCTTTGTTTATAATTTTATGTGGAATTAAGCCAATTGCGTCAAGAATTGTGTAATAAATATCGGGACATTCGACGTTTTTCCTCTTCAAAGCGTATACGAAATTGACAAATGCCACGTTTGTATCTCTTCCGTCTAACAAAATGGAGTCAGATAGGGATAGCTTAATGCGAGGTGAATTTAAAATTTCATTGATAAGTGATTGGTTGCTGGAAGACTTCGTTTTAGCGCTAACTTTTCTATAAACAGTTTCCAAATTTTTTGGAACCGAATCCTGTTTTTTGTTATATTTGTCCAATCTTTGAAGTGATAACCTGATTTTCTGATCATAAAGTTGTTGAGGAATCAGAAAAAACTGATCCATTTCAAGAGAGACGATTAATGATTGACGGAGTTAAAATTGATATAAGACTGATCCCTTTTTTGGAACTCAGGATCTCTCTTCTTTTACTGAGACTTGTTCTTTTTAAAATAAGAAGATGAATTTCTTCTCTGAACTTTAAAACTTCTTGTTTTTGAATTTCTCTTAGCTCTCCTCTTAGAAGGTTTACTATGCACTCGTTTAGAAACTGGATGATGTCTTTGGGACAATTTTTGAGAAAAGTCATTTTGATGCTCTGGGAATATTTCTGGAACGCGATCAGAGTAGAGAGATGTTGTGTGCTCATCGTTCAAAAATGTAATCTGTTGCCTGCTTTGAGGTAGAAAAAAAAAGATGGTGTTGAACCACTGTTAGTACACTATCTTAGAGAGTCGGCTGTTTTTGGAGTCAAGTCAATAAGTAAATGACCATAGGGAACTGAAGTTGCTGTGGTATACTAGTCTTTTATTTGAGATCCCAATCCCAACTGTTGACTGAGCGTGTTTATTTGTAAGACGTCTCTGGGTGATTTGAATAAAACAATATGGGTGTTCTGTAGTTCAATATCCTTTCCTAGTCGGCTTTGATGAAAGAGATTGTGCTTTATGTACACTGTACTTAAACCTTTATGTCTAGCAGCAGTAGCTATTTTCACAAATTCTTTCGAACTAGAAATTTCTTCACAAGAGTCATCAAAAATAAGTAAATACTTTGTTCCATTATTAGGTAAATTTTGTTTCAACTCAAAATCAACACCTTGAACGAACTCAATGTTTTTTATACTTTTTGACAAAGGTCCGTAAAGAGATTGATAGTGTTGATAAAAATAGTAAATTTTGTCAAATTCTGGTTGAAAAGTTCCAAAAACTAACTAATCATGGATGAGATGGGATTTCCCAGCTCCACTTGGTCCAACCAATGAAATAAAAACTCGTTCTTTCGTGGAAAATATTTTGTTCATAATTTTGGGGAAGGTAAAATATATCCAACTGTACTCGACAAACTGGCAATCCAAACTGTTGTCTCCTCACAAGTCTCAGCTAATGTAATTCTTACGATACAACAAGCTAAAATTAATAGTATGACAAAAAACTGGGACAAAAAACTACTAAAGACCGGTTACACGTCTGTCCAAAACATTTCCAAGATTGACGGACATTCTTGATTATTGTCATCAAAGACAAAATTACCTAAATGAAGCCCCTTATCAGTGTGATCAGTCATTTATACGCTATCTTCTTCCCTAGGGATAAAGGAATTGTGCAACTGAATTGAAACGTAATCAACAAAAAAAAGCCAAAAATTAATAAAAAGATAACTGAACTAAACATAACACACAACCTAAATATTGTTCCGTCAAAGGAATCAGTGAGAAAAAGCATCAAAATTGAAAAAAGTACCAAAGTTCGGAGCAAGACTATGAAAGAATAATAAAGTATGGGAACACAGTATTTTTTGATATTTTTTGACTAACTCATTCTCTTAAACTAATTTCAGAGGAAAAAAAATTACAAATGAAAATGATAAATTATAATCACAAATACAAACATTAAATATCAAAAAAATTTAAAGTCCATATCCCACAAACGTAAGCCTTCTTTTCTGCACAATGAAGAGCCTTCTTGTGTCGATAGGGGTAGTTGCTGCAATTCCATTCAGCATCATCATTTTCTAATAGTTTGGAAGCCTTCCGACAACCAAGATCATCAAGATTTTCCACATCTTTACACAAGTAGGGTGATAAAATTTTGCATTTTTCAAGTCCTTTAGCAAAGTACTCTGTTGTTGGTGAGCAATGTTGATGTATAATAAAAGCCAGCTCAGAATAATCGAGCTCACCATGGTTCCAATTTATACCGTGCATATTTTTTGTACTCCATTTTGCTTGAAAAGTCGGCTTGTAGTCTTTAAGTGGGAGAAAACTGTATCCAAGTACAATTCGGTCCTTAAAGATTCCCAACTCTTTGACAATTTTTCCTTCTAAGCATTCAATATCTAGTACAACGAGAGGCATTCTTTCTTCTGGGATGATTTTTCAAAAAATGATCGATAGTGTAGCGTTTTGAAAATACGTGGATGACAAATTTTTATAAAGACACAAAATAACAGACCAGTAATGTGACCCAAGAAACAAGAGCTCGGAAATTGAGGTAACATGTAACAATAACCCGGTCCTTGGTTTGTAGTTGCTTTAACCGCTCCAGAATTGTGTAAAATTGCATGTAAACGAAAAACTTTCGATCTTGCTAGGAAAAAGTCCAGAATTGAATTACCGTAACCAATAAGTCCTCAGTGGGTGAAAATTTGGTCAATTTCCTCCAAATTAATGTTTTGATCCCAAATTTTACATGCAGCTAGGAAACAGTTTTTTCGTTTTTCGTTGTTGCGAAACATTGAAAAAATATTACTGTAACAATTAAAATTGTTTAGAAGTGTGACAATATCCATCAATTTTTTTCTTTATTTAACTAAAGTGATACTAGTCTTTTTGAAAATCTCTACATAAGAAATAAGGTCAGGAAGATGTTCCAATAATTTTTTCTATTCCTCTTTTTTAGTTCAATCTTTGTCAAAGGAACTCTATTGAACTCCGTTCCAACGATGTTGTGAAATGGAAATTTCGTGTTTATCAGATTGATATATTAAAGCAGTGCATCGTAATCCGTTATGAATAACCCACTTTAGTTCTGAAAAATTGGACTCACTGTCAAGTTTATCAACTTTGGGAAAATTTAGAGCTTCAAAAACTGTATAAGGAGACTTTTTTTAGCTCGTAGTGAAGTCTAAAGTGGAATACTTTTGATTTATTTCTTAGACTCAAAAAAGTATTTCTGGAGGAACCAATATTCCAACTCATTTTCAGTTTGAAAAAAAAAAAAGAAAAATGATTCAAATAATATGAATTAAAAAGACAAATACAGTATAAAATTACACATTTATTGAAATGTACATTGTTGAATATTAGAATAGTCCTTCAGATTTTGTATCAACTCCTTGAATTCATCCAGAGTGTAGCTGACATAAGTCACTTGTTTGAACTCGTTGTTCTCCTTTCTACAAAAAAGTCGAATTTGTACATAAGTTGAAGCTGGGTTGTCCTTGATGTATTGGAGGAAAACAACATAGAGTCTGCGGTTTCGTCCAATGCTAATCTCTCTCACTTTGTGACAGTGTTCCAACACGTGTTCCATGCCTATTTTTTTGTCGAATTGAGGTTGGTTTTCTCTCATCTCCAGTTCTCCATTGAAAAGATCCTCCTTGAGGAAGCAGAATTTCTTAAACTCATAGTCTCCAATTCGCAGTTACTGGTACTTTTCAAAAGTCCCAGAATTGTCTTTTCTAAAGACTTGGAAGGTTGGTTCAGTATAAATTTGCCCATTTCTTGAAATCTGGGACATAGTAAATCTCTCAAATGTTTTTGAATTGGATCCAAAGTCCATAGAAAAAGGAACCGAATCAATCCATGGTTTTGGTGAGGATTGAGTGTACATTGAAGGAGCACTCGAAAGAAAAGTTGATACTTTAGAGAGAGACATTTCAACAACTTGAGCTGAGAGTGAAAAAGAAAATAAATGATTTGTATTTGTACGCAATTCGCCTCAATAACTTAAAATTTCCTTTAATGGTAATGACGTGATGTATACCCATAAAAGGTATGCTAAATGACGTTATTTCCTTATAGGGTAACCTATTCGGAAATCTTGAGGTTCGCTAATTTTTTAACTAGAATTTCAAACGGATCCTGGTGTTTAGCTCGTCTGTGTTGCATTAAAGAAAAATAGTGCTTGAAAAACTTTGAACAAGTATAACAACGAATTCTTTTAGTCTTCTGTTTCTTGAACTGCATCATTATGAAAATGATTTTTTAGCTTTTTATGGAAACAGAAATTGCAACCTCTAAATATAGAAAATTACGTTACCGTACTTTTTGTTTCCATATATAGGTTCTATTCTGTTATCCCGATATAGAAATGGCAGCAATAATGTGTCAGGTTTTACCTCAATTTTACAGAGATTATAATGACAAGACATTATTCCTTTCTGTATCAGTTAAGGAATATAAACCTTATCTACTCACGAAAAAATACTCCGTTGCTACTCATAATGACAGTTTTTGTCCATTAAAGACTTGTCGCTACCACATTATTCTCATTTCATCCTCAGTGAAAGAGATATTAGAGACAGTAGAAAATTTGTCTTATGTTTATGAAACAGTTGATTGCTTGTACACACTCCATAAACACCAGTTCTTCGGTTCCATTATAGAAGAGTCAGGACTGGTCTTTGCTCAGTTAACCAGAGCGGTGGAGCACAACTTGGAGAATAAGTACGTGGAAACCCAGTATCTCCACAAAACGATTGAGCAGAAAGAAAATCAAGCGTCACCTACTACGCGCTGAGCAAAGAAATGCGAGCACTCAAACCCTTGGATCATCTTTTCTAGATAGGGTGCATTCCCTTAGAAATTCAAAGTATGAGAGTGAACTTGTAAAGATTGTTGATTGTTTGTTAGATGGACGTGTTATAATTGATAATCATCTTTTGTTTCTTGAAATTAGAAAACAAAGTATATAATTTCTTGTTTGTGTTGTTTATCTGTGTTTATAATTTGAAAGAATGTATTGATAAAAATCAATTTTACAAAAATTTTTCTACAAAATCGAAAATTCAAACAACTTTTTTGTTAAAAATCGAAAAAATTTTCAATGTTTTCTCTTTAAAATCGAAAAATTTTTCAACAATTTCTCTTAAATATCGAGTTTTGGATATAAAAAATTTTCCTAAATGTCGAAAAATTGTTCAAAAACTGTCAATTAAAAACGCAGAAAATTATTCATTTTTCTTCATTTTACGATATGATTTTGCGCAAAAAAAAAGAAATTTTCTTTTAGTTTTAAAATGACAACATTCAAACTTGTTTTCTTTCAACAAATATCAATTTTCAAAACAAAAATTTTTATTAAAAATCGAAAAACTATTTCAGTTTTTTTCCTAAAAATCAAATTTTAAATCGACTTTTTTGTTAAGAAGCAGAATTTTAATCAAAGTAATTAAAAAATTTTGACAAAAGTTGCTGTGTTTTTGCTTCAACATAGCCTGCATAGTGTTTGGAGTAAAGAGAAAGTTCAACTTAGAAAGAAATGAATTCAAACAAAAGCATAAAAACATCACAAAGAATTCAAGTATAAAACTTACAATATCAAATTTATTCAAAAAGAGTTCTCACAACGTGATCTGGCAAGTTTTGAATTTCATTGCCAAATGGACGGACTCTTTCAACAATTGCTGGAGGCTCTGTAGGTCGAACACTGATGGGAGTTACGGGAGCATCATCTGTCAGCACAATGGAGTTGTGAGCTGTTCCGTCCTCTATGGAGGGGGTTGTCATTGACGGTGTAGTCGACATATCAGGCGAACCATAATACTGAGCTGGATCGAAGTTTTCCAGATCGTTAAATGACCACGTGGTGCTATTATCGACACTCAAATCGCTTTGTTGGCTGCTGCCAGCATTGCTCACTATCTGGAGAAGGCTGCTTTGCGGCTCTGGACTGGATACTTGACTTGTCTCTGGTGAATTAAACCAGTTGTTTGGAATCTGTCCTTCCTCCCACGGAAATGTGTACTGAATGCTTCCAGCAACGTAGTTGTCGGGAAAATCTGTTCCGTTAACGTGAGGATAGTGATGCCCACTGATCACAGCAACTTCGTGGCCCATTGCGTGAGTTCCAAGCTGATTCTCCGTGATTGGAACCTGCCCCTGATGATATGTGTCAAACTGTTGTCGCTGGTGCTCAATAATGTACCATACTGTGATAGGTAGGGTTACAACGGACTCGTAGAGCCCATTCGACAAGTCTCTGATGCTGATCCGAGCAGTGAAAGAGCTACTCCTCTGTGAAAGAAACTGAGTAGAGAAGGCTGTTGTTCTGCACTGTAAATTCCATTTCTCAATGTGGTGAGACTAGAGTCAAAGGTAGTTGAGACAGAGGTGATGTTGTTTTTAGAGAAGAGAAAGCAATTGATGCTGGGTGAATTTTTCAGCTCTATTTATACTAAACTCCAACCAATGAGAACAAAGTTTCCAAAAAGGGTAATGTTTAGTAGAAAAAGTGACGTTATTTTCCAGAAAAGGAAATGTATTAATTGTAAAGTTACCAAAGAAGGAATCAACTTATAGAAAATCTAACATTACTATCCGAAACAAGTAAGCTCAATACTGAATAAACACCAAAAAAGGTAACTTTTACACGTGTTACCCTAGTTAACAGCCAAAGATGGATAAGTTAGAGGAAATGAGATGACGTAATTGACCAAAAAAGTCAAGCTTTGATAAATTCTCTCCATCTCGTTGAATCTCAAATTGATCTCGGAAAACGTTCCAAATTTGGAACTAAATTTTTGTATATAAATGTTGGGGAGTCGCATTCCAAATCGGACTCTTACTTCCTCTGCATTGTAGTCCTTGTAATAATGAAAGAACAGCGCACTCTTTAGAGATGAAGTAATTGTTACCGGTTCAGGAATTGGGAAATAATTAGATTGAGACAAATTTCTGTACTGTTCCATTATCTCTGGGACAGAATTCAATATGAAAAGCATTTCATGCTTGTTGAGTTCTGACGATAAATCAAAAGATTGTTTTGTTATGTAGTCATCATAATCGAATTTTTTACAGAAAAGGTTGCATATTCAGATCCTTTACTAAATCGGACGATTCTGTTGTTTTGAGTAAAAACGTCCAAGAAATTGTAAAAGAAATAAGAGTCAACATCAATTTCGTCTACTCTGTAAGCATCAATGATTCCTTCCCTTCTTTTGTAAATTGTTTTCCATAAGTTGTAAGTGATTTTTGATCAACATTTTTCACAAATGAATACGGTATCAAGTAAAACCTTGTTAATATAAAAGAAAATTAAAATAGAAAAAGCAATGCATAAAATGAAATCGTTTATCTTGAGAATTAGATTTCTAAAGCTGAAGTCTGATTGGGTGGGAGGTTCTATTACAACAACATTAAGTTGAACAACGTAAACTTGTTCTTCAATAATAGATGGAAAGTTTTTCTTGATCTGTCTCTTGTTGTGTTGAAAGCACATTTATGCGCTAGTTTCTATTTTCAATAAAACTAAATTTGATCTCAGACAGTAAAATTTATCAATATTTGAGATACACAATTTTGGACTGCATCTATTCAAAATACTGTAACAATCTTGATTTTTTAAAGAATAGTTTCCTTGTTGTAATTTTTTTGATGAAATTTTCTGTATGGGAAAATTCAAGTAAAGTTTAACAAATAAGAATGAGAGGAAAATGAGAAAAAGATGTTAAGTTCGAATTTTTCGCCACGGAATGAATTTATACATTTAAACTGAAAGTTAGTTCATTATATGCAGAAGTGTCGCAATTGGAAACATGTCAATCTTCTAGAATGTTCTGACATGACGCCTGAATCTAAAAATCGAAATGACGTCATTTCCATATATGGAAGTGATGAGTCATCATCGAGTACCTCAAAGTTACATAGCAGCTTTAAATCATTATACTTTCTGTTTTTTCAGATTCAGTTGCTCCGCAATTTACCTGAATTTTTCATAAATTCATCTTGAACTAACATAACAATGCCTGCTTTCGATAGAAAACTCCCAGTGAAGTGCACAAAGTGTGAAAAAAATGGTTGCTAAATATAACTTGGCCAGACACAAAACATCTTGTGATAGTGGGACTTTATCATGTCCCAAATGTCCTAACTTTTTTTACAAAGAAGAAGGAAGACTTGAATTATCACCTTGCCAAGCATCATGCCCCAAAAGATGTTAAGCTCAGTACTGTGTGTATTGTGTGCTTGGAAGAGTTCCCAAGCTTTTATTCTGTTCAACAACACAAGAGGAGAAAGCATGGAACTTCGACAAAAATTGGGACCAAATCGCGTGAAAAGCTCAAAGAAGTCCTAGAATCAGAGGAGCTAGACCAATACAACGAGCAATTACAGCAGGAACTTAGTGCTTGTCAGCACTTTTTTGACGATACGGAAATGGAGAATGGGAGACATCGAGTGTTTAACTTCAAGTTGTCCAAGCTCGATCCCAATGAGATCAACGAGAAATTAAAAGAAGTTTTTGAAAAATTAAATTGTGCTGCCAAAGTGAATCTGGCTCTTGGATTTATCTTGCGCAATGTGGACACAGACGAGTATCGGTACTTTTATGCGCATGAGAACAACACTTTTTTTGAAAAATCTCATTTGCTCTGCTCAAAAGGAGACTTGGCCTCTCTTCAAGACAGAGTAGAGAAAATGGATCTAGTGGAGACGTGTGCACAGGAGAGGGAAAATACAAAGTGGCGATTTGCTTTGACTACTAACGTAACAATATTCTGCGCTCTCCTAAAAAACATTCCAATGGGATGTATCGATGCTGTTCTTCCTGAACAGTTACTTAGACGACCAGATGTGAATTGTCTTCTATCGAATGGTTACGGCGAAACTTACAAAGATTATCTTTGCCTGTTCAGAGCTATAGCTGTTCACTTGTACGGATCATCTGAGTTGGAAACGGATGCAGCAAATTTGTTTAGTGCTTTTCTTCATGAATCTGGACATGATGCAATCAATTTTAGAGGAGTATCAATCGATCACCTCGTGTGTGTTGAAAATGCGATAAAGCAAAACATCTTTATTTATGATATTGATATAGAGGAAGGAGAATTTGTCGGAGAACTTGCGAGAAGAAGTGTTGAAATGTATGAAAAGAACAATAATTTACTGCGATACAACAACCATATATGATACGTGGATGATATTAACACATTCTTTAAACGATTCCGTTATCCCAGTTGCGATACATTTATGAAGCATGCAGGTCATTTCAACCGTCATTTAAAATCCTGCAAAGACAGAGTACAGCATTTTTACCCAAAGATTGTGTATGCTCTGCGAGAAACTTTGTTTGATAAACTCGACGCATTCGGAATTTCCTACAACGATGATCAAAAACTGTTCAAAAACTTGGCTATTTTTGACTTTGAATCTATCTGCGCTCCTACTGAAGAGCTAAAAGATGCAAATACAACTACTTGGATTGGAAAACATGAACCAATATCTGTCTCCATTTCCTCCAACTTGATTGAATAACTGTGTCTCTATGGGACAAAGACCCTAAGAACCTGATTGGTTCTTTTGTCGAAGCTCTTGAGGAGTTAGCTAACAAGAGTAAAACCGAAATGCAAAAAAAACTTGCATCAATTCAAGAGATAATCAATAGCCGAGTTAAAGCCATCTTTGAAAAATTGAACGAAAGGAAAGGTTGCACAACTCCTGCATTTGATTTCGAAGACGAATGTATTGAGGAGGAGGAGGAAGCTGATATGTCTACTCAGTTCCTACAAATGCAGAAAAATCAACTTTTGGACTTGCAACAACACTTTGAGCGTTATATCAACACATTACCTGTATTTGGATTCAACAGTGGAAAGTACGACTTGAATCTCACCAAAACCTATCTTCTACCTTATATCATTCATGAACGGGATATCCAACCTCCAGTTATGAAAAAGCAAAATCATTTTGTTTCCTTCTTCCTTGACATTCTAAGTCTCCTTGGAGGAGCTACATCTCTCAATTCATTCCTCAAAGTTTACAAGACCAGCGAGACTAAATGTTTCTTCCCATATGAATGGTTCGATTCTCTAAATAAACTTGACGCACCTTTTCTACCCCCCTATGAATGTTTCTTCAGTAAGCTGAAAGATCACAACCCTTTGGAGAAAGAATTCACTGATTTTAATAAGTTGCAGAACAGTGGACTATCTCAACAAGAAGCTCTGAAAATTGAGACTGAAAGAAGTTCCCCCATCTGGAATCAATAACTACAATTACTTGAAAGTGATTTGGGAGGAAGAGCAAATGACTACATTTAGAGATTTTGTCAAGTGGTACAACAACAAGGATGTTGTTCCAACACTGGAAGCAATGCAAAAAATGATGGAAGTTTATCACAACAACGGAATCGACATGTTAAAACTCGGATGTACACTTCACAATTTAGCAAACATTTGTCTTCACAAGTCAACAAATCACAAATTTTTCCCATTTGCTGAAACTGACAAGGATTTACATGATAAAATACGCGAGAACATGACTGGTGGACCTTCTATTGTGTTCATAAGAAAGGCAGTAGTTGATCAAACCTACATCAGGAATTCAGACAATTTATGTAAATCTACCGTGGTTATTGATGCTAGTCAACTCTATCCCTTTTCAATGTGTCAAGAAATGCCAACAGGGCTTTACATACGATGGGAGATCGACGCAAATTCTCAAAAATTCAAAGCTCGAACCAATAAATATCGAAAATTTGAGAATATGGTCTTGTCTTATCTCCAATCACAACGCCCAGAATGCATAATTGAAAGCTATTATACAACCGGGAAACAGAAAAAGATTGACTGTTTTAGCGTGGACGGTTTTTGTGCTCATTGTGACACAGTATTCGAAGGCATGAGTTGTTATTTCCATTTTTGTCCATGCCAAGAATCTCGAGCAAGCCTCTCGGAGGAGGAAATGCAGAGAGGAACCAGGAAAAGAGAACATGATGAACTGAGAAGAGATTATTTGAGAAACAAAGGATACAATATTGTTGAAGTCTGGGAGTGTAAATGGTGGGAAAGAGTTAAAGAAGAGGAAAATGTCAAAAATCACGTGAGGAAGAACTTTCCCTTTAAACTACCTATGAAGCAAGAGTCTCTGTTAGCGAAAACAAGAGATGGGAAAATGTTTGGATATGTACAGTGCGATCTCGAAGACGGATTAAAGTACAAGGTCTCTAATTTCCCTCCTATTTTTAAGAACTTTAATGTCAGTCGAGCCGATATTGGAGATTATAAGAGAGAGTATGCAATTGAAAACAACCTGCTCAAACAACCTCAACGAATGTTGATTTCGAGCTTCAAGTTGGAAAATGGGACAATCATTACTCCTTTACTCAACTTTTATCTCAGTCTTGGTCTGAAATGCACAAAAATATATAGATTTGTACAATACACACCCAAAAAAAGCCTCAACAACTTTGTTCAGTCGGTGGTAGATGCTAGAAGAGCGGGTGATGAAAATCCTGACTCTAGCGTTGTGGCTGAGATAATGAAACTGTTGGGTAACAGCTCTTATGGATATCAAATTATGGACAGAAGTAGAGACACAGAGAACAAATACCTGAATGATGAGAAGACGCACAAAGCAATCAATGGGAAAATGTTTAAGCGTCTGAACAATGTGTCAAAAGAAATTTATGAAATTGAGCTTGCAAAATCCAAAATTGAGCATCGAGAACCTATAATAGTTGGGTTTTTTATACTTCAATACGCTAAATTACATATGTTGGAGCTCTACTATAACTTCTTTGACAGATTTTGCGATGTGGATAAATTCGAAGAGTTAGAGATGGATACAGATTCTCTTTATTTAGCGCTAGCGCACGAGAACTTGTATGATTGTATTCGACCTGCTAAAAAGGAAGAATGGGAGACTTTGCGAGAAAAGGACTGTGATGACTCCTTCAGAGCAGATGCTTCACACAACTTTTTCCCTAGAACATGTTGTTCTAAGCATAAGAAGCATGATAAACGGGAACCAGGTCTTTTCAAGGAAGAATTCAGATGCACCGAAATGATTTGTCTCTGCAGTAAAACCTATTGTTGCTACGATGCTAAGTCAGACAATTACAAATTCAGTAGGAAAGGCCTGAACAAAAGAAATCTGGAGGAGACTGGAGATGGACCGATGGAGAAATATCGACGTGTGATGGATGAAACTATCAATCTTACTTCAACAAATAGAGGGTTCAGAACAATAAACCATTATGTTGCTACGTATGAGCAGACAAAGAAAGGACTGTCCTATTTCTATCCCAAATGAGTAGTTCTAGCTGACGGTATTCATACAGCACCACTCAACATATAACTTAAATCCTTTTACTATAGCACAATTCTTTAGTATTCTCTATTTAATTTATGCTGTGTCTGTAATTTTATACTATTTTGATTCTTTTTTTTTTAAAAATTGTCATTTTTAACCAATCAGAAGAGAGTATTTAGAAGTTATTGAAAAAAAAGCGTAAAACTGTACAAAAATCTCAACAATTTTTTGAAAAACACCCCTGATCCTATACCTAATCTTAATACATGTCAGCGGATATGAATAATCCTAATACATTGCAGCTATAACTAATCTTAATACATGGCGAATATACGTAATCTTAATACATATCCGCAGCTATAACTAATTTTAATACATGTCGGCGGCTATAACTAATCTTAATACATGTCGGCGGCTATCACTAATCCTAATACATGTCGGCGGCTATAACTAATGTTAATACATGTCGGCGGCTATGGCTAATCTTAATACATGGCGGCTCTGCCCAATCTTAATACATGGCGGCTATACCCAATTCTTAATACAGGGCGACTATACCTAATCTTAATACATGGAGATTCTATTCCTAATCTTAATACATTACTATCTTAATACATTAATACATCCACCCTATTACTACTGTCATCAGCAAATCCAAGGTGGCACCAATCAAACAGTTGAACATTCCCAAGTTGGAGCTCGAAGCAGCTACATTGGGAGCAGAACTAGCAGGCTTCTGTGAGATCGAGATGACAATAGATGTCAAGAGCAAAAAATTTTGGACCGACAGCACAGCAGTACTCAGCTGGATCAAATCAAAGGATCGACAGTAGATGTACATCGCAAATAGGCTCAACAAAATTGCTGAGAACTCAAACAAAAACGACTGGCGACACGTACCAGGAAAAATGAACCCAGCTGATCATGGTACCAGAGGTCTGGCTCCATGCGATCTTCAAAAATTGTGGATAGCAGCACCTTCTTTCTTGATCAAACCTGAGAGCGAGCGGACATTCTCCGGTGACAAAACAGCTCAAACATACGCCACTCAAGTTGATGACAAGACCAGTGAAAAACCGTTGGTAGATCCGAACAGATTTTCAAACTGGCCTAAACTCCTTGGCACAATTAGGACAGTCTTTCGAGCAGTACGCGTACTGATGAGGTCGATCAAACGCGACGTACCTTGCAACCTGGACGACTTCGCGGCTGACGAAAACAAGGCTCGTCACTTTCTCTTGAGGATATCTCAGTCCACACACTTCAAGGACACAGTTTCTCGACTTCAAACTGGACTACCCCTAGACAAAAAGGACAAAATGTTACCATATACACCCTTTCTGGATAGCTACGGACTCCTTAGGGTTGAGGGACGAATTCAGAAATCTGGATTGCCTTTTCAGAGCAAACATCCGCTGATACTCCACAGCATGTGCAGAGTTGCCATGCTTATCGAGAAAGCACATCACGACTGCGGGCATCATTGATTTGAACATGTTCGTGCACTTATCCAAGCACCGTTCATGATAGTTTGAATCCGCAGAGCTCTAAGAACTTTAGGGAAGTACTGCTTCATCTGCAGACGCTGGCGACCAGACAATGTCAGACCAAAGATGGCTCCTCTACCAAATTTTCGCTTTCCGGAGCACTCCAAACTCTACCCATTTGTGAATACTGGAGTAGACATGTTCGGTCCTTTTCACATTGAAAAATCCAGAACCCAGACAGAACTCAATTATGTCTGCATGTTTACATGCTTGGTCACACGAGCAGTACACTTGGAAGTTTGTGAGGACCTCTCTTTTGACTGTCTACTAATGGATATTCGACGTTTTGTATCCAGATAAGGATACCCTGATGTCATTGTTTCGGAAAACGGAAAAAACTTTGTTGGAGCTAACCAGGCAATGAAACTCAATTTTCCGGAAAACTACAAACCAGACAACAACTACATGCGTCTCCAGCTGGCGCAACAGAACATCCAGTGGACGTTCAACCCACCTCTGGCACCGCACTTCGGAGTGGTTTGGGAACGACTTATCCAGTCGGAAAAACGAAGCCTACTTGTTGTCCTCTGAAGCCGCCGACTAAACATTTCAGTCTTCCATACAGTCGTAGCGGAGGCAGAAGGAATTCTTAATTCACGCCCACTGACACATGTTGGGAGCACTTTGATCGACGAGGAGAGATTTCAATTAGAGACTTTCAATTAGAGACTTCAAGGAGTCACAGTCCCTGTTGGACCATTATTGGTCTCGTCTTCTCAAAGAGTTTGTACCGAAACTTAACAGACGGACAAAATGGCAGCCAGCCAACGCTGAGCTCAAGGAAGACGATGTTGTTTGGCTCTACAAAGGTTTTACATCCCAGGAATTTGGCCCATTGGTCAGATCGTCAAAGCACATGTGAGTAGAGATAGAGTGGCAAGAAGCTTCGACATCAAGACCAGCACTGGCATAGTGCAACGTCCCGCAGTGAGATTGGGTAAAGTGTTTGAAGCTGACGATGATTCTTCTTCTTGGTTGGCCGCGGAGAAGGAATGAATACTCCTTCAATCATGTCAAACCGATGCATAAAACTCTTTCAAGCGGAAACTTTTGAAGCAGTAAATTTGAATTTCTGATGTCAATTATTTTGTTCTTTTCTGATAAACTTATTTGCTAAGTTTTGTTGTTGCTTGCTGGAGTGTAAACGGTCCGTAACCATTTAGCCCCCCAATCCTTCCCTTTGTTATTTAGTTTCATTTTATTGAGTTCATATTCATAATCGCTGTAAAAGTCATATCTCTAACTTTGATTTTTCATGACTTTCAATGCCAAACCTTTTCATTCACTATCATACATGAGTTTCATCGTGCCACACTTAACTTTGATCGTAAATGCGGGTATAAACCACACCTTTGTAAGCTATCATTTAACAAGCATACAAGCTTATAGAACAATACACAGCAAAATAAACTCTTGAAAATCAGTCGTTGTCTCTGAAAGCGGATCAGACTAAAGAAAAGATAACAATACAGATTAAAAATATAAAAAGAAAGACAGAAAACATAGCAGAACAAGTCCTGCAATAAAATCCAAAGTATTGAAAGAAAAAGAAGAAAACGAAACTATTGCGCCTGACCAGCAGATCAGTTGAACAACACCATTTAAAAAAGTCAAAATTTGAGAAGCTAAAAGCAAACAAACTAAACAGAAATTTAATCATTGCTAAAACTCTTAAAGATTTTATCCTGAAGTCCAAAGTTAATCCATTGAAATATGCGCATTAACAAAAGCGAAATTCTTGAAAGAGGATTAATGGCCAATAAAGATAGCAAAAATTGAGAAAAACAAAAACCTAAGAAAATGAAAATTGCAAAAACTAAAGAAAGTTTCTTAATTTCGCAATTTTAAAATTTCAAATCCCTTTTTCCCCAAAGTTTGTCCAATAATCCATCTACAGGACCTGAAAAAGTTGCAATGGCTCATAAAGATCGATAAATTAGGAACATAACGAAAAATTTAAAAAACAAAATTCAAATTTCATCAAAAGATTGTAAATAATTCGTGATATTAAAATTTTAAACATCATTTCACTGTCCCTAGCAAATATGCAGCAAACCCAGGAGGAGGTTACCTCACCACAAAGACAAGAGGAAGAGAACGAAAAACAAATATTTTCAAAAACAAACTTGATAAAAATTGCAAAATTGTTTCGAAAACTTCCAAAATTCTTGCGATTAAATTCTTCAAAAAAAATTTCATTGCCACTAAACTACGCAGGTTCCTACTGTTTGACCCTATAAGAGTCTTTTGGACCTCTGCAGCTGGAAAAACTCAAAAATAATGAGTTTAAAAAAATTGACAAAAAAACACAAAAAAGTGCACAAATTTGTGCTAAAAAAATTCTTAAAATCCTCTTTTAGCTTTCATTTAAAGCCTTCTTAGCGGTTTCACCACTCTAGGCACTTGCAGGCCTAATAAAGCTAGCCTTGGGCCTCTAATGAAACCTAATCCCCACTGGGACTTTCCTGTTTATCCCGTTTTATATGATTAAAGTCATTGAAAAATGTGTGGAAAATTTTTTTAAAAACATAGCCGGTAGAATACCGGAAACAAATCAAAAAGTCGTGGAATAAAAACGCTTATCTAACCCTACGTGTTTCAGAAATTTGAAAAAAGATCGAAAAAGAAACAAACATTGAGAAGAAAAACACAATTTATGACCATCAGTTCCTCTTTAATATGCATTGCAAACTAAGCTATTTTTAAAGTTAATTGCACTAAAACAGAAGTCAAAGTTCTAAAACAGAAATAAATGTTCAAGAACAAAAGTCGAATGTTCAAGTCAGTACTTCAGCTAAATAAAAACATAGTTGGTTGAACACAGGAAACGACTCAAAAATCGAGCAAAACTCTTTAATTAACTCTATGCATTTCAGTGAGCAACTACTTTTTGAACAATGGTTTGATGTCTCCCAAAAATCGCACCTAATCATTCAGAGGTCGATATAGTTGTAATAGCATAACAAACTACATCCTCAGATTCAAAAACACAATACATTTTCTGTCATTACTTTTTATTACCCCAGCAATTTAATTTCGCAATAGTAAAATCTCAGAACCATTTTTTGCCCTGGAACATGTCCAGTTACCCATCTGCAGGACCTAAAAAAACTTTAATGGCCTGTAACGATTGATAAAACTAAAAAATGAACAAAAATTTCAAAAACCGTTAAAATTGCGAATAATAATGAATTTTTGTTAGAATTACTGATATTAGTTATTTCAGAACTATTTTATTGTCTTCAGAGGCTATTTATCAGCATAATTTCAATCCTTAACAAAAACTGAATTTGCTCATGAAATTCGATAAACTAAGAATATGGCAAAGATAAAAAGTCAGAACTTTTGAAAACAAAAATCCAATTTTACCGAAAAACGAAATAAAATTTGTGCTATCAAAAACTTAGCCAGCATACCAAGCAGACAATAGAGGAACTTCGTCACTGAGACAAGAATAAATGAAAGAAAATTTTAAAAAAAACATTTGAAATTGCAAAACTTATTAAAAAATTACTGAAATTCTTCAGATTAATATGATGAAAACATTTTAATTTTCGCTAAACTATGCAGAATTCTATTCGGAAATCTAATACTAGAGGAGGTTTCCGGCTCCTGAGACTGGAAAAACTCAAAAAATTAGAGTTTTTGGATCAAATATGCCCAAAGAACCATTTTTACATCATTTTGGGCTCCGATTGCACCATTTTGGGCTCAAAATACCCGAAAATTGCTCCGTTTGCCTCGAATTAACGCTTCCCAGCAGCTGCACTAATCTAAGCACTCTTAAGACCACCAAATTTTGCTTTGGGACCCAAATGAAACTTAATGCTCACTAGGCTTTAACTATTTACCCCGTTTTGAAAGATCGAAGGCAATGAAAGATGAGTGAAAACACCCAACAAAAAACAATGCTGGAAATGTATTGGATGGCCGTGCAATAAACACTTTGATCTAACCTAACCTGTTCAGAAATATGATAAAAGAAACCAAAAATTCAAAATAGTGAGAAAACGAATTTTTAGCGAGATATTTGAGTAGGTAGGCGCGGGCGGGGTTGATTGGGGAGGGGGCTGATGTGTGTGTGTGTGTGTGTGTGTGTGTGGTGGGGGGAGTGTGCGTGTGTGGGTGTGTGATTTTGTCTGTGCGTGTGTGTAAAAAGTGTGTGTATAGATGTGTTTGTGTGTGCTTGTGTGTGTGAGAGTGAGTGCGTTAGAACGTGTGTGTGTGTGTGCGTATTTGCGTGTGTGTGTGTGAGCGGGTGTGTGTGCGTGTGTCTGTGTGAGCGCGTGTGTGTGCGTGAGTGTTTTCGAGTGTGTGCGTATGTGTGTCTGTGGTGTGTGTGCGTGTATGTGTGTGTGCGTGAGGGTGTGTGTGCGTATGCGTGTTAGTGTGTGTGTGAGTATATATGTGTGTGTGCGTGGGCGTGTGTGCGTGAGCGTGTGTTTGCGTGTGTGTGTGAGTGAGTATATATATATATATATATATATATATATATATATATAATATATATATATATATATATATATATATATATATATATATATATATATGACTGTGTGTGTTTGCGTTTGTGTGTGTGCGTATGTGTGTATAAATGTGTCTGTGTGAGCACGTGTGTGCTTGTGAGTGTGTGAGCGTGAGTGCGTATTTGCATGTTTGTGCGTGTGTGTGTGCGTTTGAGAGTGTGAGGGGATGTGTCTCTGTGCGTGTGTGAGCGTGTTTACGTGTGTGTGCGTGAGTGCGTGTGTGTGTGTGCGCGTATTTGAACACACTGCTTTACAAAAAGCAGAAACAACTTTAAGTGTGGGGTGTCGGTAGGTGCGGGGGTACGTGGGAGAGGTTGTGGGGTTGTTGCTGGGGTAGGTTGGAATAGGTGAGGGGGTAGCTGGGGGACTAATGTGAGGGGAGGGGCGCTGGTAGTTAGGTGGGGGTATGTAGCTGAGGTCTGTAGTTTAGATAAGTAGAATTTACTATTATAGGATTGAAAGGTTTCAAAATGACCACTTTGGCTTAATTATTATCGGCAGTACCTAATTACTATACATTACAAACTAAACTACTGGTAAAGTCCAAGGGTAGGGGTATGTCGGGGGATTTGAGGATGGTGGCTAATTGGTGGGGTGTTAGGTTGCATGGGATCACTTATATGGGGGTCAAAACATCTGAAGAAGACTTTCACCTCGAATATTACATCAGTTCCTAATTACTATTCAGTTACAAGCTAAGGTAGTTTTACAATCCATTGTTCGAAAACATAAGTCAACGTTCTAAAACAGAAGCCAATGTTGAAACCAAAAGTCTGGCGTGTGTGGGTGTGCGCACGCGTGTGTGTGTGTGCGCGCGCGCGTTTGTTTGTATGTGTGTGAGTGTATGTGCGTGAGCGTGCGTTTGTGTGTGAGCGCGCACGGGTGCGAGTGTGTAAGGGTGTGTGTGTGTGTGTGTGCGCGCGCGCGTTTGTGTGAGAGTAAATGTGTGTGAGAGTGTGTATGTGCATAAGCGTGTGTGTGTGCGTGTGCGCGCGTTTGTGTGTTAGTATGTGTGCATGAGCATGTGTGTGTGTGTGTGTGTGCGTATGTTTGTGTCTCTGTGTGTGTGTGTGTGTGTTTGTTTGTGTGTGTGTGTGCGTGTTGAGTGTAGATGTTTGTGTGGGGGTGGTAGGTGTGGAAGTACGTGTGAGGGCGCTAGTTGGGGGAGGTATGTAGGTTATATAGGTTGGAGGAACTTAAATGGGATCAAAAATCTTTTTGCACACTGCATATTACCATCAGCTCTTATTTAATAATCATTACAGAATTGGCTACTTCCGATGGTCATTGCTCGTAACCAGGAGTCAACGAAGCCAATGTTCAAAAACAAAAGTCAAAAGTTCTAGTCACGACTTCGGCTAAAGATTGGCGTTAGAATAACGGAAATGACTCGAAGCGTCGTGCATCATAATCGAACCTCGACTTACCGAAATCAGAACAACAAAAAAAGACTCCAGAAAAATAAACAAAAAAAGTCCCACATTAAAACAGTGCTTTAGAAAAAGCAGAAACAATTTTAAGTTTGGGGGTTGGGTAGGTGCGGGGGTAGGTGGGAGACGTTGTTGCTGGGGTAGCTGAGGGGTTAGATGAGGGGGGGGTTAAGGTGAAGGGAGTGGGCGCTGGTATTTAGGTGGGGGCAGGTAGCGGAGGTCTGCATATAGTTTAGATAAGTAGAATTTATTTTTTAAGGAATAAAAATTTTCAAAATGACCTGTTTGGCTTATTATCAGCAGTTCCTAATTACTATACTTTACAAACTAACCTTTTGTTAAAGTCCACGGGTAGGGGTATGTCGGGGGGGGGGGTTGGGATGGTGGCCAAATGGGGGGTGGGGAGTTAGGTTGTATGCGATCACTAATATGAGGTAAAAACATCTAAAGAAGACTTTTTCACCTCGAATCTTACATCAGATCCTAATTACTATTCAGTTACAAGCTGAGCTCCTTTCAACGTCATTGTTCGAAAACATAAGTCAACGTTCTAAAACAGAAGCCAATGTTGAAACCAAAAGTGTGCGTGTGTGTGGGTGTGCGCAAGCGCGTGTGTGTGCGTGCGTGTGTGCGTATGTGTGTGTGTGTGTCTGAGTGAGTGTGTGTGCGTGTGAGTGTTTGTGCATGCGTGAGTGTGTGATTGAGAGTATGTGTGAGTGTGGTGTGTGCTTTAGCGTGAGCGTGCGTGTGTGTGTGTGCGTATGTGTGTGCAATGTGGGTGTGCGCGTGTGAGAATGAGTGCGTGTGTGTGTGTGTGTGTATGTGTGTGTGTGTGTGTGTGTGTGTGTGTGCGTATGTGTGTGTCTCTGTGTGTGCATGTCTCTCTCTCTCTCTCTCTGTGTGGGTGTGTGTGTTACAGGTAGATGTAGGTTAAATAGGTTGGAGAAACTTATATGGGATCAAAAAATCTCAAAATTCTTTTCGCACATTGCATATTACCATCATCTCTTAATTAACATTCATTACAAAATAGGCTACTTCCGATGTTCATTGCTCGTAACCAGGAGTCAACGTTCTAATCGAGAAGCCAATGTTCAAAAACAAAAGTCAGAAGTTCAAGTCAATACTTCGGCTAAAGATTGGCGTTAGAATAACAGAAATGACTCGACGCGTCGTGCATTATAACCTAACCTCAACTTACCGAAATCAGAACATCAACAAAGACTCCAGAAAGAAAACAAAAAACTAGCCTATGAACACAGTGCTTTACAAAAAGCAGAAACAACTTTAAGTGTGGGGTGTCGGTAGGTGCGGGGGTACGTGGGAGAGGTTGTGGGGTTGTTGCTGGGGTAGGTTGGATTAGATGAGGGGGGTAGCTAAGGCACTAAGGTGGGGGAGGGGAGCTGGAAGTTAGGTGGGCGTATGTAGCGGAGGTCTGTAGTTTAGATAAGTAGAATTTGATTTTATAGGATTAAAAAGGTTTCAAAATGACCTCTTTGGCTTAATTATTATCGGCAGTACCTAATTACTATACTTTACAAACTAAACTACCGTTAAAGTCCAAGGGTAGGGGTATGTCGGGGGATTTGGGGATGGCTGCTAACTGGGGGTGGGTGTTAGGTTGCATGGCATCATTTATATGGGGTCAAAACATCTGAAGAAGACTTTTTCACCTCGAATATTACATCAGTTCCTAATTACTATTCAATTACAAGCTAAGGTACTTTTAAAATCCGTTGTTCGAAAACATAAGCCAATGTTCTAAAACAGAAGCCAATGTTGAAACCAAAAGTGTGCGTGTGTGTGGGTGTGCGCACGCGCGTGTGTGTGCGTTAGTGTCTGTATGTGTGCGCGCGTTTATTTGTGTGTGTGAGTGTATGTGCGTGAACGTGCGTCTGTGTGTGAGCGCGCACGTGTGCGTGAGGGTGTGAGTGTGTGAGTGCGCGTGTGTATGTGTGTGTGTGCGCGCGCGTTTGTGTGAGAGTGTGTGTGTGTGCATAAGCGTATGTGTGTGAGTGTGCGTGTGCGCGCATTTGTGTGTTAGTGTGTGTGCGTGAGCATGTGTGCGTGAGTGTGTGTGTGTGCGTATGTCTCTGTTTGTGTGTCTGTGTTCGTGTGTGTGTTTGTTTGTGTGTGTGCGTGTTGAGTGTAGATGTTTGTGTGGGGGTGGTAGGTGTGGAAGTACGTGTGAGGGCGCTAGTTGGGAGAGGTATGTAGGTTAAATAGGTTGGAGGAACTTAAATGGGATCAAAATTCTCAAATTCTTTTCGCACACTGCATATTACCATCAACTCTTATTTAAAATTCAGTAAAAAATTGGCTACTTCCGATGGTCATTGCTCGTAACCAGGAGTAAACGTTCTAATCGCGAAGCCAATGTTCAAAAACAAAAGTCAAAAGTTCAAGTCACGACTTCGGCTAAAGATTGGCGTTAGAAAAACGGAAATGACTCCACGCATCGTGCATTATAATCGAACCTCGACTTACCGAAATCAGAACAACAAAAAAAAGACTCCAGAAAAATAAACAAAAAAAGTCGCCCATTAAAACAGTGCTTTAGAAAAAGCAGAAACAATTTTAAGTTTGAGGGTTCGGTAGGTGCGGGGGTAGGTGGGAGAGGTTGTTGCTGGGGTAGGTGAGGGGGTAGATGGGGGGGGGGGGGTTAAGGCGATGGGAGGGGGCGCTGGTATTTAGGTGGGGGCAGGTAGCGGAGGTCTGCATATAGTTTAGATAAGTAGAATTTATTTTTATAGGAATAAAAATTTTCAAAATGACCTGTTTGGCTTAATTATTATCAGCAGTTCCTAATTACTATTCATTACAAACTAAACTTTTGTTAAAGTCCAAGGGTAGGGGTATGTCGGGGGGGGGGTTGGGATGGTGGCCAAATGGGGGGTGGGGAGTTAGGTTGTATGGGATCACAAATATGAGGTAAAAACATCTAAAGAAGACTTTTTCACCTCGAATCTTACATCAAATCCTAATTACTATTCAGTTACAAGCTAAGCTACTTTCAAAGTCATTGTTCGAAAACATAAGTCAACGTTCTAAAACAGACGTCATTTTTCGAAACCAAAAGTCAAATGTTCAGGTCAAGACTTCAGCTAAAAAAACCTTTACAATACCACCTTTACAAAATCTCAACATATGAATCAAAATGAGCTTCCAGCAGATCACAATGCGAACAAATTGATCTTAAGTTTTTTCGAATGGAAGACATAGTAAGACTAGACTGACTTGAACAAGCATGATAACGCGCCGTGGCAAACGAATTATTTTTCTAGTCCCTATATACAGAAGCATATAATTTCCATGCTCATCTCATATCAATTAACCATATTCAGGGATATACGGTTTGAAATTATTACTAATCTTGTTTACTCGCACTTTCTAAAGATCATGGAAAGGAACTGTATTCTTCGGATTTTTAAAATGACATAAGTAAAACGGAAAGGAAAAGCGCTATAAAGGTTTACTACAGAAATTTTTCATTGGTGCCAAGATATCTTGGTTTAACCTTATGTTG
The DNA here is from genome assembly GCF_964194025.1 of Convolutriloba macropyga. Classification (NCBI taxonomy): domain Eukaryota; kingdom Metazoa; phylum Xenacoelomorpha; order Acoela; family Convolutidae; genus Convolutriloba; species Convolutriloba macropyga. The sequence goes on along the minus strand of NC_134471.1, from coordinate 56,673,835 downwards.
GCGTTAAACGTTCTTGGCAATATGCTTCAAGTTTTACAAGAGATGCTAAGATCATGCATGTCTTATCAAGGCGTCTCAATTTTCGATTCACTGTGCAGGCTCCGAAATGCTAACGGCACTAAACAGCACTGAAAATATTCAATATTACCATCCTTGAAGATATTGGAAATAATTCTGTACATAACTTTGCTTAAATCTTGCGACAATCATTCATCAATGATTTCTACGCCATAAGCCACCAGTTTCCAATTTATAAATAACTTTTTCCAAATCAAAAAGAAAAAGTTAATAAAACCGGAATGAAAGCCCAATTGTTGACTAAATTCAGAATTTTTCTTCTCGATACTAGTTGCGGATTACGAGTACATTGAGGATTAAGATGATATTCATTAGTTTTAAGATTACACATATTACTGTCCACACGATTTTCAAAGTAGTGGAAAAATGTAGCCTTTATACATGAACGCTTATGACAAGCTTGCCTTTTCTACAATATAATTTGTTTCCAAAATTTGCGTAAATATAATCTATCGTTGAAAATGGTAAATGAATTGTCAAAACTGGGCACAGAGTTTTATCACTCCATTCCACAAAACACAAAATTTATTGACTATTGCCGTTTATTGACTTTTGCTTCTCAGCTGAGTACTGAATCTCATAGAACGAGCAGAGCTACTAAAATTCAAGGACTGTTCCGAGATCATGAATCCCAAATTGCAACAATATTCTACCCAAATTGACACTTTTTAATCTGGTTCGTTCAATTTTCAGCCGAAATTAAACCAAGGAGTCTGGCTATTCGACAGATTGCTGTAAAAAATAGAAAGTGAGCTTTTAAAATTTTTTTGCGACTAATTTAAAGTAAACAGCTGGAACAATATTCTTAGATGCAAGCAATGAGAATCGCGCCGCGGGGTAAATCCACTGACATAAGTCAAACGGAAAGGAAAAGCCCTATAAAGAGTTACTACAGAAATTTTTGTCACGATATTATGGTTTAACCTTATGTTGTTGTTAAAAGTTCTTGGCAATATGCTTCAAGTTTTACAAGAGATGCTAAGATCATGCATGTCTTATCAAGGCGTCACAATTTTCGATTCACTGTGCAGGCTCTGAAATGCTAACGGCACTGAACAGCACTGAAAATATTCAATATTACCATCCTTGAAGCAGATATTGGAAATTATTCTGTACATAACTTTGCTTAAACTGCTCAACTTAAAGCCAAAGGAGCACTCAAAATCAACGGTTATTGCAATGAAATAGATTTTGAGATAATGCTCTGATACAACTCTAAAAATTACTTAGACGATGATGATTCGTCCTACAAGATGAAACAATTAAACTTTTACCGCTAGTAAAATGCCACAAACTTAAGCGCAAAAAAAGTGACCATAATGGTTTTTCTTTTAGTCTTTAGAGTATACTGGAGAAACCGTCAATAATTAATTTTTTTACATGTTTATAATAAATAAAATGGTACCAGCTACTTCCAACTCTTAGAAGGGTATAAGAACGATAGTTAGAAGGCTGTAGGAAAAAACTCGTTTTAAATTGTTTATGCATGCTCAAGAATTTATAAAACCTTTTTCACAGCGGAAATGAAACAGTTCTATTTACTTGTTATGAAATTTTGCAGCCAGAGAGCCTGAAAATTTTCTATGTCAAAAGCCATAAACTGAGCATAAGTTATCTTTGCTCAATCGGGATGACTGCCGAGACCTTCAGCATAAATAAACTCAAAAAATCAGCAACCAGATTACCTGCTGAAAAATTAGTATTTGAATATGTATTATTTCAGAAGCCAGTTTATGCGCCTCAAAATTAATTAAGTTAACGGCCACTTCGTTAAGCATTAAATCAAGATCGATAGAAGATTGCACATTACGTGGCTTATGTTCGGAATACTCCATTTTGTAAGGCATTTTCACCAACAATGTTTTAAGATAAGAGTCTCCACTCGTGTGTGGAAACGAGTTTCACTAAGCTAACTTTGTTCAAATTGTCTTCAGAATTGGACATATATATATATATATACTCAATTTTTATAAAGCGTGTTTCAGGAAATAGCATGAAATCTTGCGACAATTATTCATCACTGATTTCACGCCATAAATCACCAGTTTCCAACTTATAACTTTTTCCAATTCAAAAAGAAAAAGTTAATAAAACCGGGATGAAAGCCCAATTGTTGACTAAATTCAGAATTTTTCTTCTCGATACTAGTTGCGGATTACGAGTACATTGAGGATTAAGATGACATTCATTAGTTTTAAGATTACACATATTACTGTCCACACGATTTTCAAAGTTGTGGAAAAATGTAGCCTTTATACATGAACGCTTATGACAAGCTTGCCTTTCTACAATATAATTTGTTTCCAAAATTTGCGTAACTATAATCTATCGTTGAAATTGGTAAATGAATTGTCAAAACTGGGCACAGAGTTTTATCACTCCATTCCACAAAATACAAAATTTATTGACTATTGCCGTTTATTGACTTTTGCTTCTCAGCTGAGTACTGAATCTCATAGAACGAGCAGAGCTACTAAAATTCAAGGACTGTTCCGAGATCATGAATTCCAAATTGCAACAATATTCTACCCAAATTGACTCTTTTTAATCTGGTTCGTTCAATTTTCAGCCGAAATTAAACCAAGGAGTCTGGCTATTCGACCGATCGCTGTAAACGTTAGAAAGTGAGCTTTTAAAATACAATTTTTCTGCGACTAATTTAAAGTAATCAGTTGGAACAATATTCTTGGATGCAAGCAATGAGAATCTCGCCGCGGGGTAAATCCAATAACAGAGCCCTTAAAATATTTCAATTTGTCAAAAAACATTTAGGACAGCAAATTTGGCTGAAAGTTAATAAAGCGCTGACTCAAGGAAATTGAAACATTGCGAGAATTTTTTTGAATGCGGCAAAGACTTCATACTGTCAAAGATTCTCCGACGACAGGCATTCAACTTTTAAGTTATTCTAAGCAACATTTTCACCAAAAAGTTGTGGTGCACTTCAACTCATTTAAAATACAAGCCTCAATTCTTCGAGCTGAAGAGGAGCTTTCTATTTATTTGCTTTATTGCCTTTAATCTATTAATCTGAAGTTCTTTTAATCTCGGGAACCATCAATCAATATGGAAATATCTGAACAATATCTCCTTGCCATTCAGTCACGCGAGCATTTGGATATCAGTTCATCCAAGCCCTTCGTTAGAGTTGTCACATGTGCAGCTGGAATATTTTCTAAAGTAAGAATAAATTGTGTCTCAAACAAATCTCCAATACGACCTTCTCAAGGTTTTGATAAATCTACACAACATCAATTCTTCGGTCGTAGTTTAAGAGTAAAAAATTGCTAAAGCTGAGATCATAGATGAATCTAGGAAAACCATAAATTTGTATAAATGAGTATAACATTTCTTTCTAGAACCAAGCCAGGCAATTGTATTGCACTATTAGTGCCCAAAAATGTGGAAAACTGTTGCAAAATATAACAGTATTATAGTACAGAAAAGCACTGACTAGGAATACGACGGACATGAAATATCAAAACTTTTACAACTAATATGAACTGTTACTAACCACTAAAACACAAAATAGTTTTTCAAAGCCACGTAAACAATTTCTAAGCAGTGGGCTACCATTTGTTTAAAACTTCATCAGTCATATAGCCTCAAATTTAAGCAGTTTAAAATTTATTCAGTTTTACAAAGTTTTATCCAATGTGAAGGCCAGTAAACAGAGGGTTCAGCATTCATTGGCAGCAGCATTTGCGACATTCTCTGACAAATTGTGTTTGTTCATGTAGTGTGTCTTAAGTTGACCCCTCTGACTCATAGTGACCCCACAAGTCTGACACTTGAACGTGTGCTCCATGTGCTTTGTCTTCACATGTCTGCGCATATTGCTGTGGTCTTTCGATTTGTACGCACAAACTGCGCACATAAAGAACCTAGACAGACAAATAGACATTATACTTTGAACTTTTTGTATTAGAAACGATTTTAATGAATGCTTGATTAATTTGTCCATATTTTTTAGGCCGCTTTACCATTTTTGTTGCAACTTTGTCATGTTTCGGGAAAAAATATTACGTTGTCTCATCCAATGAGCGGTCAATAAATGTTCATGACAATTTGGTCATGAATACTGCATTCTTACTTATTTGTTGGTATTAAAACGCATTTTTAAATGCTGCATTTTTGATCACACCAACTTTAGTGGGGGAGGATCTATATGCTCAATTTATTTTTTTTATGTTGAGTAACTTTTGGCCGATTGATATATTTATCGTAGAGAATTGTGAGTGGTATCCGAAGAAAACGCGTCCAGCAACAGCGTAGAATATATAATTTAAAGAGTTTTTGAATTTCGTTTTTTTTTTCAACGCAGTTCTCGGGCTTGAAATTTTTGTGAACATTTGACTAATTTCCGCTGTTTTTGCTCACAATTTCTGTATTGTTGCTAAGTTTTAGTAAATTTTGGTCTATTTCGCAATAGAAATAAAAAATGTAAAAATTGTTAACAATCGTGTTTTTGGAGGTATTTTGCTGAACTATTTGATCCAACATTTCAGGTAAAATTTAGGACTAAAAATTTCAAATCTCAGCCTGTTTTTCATCAAAAGGCAACAATTATGCTTTTTAGCACTCTCTGTTTAAGTTTTCCAGAAGTACAGGACTAAAAAACTGCTGATCTTCTCAAACCCAAAGGTGGATAACTTTACTTCCTCCCTATGAGAATGTTCTGGAATTTAAATGCTGCTGTTTTTTTCGATAAATTAACTCGATATTTATTCAAAATCTATTGTTTCTTTAACCTTTTGTTGTCAAATTATCTATTTTTATTATACTTGGATCAAATAGGGGTAAATAACGGCCGAGAAGCAATAGAAAGTATAGTTTCGGTCTAACGGAGGATTTTTAAAATCCAAAAAAGATTCGGATTCTTTTGGGGCTCTTTCTAAATGTTTTCGGCATTTTTGTTTTCTTTTATTTAATAACAGAACAGAAACATTTCAAATCAAAGCACAATTTTTCACGGACTCCTCTTCTGTGCAAATGAGACCCAAAGTAAAATACAAATTCATTGGAAAGTTAATGGCTTTGATAGCTTCAATACCGTGTTTGCGCAAAAATGTTTGAAACGTTTCGTTTTGCATGTTTTCGTTGTTATTTCGCAGTCTTTCGACTTAGTCTTGCTAATAATAGGTACAATTCGCTTCCTAGGGAGTTTAAAAAGAATTGCTTAACTGTTTTTCACATGAAAGTTTATGGTTGTTATGACTGATAGAAAATATTTGTTTTTTAAAAAACCTTTTTTAGCTTGTTAATCTTTCTTTCTTACGTCTTTCAACATTTAGCTTAGTCTCGGCAAATAGAGATTGCAATTTGTGCCAATGCATAAAAACTCAATCTACATTGCGGTTTTATAACTATTTTGAAGTTTTTTTTGCTTTATTACGAATTCTACTAACTCCTTTTTGGACATTTGTCCTTTTTTGTGGTCTTGTCACCACACCAGATTATGACAAGCCACATAGCACAGTAATGGCGTCAAAATAAGGAGCAAGTGTTTCTACCTACTATCTTTATTGATTGGATTATGATTTTAACGGCTCCGGACAAATTCTGGATAACGACAGGTCTCAAAGATGTCTTCCTGAAGTATATATGAACCTATTTAAAGACTTAAATTGATAGCTAATGATTTTCAAGACTTTAAACTTACATGTTTTTAAAAAACGTATTCTTTAAATAAGTCCTTTTTGTTTTTTTCGTGTTGCTACATAGTCTCATACGGGACAATTCCTATATCATTTATAGTTAAGTATAAATTCGTTTGTCACATTGAGGCTTGTCTGAAGCTATTAACAATTTGTGGATTTTTTTGAAAAGACATTGAACATAGTCGAAATTAATGTTTTCGTTGTTTTTGAAATTGTTGATTGTATTGTTCCCCAGTCTCGATATTCACATATCTCATTGTCGCTCTAGAACAGAATTATAACGTGGATTGGCATTCTCTTCTTGGGCTGAGTTTAAAGCGTTTTTTAATTCATGTTCCAATAATTTGTGAACAATACGTGTATTTTTGAAATTTTTTCTCTTCCTAACTTGGTAGACAAGTATGTAAAAAATGTGGATGAGCGGGGTGGCAACTTTATGAGCAACTGCACATTACCGAGTCTCTTCGTCATAATGAACGACAATAAATTATTTGATCTCTTCATGATTTGAGCTGATGAAAATCAAGATCGTTTACGAAGATATCTAAAAATTAAATTAAAACGTTACAAAATTCAAAATTTTTGTATCCGTTGTACGAATCAATATTTTTTTAGTATTGCACAGAAATTTTCACCAGAAGTTTGCAAGAAAAATGTTAAAAAGTTCTCAAACACAGCGTCCGTCCACTTAAATCTCACCACATGTTATATTCTAAAATCAAGTACAAAAGCTGCAAATCAACCAATTAACATAACGCGCAAAGAAATAAGCGACCTCGATTAAATTTTGTTGATAACGTTGCTGTTTGACGTGGAACAGATTAATAACTTTGAGAAATAAAACAATAGTAAAAGTTTAGCCACCAAAAATAAAAAAAAGCTATATTGTTTAACTAACGCGCAGAGATATATGCATTTGGTCATTTGAATTTTGCTGATTTTGAAATTGCTGTCTGACATTGAACCGATTATTAACTTTGAAAAATAAATAATTTGTAACCAAATATAAAAATAGACTATATTATATACAAAATGTTATAACTGCAGCAACAAATATTATCAAAACCAAACTGGAAAAAAGTATATAAATTTTGAAGTCAAGCTGGACAACATTCTGTTTACTTCAATTAATTATACAGCTGAGCAATCACATTCTGCATCAGAAAAAAACCTGATATTAGTGAATGTATATATTAGTATTAACGAAAAAAGGTATAGCCAATATCTCAAAAAAGCAATAACCACTAAATAAATACATCCTGTTCTATCCTTTTCCCTCTGACCTATAGTCAATTAGAGAACACTTAATTGCAGTATTTTTAATGAAATAAAATTTACCCTGTTTCTAAAAATTTAGCATAGTACAAACGGCAGTCATCAGTACCATAAATGCCGCTAAATGATTTTTTAAAAACTAGAATCACTAAAGCAAGAAGGAAAAAATGGAAAAAAAATAAAAGCAAATTAAACGCTAGGCGGTACAAAAATTGCCACACAATAGATGACACATTTTCTACGCGCCATTTCCCTGAGAGTTGTTTTAGTATATTTAAACAGCAAAGATTGTGAAGTGCAACTATGACATTTTTAGTGGTTTGAAATAACTGAAATAGTAGCATCGACCAAAACAAAAACAATACCTCTTTAAAAAACTGAAATCGTGTACGGACGGCAAGACCAAACTCTTTTCGATTCGAAGATTTCAAGCTCAATATTTGATGTACGATTGCGCGGACAGCAGATTTCCAATTGTCTCCGAACGCTAAGAATCTCAATGATTACTAAGCTGGTACCAGCCTAGTCAGATAAACCAAATTGAAAATATCCAATCGCATAGAGATAATTTTTTTTTAAAAAAAAGCATCCACACACGCTCGGGTCGGATGAAAATTTCATAAAAAAGACCAAATCCTAAATTACCAGAAATACCAGATGCAAAAAGTACACCTGACTCATCGGTCCTTGAAAGTCTTATTCGATCGGGCAACAAATCAAAATTGCAACTAATTCAAGAGATGCATCTCATCAGTGCTGCCCATTACTTCTCACGCCTGATTTTTCTTAATTAGCTGAACAGCCGTAAGTTGAAAAATTTCATAGACGAGCTTTTACATTGTTGTAAAAGGAAGTATCGATGACAAAAAAAGATTGAGAAAGCTTTGTACGTCACAATAGCTACCACGTAATTTTATACTAGTACGCAAAGACCAGGACATATAAAACGGGACATTTTTTAATTCTACAACAGCTCTAAAAATTGATTATTAGCAGAAAGTTGTTTATAAAGGTCCCGTGCAAAATAAAAGTGGATAAAAGTGCTCTATGATCTGTTTGTACTGTAAAATAATGGCCATAAAGATAATGTTTAAAATGTTCGAGTGCCCACACTACACCTAAAAGTTCTAGTTCATTTATGCTACATTTTTCTTCAGCTTTATTTAGGAAGCGTGAGGCGTATGCGATTGTCTCCCATCCTTTGTTCGATTCTTGTTCTAGGACGGCTCCGAGTCCGGATCGTGATGCGTCTGTTCTGACTCTCGTTTTTCGGGTGGAATCATAGTGCGTATTTTCTGTTATGTTTTTTATGTGTAATTTTATATTTTCGAATGCTATTTGATGTTTATGTTCCCACTTGTATTTGTTATCTTTTTTCAGAAGGTCTCTAAAGACTCTACACTGGATTGCTAGATTTGGAACAAATTTGGTTAGGTGGTGGACGCTTCCGAGGACAGATTTTAGTAGCTTGCATGTGTTCGGGGCTTTTAGGTTTTGAATAGCCTCGGTTTTGCTGATGAGTGGCTTTATTCCGTTTTGATTGATTTCGAATCCTAACCATTCTATCTTATTTTTTGCGAAGTGGCATTTTTCTAAGTTTATGCTGAGGTTTTCTTTATCGAGTTTTTGCAGGCATTTAAAAACTTTTTCCTTGTGAGTTTTTATTCCTCCGCCGGAGACTATAATTATGTCGTCCAAGAAACTATATTTGTCTCTAAGACCTTTAAGTGTCCTGTCAATGGCTTTTTGGAATTCTGCCGGCATGTCCGTTAGGCCGTAGAAACCTGTTATGAATCGGTACGTTCCGGTGGCTTGGCCGCCTACTATGTTAAAATTGCATTGCTTTGCTGTTGCTTCGTCTAGCGGTAGTTGGCTGTATGCATACCGTAAGTCGATTGTTGAAAAAAGTACTTCGCCTTCGTGCGACGATTCCGAAATTGATTGGGCAATATTGTCCATTAGGCAATCTATGTTTTGCATCTGATATTTGTTTTTGTGGATGGCTTTGTTTATAATTTTAGAGTCCATGGCTAGTTTTATCGTTTTGTCTCTTTTGACTGTTATTACAATTGGCGATATGAAGTTTTTGTCGCTGCATTTGTCCAGTTTTATTATGTTGCCGTTCTCTTGTAGTTTTTTGAGTTCCTGTTCGAACTGGTTTTGTAAATGTATTGGTACTCTTCGACCTCGTTAATGAATAGGCGTAAAGTTTGATTTAAATTTGGATTTTACTGTGTGGTTTATTGATCGTCCTATCCGTTTTACTAGACCGGGAAATTGTTTTGCTATTAATTGTTTTAAGTTTTGGCTATCCAGATTTTCTATCATCGCGACATTCTTGCCTTCCGAATTTGGGGATGTCTGTTGATTGACTTGAATGCCTAGTCCTTGGAAGAGGTCTCGGCCTATTAGTGCTCTATGGTTGTTTGGTACCACGATGAGGTCGGCTCTTCCTGCGTTCCACCCGTTGCATTGAACGTCACAGTACAAGGTTCCCTTGTTCTTGATTGGGGTGTTCGTGAAGCTTCTTAGGTTAGTTGGATTCGTCTTGCGACTCCACCAACTATTTTTGTCCCGTTCCTCTATCTCGTGGGCCATCCGCTCTGTGATTAAGCTGTTAGAGCTCCCGGAGTCAACCATTACCCAATATTTGTTGTTTCCAAATGTCACGTTTAGTTTGGTGGGGGTTGTTGATCCTTCCGTTGGGGAGACTAGGTTTACACTGTAGTCTTCTTCTGAGTCATCTCTTATGCTCTCTATTTCGTTATTTAAGGAAACCATGTTTATGTTGTCTTCGTGTTGTGTATCGTGTATTTCTTCGATTTCGTTGATGTTTCTATTGTTGTTTCTGTTTAGGTTTGAGCGGCATACCATAGCAAGGTGGTTGAACTTATTGCATTTTCTGCATGTTTGGCCTAGCGCTTGACATTTGGCTCTGTGGTCTTGTGTCCAGGGTTGTCCGCAGTTTCTACAATTGTGTTGTACTTGTTGTCTGTTTGACTGAGTGTTGTTGTTATTGTTGCCTCTGGACTGTGTGAATGTGCCTCTGGGCTGGCTATAGTTGCCTCTAAAATTTCCTCGATACCTTGAACTGGTGATTGCTAGGACGGGGTCCGATCGTCCTACTATTGATACCATTGATGGGTCTGTTGTGGATTTTGCCTGTATGGCTAGTTGGCTTCGTGCGCCTAATTCAATACTGATGGCTAATTCCAGTGCCTTTTCTGGTTCCAATGTTACCTTCAAGAGTTCTTTTTGTATTTCTGGATCATTCATGTTGGCTGTGAAGATGTCTCTTAATAATCCGTCTTCTAGAGTTCCTAGCTGGCAGAATTCTGCTAGGGATCGTAAGGCCGAATGGAATTGTTCCATGGTTTCACCTTTTTGTTGACGTCTGGTTAGCAACAAATACCGGTCAAAAGTTACATTCCTTGGTCTTATAAATGTCAATTCTAATTCTTCCCAGTTGTTGTGTCGTGATGTTCTCGACGTTTGTATATGGGTATTTTCGGGTGTGCATCCTGCGTCCTTCGATTCCAATTGCTAGGTACACCATTGATTTTGCCTTCTTGTCCGCAATGTCCCATGGCGTGTCGCCGCACAACACCCCTATTTTGTCGATTAAGTTGCACTCGTTCTTCCATTTGGCTACTGCCTGACTGTATCTCGTGAGTCTCTCCCTCTCCATTGTTTGTGTTGAATTATTCACTGGTTGTTCTTCCACTGGTTCCGGGGGATATATGACTGTTGTCGGTTTCTCTCTTAGGAGTTCATCTAGTTCGATGTTTGTCTTTGCGACGAGGGCCATCTTGAGTTGACTTCTCCACTTTTCCCATGGAATGGGGGGGTTGGAGCTGGGTCGTTCCCAAAATGGTTCCAGTCCTAATATGGTTCTTCCTTTTTCCGTTGACTGCGCCATGTGGTACTTAGTTCCTTCACGCTCAACTAAGTATCTTAACTATCGTATAAAGAGAAGATTAACGCACAACTTCTATTCATGTTCATATAAGGCAGACTGCAATTGATCATTTCGTGGTCTGTCTGTTAGTGCGTAAACACCTGTCACTTTCAACAACTATGAAGAATCGCGCGGCGATTCCAATGTTAACAAAACATGATGAATTACATACTGCATATGGTAGTATTAATTTACTGCTTCAAAGATATAATAGTTTGGAGGTTAAGTGGTTACCCATGTACCACAATAAAGGTCCCATGCAAAATAAAATCGTTCAAATAGAAAAAATATATTTAAAAAACAGATGAACCATGGACTGGTCAAATATTGCAAAACTGAAATATCGTCGAAGTTTTGAAGCCTATAAAGATTACCTTTACACAGAGACACGAAGTCTCAAAACTTGATTGGATATCATCTATTCCACTATACGCAATCAGATGCGCTAACGTATAAAACTAATGGTGGGGTTTCAGTAACTGTTCCGACCCCACTTGTGAGGGGGGGGGGGAACTATATACTCAAATGGGTTTTTTTTTGTTCAGTCAATTTTGGCCTATCGATATATTCATCGTAGAAATGTGAGTGGTATCACTTAAAAGCTCGTCCAGCGTAAAATTTGAAATTAAAAAGATTTCTGTGAATTTCGTTTTTTTCGAGGAGTTATCGAGCTTTGAAGTTTTGTGTGAACACGTAATATTTGGCATGATTTCGTTCAACTTTAGTGTAATTTTCTTCAAATTATGATCTTTTCTAAAAAAATTTTAATTCAAAATTACCTTTCACGCCCCAAAATGAATTAATTTTGTATTCCGAATACACGAAAGGTGATAAAAAAGACTAGTTCTGGTCTCATAGGGAAGTTTACTATAAAAAAAATTCAAATTCTATTTGAAAACTGTTTTTTTAGAAAACTTCATATTTTTATAGGTCACCTAGAGACTGGTCACTTTTGATATCAATGTTCGGTTAATGATAAACCTGATTTACAGTTAAATGAAGCCTAATGAACAAAAAATCTCGATTTCAAGGAATCGCACATGTTTTTTTAGCTTCGACTCTTGAGTTAAAATTTTTAATGAAACTTTGATTTTCTTTTTGAGGTTTTAATAAACTTTTGGAGCCCTATGGCATAGACTCGTTGACTAAAAGTGCAATAGATTTCGTAATGAGCATTAGTGAAGCTATTTAGTGCTTTGATTGGACATCTAATGGCTGTTAAGACTTTCGGTTTAATTTTTCGAATTTTTTTTGAACATTAGCCGATCATAAACCTATTTTTGTAAACTGTAAGTCAATCCCCATCTGACTGGATCCCCATCCCTTCTACTGCAACCAAAACCCATTTGCTTAGCTGTTTTATCTTCTAACTGTCGGTTTTATGACTTCAATGCCACAAGACTTCAAAAACAATTTTTGAGATTTTGAAAAACAATAAACTTATTTTCAAGAACTGTAAAAGATTCTCAGTAATGACCAGTGACTCTTGCATTCTTTCTACTGTAACCTATATCATTCTGCTTACCGTTTTTTTCTAACTCACGGTTTTATGACTTCGATGCCACAAGATTTCAAATTTTTTTTTTAATTTTTGGATATTTTCTTATTTTGTTTCCTGCTGAAATCTTATCACATTATCCTAATATTGATAGCTACCATTGGTTTTTGGAAGACTTTCAACGGATCATAGATAAAGTTTTCAGAGAAAAACATGGTTTAATTAGCTTCGGAAGTTTCTTCTCGCACTTTTCTACTAATTTTTTGGTTCCTGCTTGTATTTGTTGTTGTTTTCATAGTCATAAGACTTATTGTGATATCTCATTGACAACCTATGCATGCCAAACATCTTTGTTCTTCTATTGTGTCATGACTGAGCGTATTTTTTGACTTCTGTTAAAAGCTATTGTACTTAATGTCTGTTTTTCAAAAAAACTTTTTGAATTTTAACCAATTTTAAGATTATTTTAGAGAACTGTAAGAGACTCTCAGTAATGACCAGCGCCCTTACATTCTTTCTACTGCAACCTAAATTGTTCTGGTTACCATTTTTTTCTAACTCATGGCTTTATGACTTCGATGCCACAAGATTTCAATTTTTTTTTATTTTTTGATATTTTTGTACTTTGGTTCCTGTTGAAATCTTATCACATTATTCTAATAATGATAGCTCCCATTGGTTTTGAGAAGACCTTCAATGGATATTAGATAAAATTTTCAGATAAAGGTGATGTTTTAAACTTTCTCGCACTTTTCTAAAGAGTTTTTGGTTTCTGTATTTCTTTTTGTTTTCATAGTCATAAGAATTATTGTGATATCTTATTGATAACCCATGCGTGACAAACGTCCTTGTCCTTCTATCAAGTCATAACTGAGCGTATTTATTGACTTATGTTAAAAGCTATTGAATTTATTGGCTGTTAAAACTTCAAAAACAAATTTTCGAAAAAAAATTTTGAACATTAACCAATCGTAAACTTATCATCGTGATCTGTACGAACGTCTCAGTAATAATCGGAACTCTTTCTTTTCTACTTCAACAAAATAATCTAATTTGCTGCTTTATCTTCAAACTATTGGTTAGATGAGTTGGATGCACGAGTTTTCATAATTTTTTGGATATTTGGAAAATTTTTGGATGTTTTTGGTTCTTCTGATATCTCATCCCATTATTCCAAAATTGTTAGTTCCCCTTGGCTTACAAAAAGCCTTAAATGAATCAAAAAAAAGTTTTCAAAGAAAAGCTTATGGTAAAAGTGCGACACTTTCTTCTCGCACTTTTCTACATTGTTGGTTTTTGCCTGCATTTGTTGTTGTTTTCATAGTCAATAACATATTGTAAGGTCGTTTCGTATCGATGACTTGTCAATGAGAAACATCCCTGTGGTCTCCTTGAGGCATAACTTTTATGCTCCGACCGAGTGCTTTTATTGCCTTCCGTTGAAGGCAATTGAATTTAATGGCGTTCATACTACGGGTTTTCTCAGAAATTTCGTGGTTTTAATGTATTTGCTCATAGTTGTTGATTTTTTGAAGTCATATTGATAAAAAGAATCTCATGCTTTTAAAAATTAATTGATAATAGTAAATTCTTTACCAAAAAGTTATTTTTTAATGGCGTCGACACATTTATCGCTCACTTTTTTTGAATTTGCGGTTTTTGCCTATTTTTTTAATATTTAGGTAGGTGCTAAATTCTGACCTGTCTGAGAAGCTAGTAATTGAGGATTCAAGGATTGAGGTTACCCGAGGCAGTCATTTTATAGCGAATAGTCTTAACGTTTATGATATCATACATTTTCAATGATTTCTTAAACTTTTCAGTTTTTGTTGTTCTTTTCGTCAACTTGTAACTTATTCTGATCCTTGAGAGGTCCCAATTAATTTCTTGTGATTGAAAAATTTCAGTTTCTAGTTATTGTTTTTGTAACTCATAGTTTGTTTGTGGACAATACGTGTCTAAAGAAAGTTTTAGTGGTGTACTTGTGTTTCTTTTTCTCTTCTTTTAGCACATACGCGTAATGACGGATCCCAATGATTTTCAAATGTGGCCCAAACGAACCAATTTAATCTCTCAGTACAATTTTAATTGTATTATTTTGAAAGAAAATAGAAGGAAGAATACATAGTATTCAGATAATAGCTAATGATTTTAACGCCTTCAATAATTTGTGTTCTCGCAAATTGTTTAATTTTTCGAGTTTTTCTGCTTCTGTAGTCCGTTTGTATGGCTTAGTCTAACAAACTACAGGTCCTTTTGGTTTCATAATGAATGTTTAGGAAAATTATTACGAATTATTTCGTTAAAAGCTAAGGATTTGTAAGACTTTTGAAATTATTCGGTTTAAAAAATGTTGATTGATTTTTGAATTTCGCCTCATTGTTTCATCTCTTTGTCGACTTGTTACCTAGTCTCATTATGAAAAATTTTATGTGCGGTATAGTTAGGAAAAATTAGGTTTGTGTAGTTAAGTTTTTATGCGATTGCATTCTGGCGTTGTTACTAGGTGCGTTCAAATTTAGATACTGTTTTTGCCGCGAAATTTTGGTTTTTCCTTATTTTGTTGTTTTTTTTCTCGTAGTTTTTTCAATGACAAATTGTGTCAGCGCTGGAATAAGGCATGGCATTATGTAATTCAATAAGTAATTAGGTTGTTAAACAATTTTTTAAACTCAAACATCTATTGTTATCTCTTCACTTGGTTGACAATGAAGTCAAAAGTGTAGATGAGCTCGGGTGGGAACATCATGTGTCATGTGCGAACACACATTAACGAGCATACTTGTTGAAAGCAATAAATGAAAAAGTCACTCACGAACAGCGGGCCAAAAGTATTTCAAAATGGGCCAAAAATGAAATAATGGAGTCATTGGACATACATAAAGTTTTATCAAAGAGAGTAGTGGGAAAAGGGTGGTATTCCGCCACTTCCTAATCAGAAGATGACTAAATAACACCTTTTCCCACTACTCTGTATACCTACTACTTGCTTATACCCCCATTTTATTCACTACTATATATTAGCTCTATATTCACTTCTTTTATATTTAAAATCTATCATTTCTTGTCTCACTTAGTGCAAACCACTAGTTTCGAGTTAAGCTGGTAACTAACTGTTATCAGACGGATAGTTTGGGTTCTATCCCCACTGACTCGAGTGGACGTCCCCAGATACTAGTATAAAACTAGTGAGACCGTGTAACAAGCACGTAAAACCAACTTGCGAAAATTGATGTAACCACTTCGTGGATAACTTGAACAAAAAACCAGCTTAACTCTTTTATAAATTTTAAATTTTGCTAATAATTTGCGAATCACTCTTTAAGAGCGAAATCGCCCCTATTCAGAGTGACACTCCAGTACAAAATCACTACTTATCGCGCTTAAAGAGTGAAATCCCTCTTTTTCAAATAAATTTTAAAATTATCTAAATTTTTTAATGAATTTTTATTTTTTATTTTAAACTATCTATACTCTTCAATAAATTTATATTCTCTGTTATTGTTTCTATATTTATTCCATTATTAATAAGAAATGATACAAAATTATAATATTTACACGAAAAACTTCCTCCACTTAATGTAATAATAGGATTGGTGTAACCACTTTGTGGATCAGTATATAGACCTTCGGTTTTGCTTGCCCTTACCCCATTATTTGGCAAATCAGTGTAACTGTTTGGCTTGCCACGGAATTCGCCAGTTCGCAGATTTCTAGTAAATCCTTTAAGTATATCCACATCTGGATGCTGTCTTTTTACATGAGCATTCATTCCATCATATCTCACAATAGAAGGGCAATATAGACAACTAACTTTAGTAGAAGTACAATTTCTACATGTATACTTGCTTTTATCAAAATCAGTTAGTGGTTTTATATAATTACATTTATTACAACATCTAGTTAAAAATTTGGGATGAGAACTAGGATTAGGGCTAGGATTAGAACTAGGATTAGGGCTAGGATCAATGATAGGATTGGGGATAGGATTAGAACTAGAATTAGGGCTAGGATTAGGATTAGGGCTAGGATTAGAACTAGAATTAGGGCTAGGATCAATGCTAGGATCAATGCTGGGATCAATGCTAGGATCAAAGCTAGGATCAATGCTAGGATTAGAACTAGAATTGGGGCTAGGACTATATCCAAATTCATCTTTAAAAGAACAATCAGTCTTGATACAAATACCACTTAATGTTTTATCGCCACATGCACATTTACCAATTTTATCTTCATGACACATTGAATAATGAAAAGCTAGATTAAAGAGAGCTCCACATTTATGATTACACTCTAAACATTTTATAAACATTTATGATAGGGTAATTTTAAATTAATATCTGGCCAATATCTCAATTAAATCATTAGTATTATCTTTAAATGTGATATACTCAACTAAATATTTCTTTTCCATCATATTGAGCATATTAGTTTTATATCTTCTATCTAAAATCACTTTGAGGTCTAATTCCGTTTTATCTCTAAAAAAGTTATAATCTTATCTCTAAATTCTTCATTATTTCCATATAGATTGCTTAAAAATTTTTGTCCCTTTCTATTTAAAGTTCCTATCTCCTCATCTATATATTCTTCTTGTACTAAATTTCGCAGATCAGTGAACGAACTTTGTTCGTGGTTTACCAAACTGCTTCGCAGATTGGGCTTCGCCCATGTTTCACTATACAACTCTTCTCCATATCCAACATTAACCAATGTACTTACTCTATTCAACATTGTGCTTGCTCCCATTGCTATATTTCCAGCATTTCTTGATATCATATCGGGATAAATACAACTAATTATAAATAAACCTGCGCTTATAATTCCACCAATAGTGGATAAAACTTTTATGCCTTTTCCTATAACCATCTCTTTAGTTAGAACATCATTCTGTATTTTAATATTATTTAGTTTAAGAAGTTTATTAAAATAGAATATAAAGTTATCATGATTAATAACATTTCTATCTGTTGCATTAATCATGAGTGGTTTCATATACGCTATAAGTTTATTTACAATTTCCCTTTCTAATTCTTCTTTTAAACTAAGAGCTTTTAAATCAAGGAAACCAACTCTCGAGTCATATAACATAGTTCTATTCTTATCAATAATAATAATAGTATTCTCTTTCCTATTATATTTAATTATACCATAACGAAGTTCATCTGATATTCCATCTGTACATTTATAATAGTTACTATTTAACTCACAAATTATTTTATTGAAGTTATGTTCACATTTATATATTTCATTAAAATTTTTAAATAGATCAGCTCCATTATAAGTTGTTACATAAATAGTATCACAACTCATTCTTGCTGTGTTAATTATTTGAGATGGTTTATGACACATTACAATCATTTGAATATTATAATGTCTTCCTTCTGTGAAATAATAAGCTATATCCTTATTTAACTTATCACCCACATCATCAAGAACAATTACACAATCTTTGAATTTAGACTTATTTTTTGTTGTGATCATATTTATGTTACATTTATTAAATCCAATATAAAACTCATCAGTCTCAGGATCTATCCAATCTCTATCATCTTTACATACTTTGGTTATATTTTTAGCTTGGTCTCGGTTCAGATCTTGATCTTGGTCTTCATCGGTGTGACCGCTTGGCGGATCCAAGTATAATTTTAAATATTGTCTAATAAAATATGTTTTACCTGTTCCAGTTCCACCATAAACAATAGTATGTAATGGTGACTTTTCACATTCAAATCTAACTAGGCTCCTATTCATAAATCCACCAAAACTTTCTTCTAGTTTTGTATATTTACTCGGAATTGAATCATATATTATAAAACAAAATCCAATTATGATAATAAAAATAAAAAGTATACCTCCTTTATCCATTTTAATATATCAAATTTATGTATAAAGAATGCTTATCCTAACTTTTGAGGAATTCAATAATAAATTTAATATTGATAATAACACTATGAGTGATATTAGAATAAAAGATATAGGAAAAGATATAAGTCTAACACCAACTGAAATAGTAATGAGAGATCAGACTCTAGATAACACAAGTGAAACTAACTTCAACATTATTGTAAATCTACATCCAACTGATGGTACACATTGGGTTTTGGTTATAAGAAGCGAAGGTGGTCCTGTGTATTACTTTGATAGTTTTGGTGTAGAAACCCCACCATTATTTTTAGAAGAATATGTTGATCTAGGCTCTAATGAAAGAATACAATATGATGAATCTTATTGTGGGGCTTATTGTTTATATATGATCTATCTTATTGATAGAGGATTTAGAATTAAAGTGCTTTAATTATTCTAGTTAATCAAGTTAAATGTCCTGAAAAATATAATGAGTGTTTTTGTTTAGGTTGTCATGTTAATGTTAATGATAATGTTAATGATAATGTTATTGATAATGTTATTGATAATGTTAATGATAATGATAATGTTAATGATAATGATACTGATAATGATCTACGAAATAGCTTTGCTAATAATGATAGTGATCTACGAAGTAGCTTTGCTAATAATGTTAATGACAATGATAATGTTAATGTTAAGGATAATGTTAATGATAATGATAATGTTAATGATAATGTTGAAGATAATGATAATGTTATTGCTAATTTTTTATATCTATTTGGTGAAAAAGATCAAAGGGGTAAACCTAACAACAAAGAATGTCTTAGTAACAATAATTCTGTAAACACAAATGAAGATCTACAATCATGGCTAAATGATGATAATATAATTACAGAAGCTATTATCCCAGAGAACTTCAGATGTATAATATCTGGTCCTAGTGAATGCGGCAAGACATTCTTATTAAAAAAACTAATTCTATCTAGTATATATTTTGATAAGCTATACATCATTGGACCTACTGGTGATCAATATGAAGGTGTAGAGAGAATAAACCCAAAAAGCAGATATTGAGTTCATTAAAGAAATAAAAGATTTCCCATCTCCCGATAAACTACCCAAAGATTTAAAGAAACTAATGATATTCGATGATGTTAGAGCCAAAGAACCAGTTATTAATGAATACTTTTGTAGAGGTAGACATAATAATTGTAATATGATATATCTTAATCAAAATCTATTCACAATAGATAGACAGAGTGTTAGAGAGAATTGTAATCTATTTATTTTATTTGAACAAAGAGGTAAAATCCTCATATCTATATATGAAGATTTCTTTAATAATGTTGAACTTAGTTATAATGATTTTGCTAATATATGTAATAAGGCATGGAAAGAGCCTTATAATTACATTGTTATTGATATAATTAAAACTAAAAATATTAACGGTAAACTAAGAATTAATTGGGATCGGAGAGTATTGTAGTTATTTAGTTATAATTATTTATTTATGTTTAATTATAATTTATAACTATACTAATCAGTGAGTATGGTATAGTTATGTTTATAATTATATATTTATTTAATTATAATTATTTATTTAAGTTTAATTATAATTTATAACTATACTAATCTGTGAATATGGTATAGTTATGTTTATAATTATATATTTATTTAATTATAATTATTTATTTCTGTTTAATTGTAATTTATAACTATACTAATCTGTGAATATGTACATAACCTACAATAGAACTGTTTAAATCTAAACTGGGAGATATGTTTATACACTTTACACTTTCTACATGTTAGATATTGATCGGTATTATTAAAAAGTTCTGGTAAATGATTATGTTTATCTCTATATGTTATAACTCTATTACAAACAAAACATTGATATGGTTTGCCCTGACACCAATTACAACTTTGAGCCTAGGACTTATTTTTACATTTAATCAATTTTTACATTTAATTTTTTACATCACATTTAATACTAAACATTTTTTAAGGAAAAAATAGTATTTCAAATATGTTATGATAATAATAAAACAAGGCTTTGCCTAGCTGTTACACTAAATCAACGAAGTTGTTAACACAAATGGGTCTTCGACCTGCTAACTATGTTAGATGCAAAGTAAAACTTAATACATCGCCATTAAAGTCTATAGGTCTTCCATGCTCATCTTTAATATGAAATTCAATATATTCTATTCTATCTTTAGTTACATTTTGATACAAGATATTAGTTGGGATAATATTTATCAAGTAACCCGGTGGTTCTGTTAGAGTAAAAGTATATAGTATGTCTGTGTTATTCCCATTATCTTTAACACAAGATATCACATTACAATGAATGTTAATAGGACTAAAACCCATAATATCAACAATTTTCTGAGATGTATATTTAACTTTTTTATAAACTATTTTTCTGAAGCCCAGTAATGGGGCTATTGAGTTTTCTACATCAAAGCTGAGTGCTCCTTGTTTTATTTCCATTAAACATTTCATCGTATTTTTATCAGGTTCTATTGTAACATTACCATCAGTTTCTTCTTTTATTAATTCTGCTATGTCAGTTAACTCATATGCCCCCGGTGTAATAGTTAAATATAGCAACGGGATTCCTTTATAATTATAATTAAGGACAGATGTAATGTTTGGGCTAGAGTTAGAGTAGGGGTTAGGGTCAGAACTAAGAGCCTGAGGTAAAGCTTCTTCACCTTCTATTACAATACTAGCATATAAGAATTGATTATTTCTCCTATTCACATTGAACACCGAGTTATAAACCGATAATCTAATTAAACCTAATTTTGTTGTATTAAGAATAGGTTCAATAAAGTTAAACTTTTCTGTTGGTTTTCTCATTCAAAAGTTAAGTGTATGCTCTTCTTTAGTTTCAGTTAAAGCATCATGTATCTTTTGTAGTTCATATAAGATTATATTGTCTGTCATTTTTTATATTCAATTATTAGATTAAATTTATGGTTATAGTCATAATTATAGTCTGAGTTATAAATAAAAGCTATTTTTTTATCTTATAAAAATGGATTTCAATTTGGATACAACTTATGGTTATAATAATTATATACACAAAAGTATGATTATAAAATATAAACCAAATAATCTGGCAACAAGGAATACAATCAATACAAACTTTAATATCATACTCAATAGAAAAGAGAATCATTTAAATTTACATGATTCATATCTAGAAATAGAGTTTGTTGTATCAGATGATGCTGGTGGTGTATTTGCTAATGATGCTAATATCAGACTAGTTAATTATGGTATGATGGCATTGTTTAGTTCAATTAAGCTTGAAACTAGTGGTGGTAGGACTATTGAATATATAGATCATTGTCATCCTAATCTATTGATGTATAAGTTATTAACTAGTATTGGTGATGAATATGAGAGTGGTTTTGTTAGAAATCAAGGTAATAGAGATAGTCAACTTAAAGGTGACCATATTGCTGCAGAACGAGGTCATATGTATATGATGATTAAGATGAGTGATCTATTTGGTTTTGTAAATGATTTAGAAAAGATTATATATGGTTTAGGATTTTAACTAATATTAGAAATAATAATGATAGAGCTCTATTTAGAGTTAATGCTAATCCTGGTGCAGTTGGTAAAGATGGTAATATATATATTAGAGATATATCATCGTGTGTGCCCAGTATTGATCCTAGTAATGACAATAGAACTATTGTGCAAAAGGGTTGAAGTAAAAAGAATAATGTAGACTTTAGCTATTATGAAAGAAAGACATTTAAAAGAATGTACCCAGTGCTACTAACTTCTCTTTTGATCTTGGTATGGAAAGTGGTATGAAAATACCACAATATATAATAGTTGGTTTTGAAAATATTAATGTTAATGAACAAACTTTTGATGCAAGTACATTTGATATAATGAATGTTACTGAATGTTATTGTAAGATTGGTAGCGAGTTTTATCCTGAGGAGAGAATGAATATTAATTATAGTGCTAATAATTATAATGAGGCTTTTAAAGAGATTGTTAGCTTTAATAAAGATTATAATGGGCTACCACATAATTTAAACCATATATAAATCATAGATTATTCAAAAGCAGTTATAGAAAATATGTATTCGATACTAGATATCAAAGTGACCATATAGGACCACAACCAATACGACTTAATTTTAAATTTAGTGCAGGAGTTGCCGATGTTATATGTCATGCATTAGTATTAACTAGAAAGGTTATTAGTGTGAATAGTGATGGAAATAAGATGGTTGATATAGTATCATAATTATAATTATAACTATGGCCCTAGTCATTATTTTAGATATATCTCTAGCTATAATCATCTCATCTGCAAACGGACTTCGTCCGTGGCAAGCCAAGCAGTTCCTGATTAGCAAAGCTACTTCGTAGATAATTATAATTATAAATATTTCTTACTTGTCTTAACAAAATCCGTAGCATAAATAATATCTAGTTTCTTTTTATTCTCTAGAGATAAGCCTCCAGCTTCAAGCTTAATCTTAGCCTTGGGCCTAACCTTAGGCTTAGGCCTATTCATAAAAACAAAGGGGTTATACTTTTTAACTTCCACTTTTTTTATATATAGAAATGAGTCTTTTAAATAAGTTCAAAACTAATTTATATTGTGTTGGTGGTAGACATTATAGTGGTACTATTAATATAAGTGGAACTATTACTTCAAAAGGTACTAAAATGTTAAAGGATAATTGTGTTAAGTGTAAGAGAAATAAGTCAATGACTGTATCTGATGCAACAATAGAAGCAGAGGTATTGAAAGATTTCTTTAAAAGTGTCGGTAAGGCTACAGTTAACTTTGGAAAGAAGGTTGCCAATAATCCAGTAAGAGCATTAGAAATAGCAAGTAAAAAAGGAAGTGAGATGCATCTAGAAACCCTAGAGCTGCTTTATCAGCTACAGCTGATTTAATTAAATTTGCAACTACTGGTGAAGGTATAAAGGTAGTACAAAAAGCAAGAGGGTTATATTTAGGTACTAAGAAAAGATAATTTAGTTATGGCTAAGGCTAAGGTTAAGACTAAGACTATAGCTTTAATCTTACCGATAAATATTAATACTAATATTATTATTACTAAATACATTATTATTACTAAGCACTAATAGCTTTAATCTAAAAAAACACTTAACTTATTTTTCTTATCAACGGAGTTGCGGCTTCGCCGATTCTTCTTATAATCCTCAAATACCTTCAATAATTCATTATACTCATCATTATCTATTTTATTATCATTCATTGATTTAGTATATAGTCTATTAAACTTATCACTAAACTGTTTACTTAAAATATACATTTGTGAATACTTTATAATTTTATTTCTTATTTTAGTATTAATTGTTTTTGATAATGAATCACAAACAGTTGCTGTAGCAAAAGCTGTTGGTATAGAATGAGGTAATCCTATACCTGTTAATGCAACTGATGTTGTTGTTGCAGTTGTTGCTATAGATGATAATACTTTTTCTGTTATCTCAGCCACGTTAATATAATTTTTATATCTACTTAACTTCTTATTATAGTTATTGGTTTCAGTTTCATAATAATTTCTAATATCTTTTATAAAGTTAATATTGTTGTTAAATTTTAGTAAAATAACTGTAGTAAAATAAAAGTAGTAAAACAACTCTCAATATCTTTCATTATATCTTCTTGTTTAAAATCATAATGCATCTCTAGTCTTGCTTGTTCTTTATTATCAACTAAGGTACTTTGTAAAAGTAAAGCTATTATATATTGTACTATTGTCTTTTTATTCTTTATAAGTGCTTCATCAACGGCAGAATTAGTCTTTTTTATTAATTTCTTTATATTTTAGACCTGTAGAAAACATATCATCTAGTTGTATGTTAATGATATTCTGATTAAACCTATTATTATCAAATTCTTGTTTTAATTGATTATATTTAGAGATAGTATCAGCAGCAACTTTATTACAAAACTTAACAGTATTTGTGACTTCATTTGCTGATTCAATAAACGCATTAATTAGTTCATCAATAACTTGTGTTTCATTTAGCTGTAATTTTTTAGTCGCGACTTTATCAAATTCACCTTTTCTTAGCTCAGTTATGTTTCTACTTAAAATGTCTATTTTATTAGAAGAGGATAATAAGTTACTGTCACAATACTCTTTATTAACAACATCTTTTTCATCTATCGGAGGATGTACATTTGTAATTTTATAGGTATCCTTCATATCAATATTATCATTATCTTCTAGGAAAAACCCACGAGCCTTACTTAGTGTTAAGTTGTTTCCATTCCCCATATGATGTTTCGCTTGGTTAAATCTATTTCTTGTCATATTTGTATTTGTTTACAGAAACATTTGAATCTACCAAGTAGCTGACCGTAGGTCTATCCACCTTGCTGGCTTATGGACCCCCGCTCATGATTCGCCATCAGGGAACCTGCTTCGCAGATGACCGGAGGTCTATCGGGGAACCCTCAACTAAGTTGATATTTAATGATTCTAAAACTTTATTATTAGATTCAAAGTCAAACTCGGTTTTTAATAGTTTCTGTTCATAATACTTACCTTCTATTATCTCTCCATTCATATCTTCTATCTTATAAGTTGGTGGTTGTGTGTTCAAAACTTCATTAACTTTAAATAGTTCTCTATTCCAATTAGAAGTGTATCCCATAGAGAAGATATTACGTTTATCTGCATTTCTAACATAATCACCAACTTTAAATTTTGGTGCTGTTTTGGTAGATTTAACATAGTAACTAACTTTATCAGGATTATTAGAAGCATCGACTGGTGTCATATTAATTGTTGAATGAATGTTATTGTTATATGTTATGACTGCATCATTTAGTATAATTACCCAATTACCATCACCATTGATGAACATTGGTTTATTAATTATATGTAATAATGTTCTATTAAATCTCTCTATAAACACAGCCTTTAAATTACTACAAGTAGAATATAGTTTTGTTTCATATTCTTTAAGTAAAGATTTAAATGTTTTATTGTAAAACTCACTACCTCTATCTACCCATAACTTTTCTGGTTTTCTATATTCAGAGCCACCTTGTGGAATTTCAGAGCCACCCTGTGGATGTTCACCTAACACTATTGTAAAACCGTTAGTTATAGATAAACTAGATTTATTCTTTAAAGGAATAGCCCATGCATATTTTGTGAATATATCTATAACAGTTAAAATAAACTTATAATTATTATTGTATTTACTTAGAGATGACTTATCAATTAAATCAGCTGACCATGTTTCATCTTTATATAATGGTATTATTCTTTGTCTTCTAAACTTTGTTGTTTGAGGACTGAATACTTCTTTAGCTAATAGTTGTTTTTTTGTTGTTGTTGTTGTTTTTCCATCATTATTTATTTACCATAGTTAAAAACAAAATTATCTAGTTGCTCTTGATTAATAATATTCATAGATAATAGTTGCTTAGATATATCTACCATTTCATCGTATAATCCATCATGACCAGCTTTTGTTTCTAGTATTAATAATTCTAATCTTTCTATTAAATTATTTGGGTCTGGGTTGCTATTTAATCCCCTACCATAAACATCATCTTTTACCCCTATTATACGTTTTATTGCTCTATATCTAGCACTTTTCTTATCCCCTTTTCCTAAATCATATCCAATATCAAACAAAAACCTTTTAATTTTGTTTTCATCTTCCTCGATTTCACCATATTTTATATTTGAGTTAGTAAGAAAGTTTATATAGCACATCTGAAAATTCATATATATTATCCTTAACTATAAATGAATTTTCTTGGTAAATTAGTTTAACATCGTTCATTTCAAATTCACCAATATCTAAATTTACTTTAGATATTGGGAGTTAGATTGAACTGACATTAAATTAATAATTTGAGCTGTGTCTTTATCTACTAACATTCCTGGTTTATCTCGAGCTTTCTCTACAGCTTTGTCGTTGGACTTAACCAATGCTTCACCATTGGACTTCATTAATGCCTCATTAACCTGGGAGCCAGCTTGCTGGATCATCTTAGTTTGTTTATCTAACTCTTGATTTTGCCAATTAATTGCTCTTAATGTTTGTTCACCTAATGCTAGATTGTGTTCACTGTTCGCATTTAAAGTTTTTGTTAAAGGATCGAATCTCTTCTATTTCACCATAATATTCTTGTTGTTTTAATCTATCTTCTAACCTATTCTTTCTGTTTTGTTATTCTAGATAGTTTAATTCTATAAGTGTTCCTAGTTTAGTCATTTTTTATATATATAAAAATATTGTATTAAGTAGGTAGGTTATTATATAATCTAAAAGCGGTTTCAATAAACTTTTTATCTTCCGTAATTGTTAATTCTTTAATATTATTTATTAGTGCTTCTAATGATTCTTTACTTACATCTAACCCTAATTTTATTAACAGCTCTAAAGTATTATTATTAATCAGGGAACCTGCTTCGCAGATTTTATTTACTAGATCTCTTTCGAATATATACATGTTCTCATCTAGGGGATAACTTTTTATATTATTAACATAAAATCTTTTATCATCACATTACTTAAACTTCTTTTACTTATCTTAATTGTGGCCATACAACTTCCTACTTTTTGAATCCTACTTTCCTCTACTATCCTTTCCTTATTATCTATTAGAGCACTATAATATTCTTCGTGCTTTCCATTACTTTCTTTCTTTAGTCCTTTCTCATTTGCCCATAGTTCTTTATACTATATGTTTTGGGTTTTAATGCCACGAATTCTTCTATAACCTTACTACCTAATTCGCGTTTAAATTTGCCCGGTATTTTATTATTAGTTTTTATTGGTTTATCTAGATTAAACAGATCCATGTGCTCATTGTCGACATTGCCCTCGCTAAAACTTAACACGAAGCTATCCGTGTCCATGTACTGTAACATTAGATCTTTAAGGGAGGGATTTAATACATTATAAAAGAATTTATACATATGAAGCTTACTGAGCTCTAGTACTGTAGATCCTAAATAAATCGGCTTATCATATTGTATTTCCCTTTTATAGAAATCTATTAGAGTATAGTGTTCATAACTAATTACATCTTTACATGTTGGTTTACTGACCGCTTTAAGTATTTCATAATCATCGGTTAGAATCTTAGCTTCTAGATACTTTAATGGATTCTCACAACTTTTACCAAACAATGAATTTACCAAACTTAAATATATCTTTCTCAGGTTCAGTTTTAGCTTCAGCTCTCATTTTAGTATTAGGTTCAATGAAGTCTCTAATTATATAATCTTGTTTAAATTTAATTATTCTATGGACTTTAGTTACCTTTATACCCATCTTAACAACAAACTTTAACATCCGATAGTGTATCGTGTATTCATATTTATTATTCTGATCTAATATTAGTTTCTTGCTTTTTGATGAAGTTGGGGGTCTTTGTTTGTATCCCAGTTCATTATTCTCTACTCCTGTTCCATGGGGTAGTAGTTGGAAGCTGCTAGTTCTCTCTTTACATTCATTAGTATATTCTAAATCACAGATAAGCCAATAGCCAAAATCACTATCATCTGAAGTATTTAATACTTAATTATAGAGTTGTATTGGAGAACTCAAAATCTTTATATGGTAGCTTTTGCATTAGTGCATAACCGTATAAGTTATTGGCATCGACGTACCAGATTGATCTTTGACTGTGACTTTTAATATATCTGTTACCCATAACACCACATATGCCACCTCTCATTGCACTAATGAAGTCTTTTAGTATTTGCTCATCTTGAATTGTGTCTAATTCAACTTTGCTTAGTTTTAGGAAACAATCGAAGCTGTAGCTTGGTAGACTAATATAATCTAGAGGATTGAGTTTATATGTATTCATTTTTAATTTAACAAATAGATTGAAACAGTGTCCTAATATGAATATATCATTTTCCATATATTCTAATGTTAATTCTTTACCTGTTTTAATACTATTAGAATTATTAAAATCATCTACTTCATCTTGAGTTGGTAACTTAGTAGTTAGTGATGATCTAAAGTCTTGAATTGATAGATTGCCTAGTTTATTATTAAAGCTATTCTCATCCTTGAAGTATTCGTAAGGATATAATGTTTATTTTTTATGTTGTAAACCTTTGCTATTTTATCAAGAGACATTGTCAAGAAACTGTAACTATCTATAAACTTTAATATACCCACTCTAAACATTCCAGCTTTACCATTAGTACTAGGCAAGATATCAATTCTTCTCCTGCTATTATACTGTTTAAATATCTCATTAAATAATAGATTGAAGTCATAGCCTTTACCATTATGAAATATTACTGGAATGAAGTTTTGATGTTTATAGTTCAAGTTACAAATATTACATGCTGGACCTCTATATCTACCTGTTTGATGACAGTGATCTCTAACTTTATTAACACAGTTTTTATTACAAATGTGGCATATATCATTAGCATCATGATACAATTTATCTTCTTCTGTAAATATCATTGCTTTGTTTATCTTAATACTATGTTTTATTTCTATTTCTAATAAACCTCTAACATAGTCTTTGATGCAGTCTGGACCAAAGTATGATCTGCGAACAGACTCAGTCTGTGGTAAACCAAGCAGGTTCCCTTATTGGTGTAAACACTTCGTGGATATACCTTCGGTCATGCTCTGCCATCTGCTAAGCACTTCATCTTTGCTATGCCAACTTTAGCCAATAGCAATAGGTACATGTTCAGATATCTTATATGTATTGCTACCAACCTTTTCATCTGTTCCGTTCATGTAACATTCAATATCACTTAATATAAAATTGTTCACTTCTTGTTGTCTATGAAACTTGAATTTAATTTGTTTTAACTTAGGGCAAACAATCTTTGGTTTGATTTGGACACAGCATTTATGGGTTTCAAATTTATGTTGCGAACTAAACCAATAGGTACAATTATCACAAAAACCAGAACTTGGCATGTTTGGTGTTAGGTCTTTCTAGTAATACTTCTACATTTTTAATTAGGGCACAGTGTTCTTCCCAGACTAGGATCCTAACATTTTGTCTATCTTTTACAAAGTTAGAACATTTCTCTAAGCGTTCTGCTTTGGCTATGTTACTATCTTGAGCAGGCCTGTAAAACCAAATATTGAGATTATATTTATTTTGGATTTTTGTTGTATAATTATATGCAGTTTCATTACATTCCCAGTCATCGACTAGATTATTAATATACTTATTTTCTCTAGTTGCATGTTCAGTTACAGGATGCAATGCAGCTGTAATACATAATCGTAGACATTTAAATTTATTACTTCTAATATTTAAAATCGCTTTTGTTTTATCTCTTAGACCTGGTGGCAGTTCAGCATAAGATCCTATTGATGGTTTAGTCCTTTCTATATTTATTTGCATGTCTGTTATTCCAATAAACTCATAATCGTAGCCGTAACCCTCATATGTTTCTCTAACATGATCAAGCCATTGATTTAGATTCAGTCGATGATCTTTATCCATATATTCATCGGTTCTAAAGCTTATATTAGTAGTCTTTTCTTCTTCTGAGTCTCTCTTCTTATATAAGCAGTTGGCAGTAACTTGATATTTATATGATTTAAATGGTTTAAACTCGTCTAATATGTAATCTACTGGTTCATTAATATCCTTGATAAAACTACCATTAGATTTAGTAATATAACTGCCTTTGATTAAAGCTTGATTTAATATTATAATTATCGTTTAAGACAACGTTTTCTCTCCAGTGTTTAATCATGTGAGTTTGTAGACCTATCTGATTTTTAAACTTATCGCCACAAACCCAGCATGGTTCAGTTTTAGTTTCAGTTTTAATAATATCCTTTGTTTTAATAATATCCTTAGTTTTGGACTTAGTTTTAATAATATAATCATCTTCATCCAAACTATACACCTTCTCCAAGATTTCTTCTTCAGACTCAAACAATAGTTCCTTATGTTTGAGATCGTATGACTCATGCCTGTATAAACTCTTCTTTGATTCAAAGGATAGATTACAGACGTCACAGAAGTTTATGACACTAGTATTAGTTGATTGAGACATGATGTATTTATTTAGGGAAAATAATCGAAAAATAATTTTTCAAAAATGAAACTGAAATGCAATAAGTGTATAAATAAACCTTGGAAAGAATGTTGTAATAATTGTAAAGAAATAGAATATTCTTGTTATGTATGTAAAAATATGGTTAAAGTGAAAGATTATATAGAACATTTGGGATATCATTATTCTGATCCTGATCAATATCTAGTATGTAGCATGTGTAATGTTTATAAACATATATCACTATATAGATTTAGAAATAGGAAATGTAGACTATGTATTTATCTTCATAGATATAGATATGGTCATACTAGAAATCAATTCAGAGAGCATGTTCATAAGTATAATATTCAAGAAGCTAATTCTTCTTCTTTTAATTTATCTGTCATGTAGTTTTGGTTTTTATTGATATTAATATTAGATTTAGACCTTTTTTCTTGATTGATACCAGATTTAGAATAAATAAAGAGTGAAAATCACTCTAGAGTAATTCATAAAATAATGATTGATATTGATTGATTTTTTTATTTTGATTGATTGTTGATTGAATATAGAGCTAATATATACTAGTGAATAAAATGGGGGTATAAGCAAGTAGTAGGTATATAGAGTAGTGGGGAAAAGGTGGTATTTAGTCATCTTCCGATTAGGAAGTGGCGGAATACCACCTTTTTCCCACTAAAGAGAAATGACTGTCAACTGATCAAAAATTACTTTGAACAGCTGATGTCGGCTGAAAATAATTAACAATGGAAACACAAGTGGAAACACAAGAACGGACCCCAATACTCCTAATTTCGTTATATTCGCAAATGGACGCCAGTCAATGTATTGACTTTCGCCATCTACTAAAAAGAACTCGTTTTTAAAAAATATTGGACATCCACATGCACAGTTGAGACGCGTACACGGTAAATTACCTCACAGAAACAACTAAGCTAGAAAATGAACGCCAAAAGATACAATAGTCAACCATAGTTAATCAGACACTGAAAGCCGAGTCCACTAAACTAATTCAATTAGTTTGTATTTATACCCTAAGAGGCACGTGCAAAAAGAACATGCTCAAGAAAATTGTGCTCTCACATATTTTTCTCCGAAAAATTCCCGCCCTAACTTATTTGCACTATTATAGTCGCCTCCCGCTGATTACTTGAAGAATATTAATAGCAGTTGGTAGAAATTAAATAGTTTATAATACTTAAAAAGAAGCAACTAATTATATTATATGGTTTTGTGATTAGCGAGTCAAGGTAACTATACTGATAAAATTACTGCACTCTGTCTTCACCAATGTCATTCCCACCGTAACCCTCGCAAAAAGAGAGATTTCAATTTCACAAAAAATTTTCCCGTCGTAACTCTATTAGAAGATAAAAGCACGTATTTTACTAGAGAGTAAAAAAACTCCAGTCCCCACGGAATCGTACACAGGCACTCGGGAACTACAATTTATCTTAAAATTTTGAACCGCAGAACTCTTTCACCTGAAGCGATGATAGATAATCAGTGTTGGTCTTTTTCCAGTTGTTCATCTCCTTCGACTTCTCAAATGTGGTTGTTATTTACAATAGCTAGAGGTCCTGGACTTTCATGTTCTATGGATAAATTCGAAAAAAGGTCATTATATGGCATTTGAAGGAGACCAGGTATGCTAACCAACCTCTCTCCATTCAAATTGCATTCAGCATACATCGTTGACACATCTTGTTGTTGACCTTGAGGAGCATCACCGCTGCCTATTCCATCTGAACTGGAATTTTGTTTGACAGGAAAAGCTCTTTTTACAGGTTGCGAAGACTTCAATGGAGAACTCATTTGCCGTTTCATTGGAGGACTGTGTGCTTTATTGAATGACTTAAGGAAAGCTGGCGGATTGTTAATCTGCTCATTTTTGACCGAAACAATTAAATTTCCAGAAGACAGAACGCTGTTGAAGTTGTTGAGAAGAGACGATTCTATCAACTGGAATTCCTTTTGAAATGGTTGTTGGGCTTGTAGCGAAAACTTTGACGGATCAAGATTCACAGTAACTTCAAATGCTGCCATTATGGAAAGCTGCAGTTTCTAAGATGAAAAATGTACAAAGAAATCTGAAACAGCTGAAGATTGCAACAGAAAGAGTTCATTTAAGCCACGATCTTTACGTATAATGCATAAACTAATGACACCATCGTTTAATATTTTTTAAGAAAAACATTATACGAATCTTTTGAAGTAGTTGGTGGCAGCTCGTAAGCGTTTATTTATTGAATAAAACGTAATTAAGAAGCTTGAATTCTATGACTTCAAGAGAAATAAACTCAGTTATCCGATTATTTCAACAAAACTCAAAATAGTAACTTGAATTCCGAAATTAACTATCCTCAAACAGCAGAATCTACTAATTGATTCTGCATTGATTGTCAGTAACCTAAGCGGCTATCTTAAACACGAAATTCAACAAACATGAAGATCAAATCAACTAAAATATACGAGAAATAAAATGAAACGTTACCTGAATCAATTCGAAACAATCTCAAGCGAGTACAAAAACAAAACCGACTACGGTCAGTTGAATTGCTCTAAAACGACAGGCAGGGTAAGGGTCAATTGTGCCTTATTTTAGTCAGGAAGGGTGTATTTATAGACCAACACTAAGAAAACGAAAAATGAAACGAAATCTGGCGCAATCCTGATTCGACGAATCTATGAAGCCCCCCCCCCGCTCAGGAGGCATATTTATTTTACCCCCCCCCCCCCACCCCCTCCCCCCGCGAGCGCATGTACTAATTTTTTCATAGCAACTTAATTTGTAGCTGAGTCATCAAAAACACTTTTGGGGAGGAGGCACGGCAAATTAAGCCAGCGACGTCAAATCACAATGAGGAGCTAATTAAATCACGTATTTAAATCACTAAAACGATCTGAATGTCCGAATATACAAATTTAAATACTGATAACATTGATACCTCCAAATCATGAAATTATACCTCCCGAGCAGCTCTGGTCAGAAATGAATACATAGACGCTAGTAGAGCTCTTAGAGCACTGTAAAGGGACATTAATGACCTCAAGCTTCATCTGTTTATCCTCCCATTTTTGCGGTAGAAAAGTCGAAGCGTCAGACGAAAAACCGATCAAGCGATAAATGGCATTAAATAAAGACCAACCGGGCCCAAATAATTGTTACCAACTTCGTTTGAGAGCAAATAATTATATAGTTCAACAAAATTGCGACAAAATCAATCATCGCTGTAAACAAGTACATAGTCTCATTAATATACGCAGAATATCTCCATTTTAGCTCAAAGTTTTTAGACCAACAGTCAACAGATTGAACAAAGTTTCTAAAACAAAATTAACAAAGCTCAAGACAAAGGTGAGGCATCAGCAGCTGCTTTTGCAACAGTTTCGTCCAAATTGTGATTTTTCATGTAGTGATTCTTCAGTCTGGCTTTCTCTGGTGAAGAAAAGGCACAGCTGGTGCATCTGTACGAGGGAAGTCCTTCGCCATGCTTTCCTACATTAAAACAGTAACTCAACTCATCTCTCAGTTTTGACGCTGGTAGCTCTAAAGTAAGTCTGGAAAACCACCACTGCAAAGCATACTTAAACTTCGGATCTTTTTCGTTTGTGCCCCCTGCATAGTGGGAGCATAACATTTGCACCCCCCCCCCCCCCAGATGCACGTGCCATATTTTTGCATAACGATTTACCATGTAATAAGGGGAGGGGTGCTCTATAACTGGGGGGAGCATAGTGCACTGGCGGGAAGGGAGACACACTTGTAAAAGATTCAAAACTTCTGAAATTCAACGGTGAACAATAAAACTTTCGAAAGAAATCAATGCACGAATGAACGTTATTGATTTCTGAGACTTTGCGAAAAGTGGCAGTTTAAACGTTTTTAGAGCAGTTTCACCTGAGCAGTTGGTCTTAGAAACGAGCACGTTTCAAAGGAACGGTAACCATCAAACGTTTTTGTAGAGCAGTAACTATCAAGGTAGAAAAATCCATTTTTATTCCCAGACAAAAAATT
Source organism: Convolutriloba macropyga (assembly GCF_964194025.1). Classification (NCBI taxonomy): domain Eukaryota; kingdom Metazoa; phylum Xenacoelomorpha; order Acoela; family Convolutidae; genus Convolutriloba; species Convolutriloba macropyga. Next base: position 56,639,436 of record NC_134471.1, on the reverse strand, counting down.
CTCCCGACGACACCCGCGCCGCATTTTTGTGATAACAAATTACTTTCTAAACGACTTGTTTTGGATAATTTTTGAGCGATCATTTGATTAACTGTTAATTAATTCCAAGAAGAGATCTCTAATCCAAGGCATAATTTAGAGATTGAGAAATATTTCAACACTTAACCCAATGATTGTTTCAGACTATTTTTCAGGGACAGTTGCATCTGTCTTCTTTGGTCTAAATTGTGTGGGAATACGTTGTCTACAAATTCTTTGCTGTTAGGGGTCTATGCGGATGCAACTACTGTGAAAAGGGACCAGTACTGGATTCGAACCAGCATCTCTTACTTGCAAGCCTAGTGTGCTACCCATTTACTCCAACCGGTCTTAAGGTCTCGAACTTGGGCATCTCTAACAATCCGCTATATCCCCGTGAAGTTTCGTATGCCATGGTCCGGGATTATTACATCAATCATAGAGGATTGCATCTCGAATCCTGACTGTGTTGATAACTAGAAGAAGTTTTTCGCAGTTAGCAAATGTGTTTTGCGTGCTTCAAACAGAGGGGGTAAAAAACATAAACAGCAGGAGGAAAACTCAAGGATGAATAGATTTGAGCGATGGAGATCGGGTGAGCATGCTGCCCTTTGGTACAAAGCGGCTTCAATGAAGCAAGCAAAACATAAAAGCAACAGCACAATGGAAGCGCTTGCCTCCCGAGCGAAAACACTTTGTCTTCAGGGACAGTTTGCTCGTGCGGCAAAGATTTTATCATCGGAGGGAATAGCACCCAACAACATAAAAACCCTCATTGAACTGAAAAAAACTGCATCCAGAGGAAAACGAAATTCTTGAGCCGATAGAAGACTATAGCTGCGAAGCTTATGAATTCGATGAAGAAAAGGTCCTTTTGCAGCTCCAGTCTTCTTCGAATATCACAGCAGCTGTGCCGTCCAAAATGTACCCAGAGCATCTTTTCCACGCAATCAATTGTTCAATTTCCGATCAATCCAAGCGGGCAATTAATTCCCCAATCAAATTAGTGAACTTGGCCAGCAAGGGCAAGCTCCCAAGCTTCGTGGCTCCAGCTTTTTGTAGTGATACATTAACAGCAATGAATAAAAAGAAAACTGGCATTAGACCTATTGCTGTGGGGGAAGTTATTCGGCGCCTTGTTGCCATGTGTATTGCAAAAGAAGTAGCCATCGAGGCGATTGAGCTGTTTGGTGCAAAGCAGTTGGGAGTTAATGTCAGGGGAGGTGCCGAGAGCATAGTGCGTGCCACAAAAATAACCTTCGAAAGAATGAAGATAGTAAAAAGTGGGGGCATACTGCAAATTGATTTCAGAAACGCATTTAATTCAGTGAAGCGCAGTCATCTCCTCGGCTCAACAAAAGCTTTGATGCCTAGTCAAATGTCATTTGCATCTTTTGTTACTCAAGGCATATAAGTTTGGTATAGAACTCAGGAAGGATAAGTGCGAGCTATGGTCAATCGAAGGCATGACGAAAGTTGACAGTTTGATCAAGAGGAACTGTGTAGATGGAATTGAAATTTTAGGAGCTGCTCCTTTTGTTTCCTCCTGTTTACTCAAACGCGTTAAAAAATCAGAGGAACTTCTAGACAATTTAGCATGTGTAGACGATCCTCAATGTGCTCTTGGTATTTTGCGTTTTTGCCTTGGTGCAACTCTTTGCGATGCAATTCTCCTTCGGAGTAATCAAATACAATCCTTTGAAAATTTGATTCGGTTCAGCGTGCAACCTTTGAAGGTATTCTTGGAGTTTTGTTGTCTTGCGACAAGTCTTGGGACCAAGCATGCCTTCCAATCAATAAAACCAGTGTAGGAATAAGACGATCAGCAGATCAAGTTCAGGCTGCATACGTTGGATATGTTTTTCAATCCTCTGTTCTTGTAGGAAAACTAACAGGCCATAATCTAACTGAAGACATCTCATTTGTCAAGGCAGTTGAAGAATTAAGCGAAATTTCGATGACATATCCCTCTCAAAGAAAAATTAAGGAGAACCTTGATAACTCTGCCTTCGACAACTTGTTAGGAAAACAAAGTTCCATAAGAGAAAAAGCTCGCTTACAATCTCTTTCTCTACCGCAGTCTGGTGCCTGGTTATCCGCAGCCCCCATTCCAGCTCTGGGACTACACCTATCTTCCAATGAGTTCCGTGTTGCTCTCAAATATCGACTGGGTGTAAAATTGTACGAGAACGAGAGAAAATGTCCTTTTTGTAAATCTGGGACTCTAGATGTAATGGGCGACCATGCGGTGTCATGCCATGATCGCGGTGATATGATCTCTCGTCATAATCCTATACGAGAACAAATTATATCAGCTTGCTCGGGAGCTTTTGTTTCCCATCTGTGAACAGAAAAGTTTACTACCCGACAATACCTCCAGACTGGGCGATATTTTCTTGGCTGTATAGAATGCCAGTCAACCAGCAGCTTTAGACGTTACGGTCACTTCTCCCGTGCCGTCAAGCCTCATTATAAATGCGTCGGAGAAGAGTGGTTTCGCACTGTCAGCTCCTGAGGACAAGAACTACGAACAGTACGCCCAGAATTGTAGTGAAGTCGGAATTGAATTCATTGGGCTTTCCTCTGGCTTTCGAAACGTTTGGAGGATTTTCAGAGAGTTCGTAAGACCCTCAAACGAATCGCTACTCTGGCTGATAACAGAAATTTGCATCCGGCGGGGTTGTCGGTAGCCTTCAGTAGGTTATCTCAATCAGTCTGTTACAGCAATTCGGGGGTCTGCAATCGCGCTCCTTGCAATGGATGCGAGATTATAGACATATATGAAACGGGAGCAAATCTTTGAATCCCTGTTGCAGAAGTTAAGAGGCGAGTCGGCCTTGAATAGTGTGTCATACACTACACTGATAAGTTTTTGACTCATCCAATGAGTGGGGAGCTCAAAATTTAATGCTTTATCATACTAGCTGTAACTCAGTGGCGGGTGAAATGTGATTGCCCAGAACAGGAAGTTTTACCTCAAACAATTTTTCCAAGAAGGAAACGAATGTGATTGCATGGGTTGAACTGATAACAATGATCGTTTATGAACCAAGATTTTCTAATTAAATAGGGGTTCTTGTCAAGCTTATTTTATGCAAAATTTAATTTTAAGTTCTTCTCTATCAGCCTTCTTACTTTTGCTTTTCGGGACTATTCAATCCGGGAGCAGTGACTGCTTTGTCTGTCCAGCACACCACAAGACATGAAAGTCAAAAAGTAGTAAAGTAGCCAAAAGAAAGCGATATAACAGTAAAAGAATACTCAGATATTTTCTATTATAATTCTAAAAACATATTTTTGAATCAAGGGTCACATTAAATAAGCTTATGATACCTCCCTCTTATCCTTTTTTAATAACCGTGACTTTAAAATTTTGTACCAATTATTTCTGGTGAGAAAAGTGAATAACAATTACTGCAGAACTTCAGGCCTAAATAGAATTTCAGGAATTTTGGTCCGTATCTAAAGTCTATTTAATGCGTTGACATCATTCCAAAAGTTTCATTCCGCGCTGACATTCGACAAATATTTCCGCAATTCGCGGGAAATGAAACTTTTCTTTTCACTTTTTCACGTCAACAAATAACTAAGTGGTTATCAAAGTTTTCAGTTTAAATTTAAATGCAGTAGTAAGATTTTGGTAAAAGAACCACCTATTAGAAATGAGAAAAGAATAGTTTCGAATCATTTTTCATCACTTTTCATCGCCTTGCAAAGATGAATGAAAAATACATGGCTGAACAGCCACTATTCACCAATAAAGAGACTACTTTCATAGTACTTAGGGCAAAATAAACAGAACAAGGTCGTCAAAATCAGGCACAGTTCTCTTTACTTTGACCTAGAACATTACAAAAAGATTCCTGGACTTCAAAATTTTGCCAGCTTCACTTTAATTAATTTAGCATTAATCGAAATCTCAAATTCTACAATTGACAGAATTGCGTTTATTTGATGCCCAAATAGAAACTATAATAAAACCAATATTGTTTATGGCTATTATTCAGATAGTTTTAACCATTAGTGACAATAAGATACAAAGTTTTTTTATAAGTGACAATAAGTTTCTCTTAAAGTTCTTAACAGTACGGGGAGAAAGTAACAAAAATACAATAATGCAGGCTAGACCCAAGTATTCGCCAAATTTTCTGCAAAAATAAAGAGTCGAAGTTAATAAAACGCATTACCTACAAGCTGAAACTAACTTAAAAAATAGATCATTTTGTGCCTCATCAAAAAGCAGAAGATACTCTTCATTGATAGATTAAACAATACAGCCAAAATACAACTATGAGGCAAAAAGAAATAATCACCAATTGTTGTAGAAAGCAAATGGATTGAAAGTCTTTTATTAATGGATTGAAAGTCTTGTAAAAACTATTACTTATAAATTGTTATTTTTAGGTACAGTGACTTATTGCACATTAGGAAGCCTGCTATCAGTCCCAAAAGTAATGAACAAAAGCAACAAAATGGGCAAAAGCTCAAAATTCAAGCTAAAACAGGCATCATCATTTCTCATGCAATTACACATTATAAAGAAGCTGAAATCGTTTTCAAAAATCACTGAGCCACTCAATCACAAAAAACGCAAGATTCAAAAAACGCTAACACCACTGGAAAAATGGTGTTTCATTCAATTATAACCACCAAAGTAAAAAGTAATACCGTGCTCGGAGAGCGATGGGATTTGCTATCATTGAGACCGTGTTAGAAGGCATCAAAAACGATTAAGTGAGTGTCACGCCCCTATTTCGTCCCTAATAGTTACGTGATGATTTTCCTTTAAATATCCATAAATAAGTGCTATAATTTAGTTCATATTCAGTTAGTTTCAAGGCCATATATAGCCAGTATTTCCATCTAGGCCTGTAACCCCTAATTTGTTTATGTTTATGAAAAACAACCGCAGATTGACAGTTTTACTAGCAAACACTTCAAGTGCCTAAAAGCCTCAATATTTACTTTTTTGAGTTTCTTGATGATAAATTCACATAATCAGTAAATAACTTCATGAGAGATTATGTACTTGGTGAAGTAATTATTCTGATAAAGTAGGTGCTAATACGGAATTGTATATGTACTGCACAAACACCAAGAGACGTACAAAAGCCAGAAATCGTCCTACTTGAAAATCAGTAAATATTTACGAAGGACCAATACAACTGAAGGCACAGTCCTGCGGAACCCACTAGCGGCAGAACACCGGACAACCAGCCTGAAGATCAGTTGGCCAGTTACTCTTAAACTTGATAAAACTTGAGAAACTTCTTGCTAATGTTACTGATTAATTCTGGCCTAAATAATTAAAGATTGAACTGGAAATTCTCTTGAAAAACTTCCAAGTTTGATAGACTTTGTTAGAGTAGAAACTAAGGCTTACAGGACTCGACATACAAGGCAAACTAGTGGATATATCACGCATCCGAACCGCTCAATAAAAGGCTATTACTAGCTAATTTTATTCAAAATATATCTGCTAAAAATCGCACTGTGAAACATCAAAATAAGTCCTTGTAAAATGGCAATTATTCAAGTTAATTACTCCTCATATAAACCACAATAACACCACGAGGAACACTATTAAAAATCAGTGCGTAACATGGTGACAGGAGTTATTAACTGTTTTCCAGTTTAACGAACCGATACTTCGATAAATTCCTCGACAAATTTGATATTTCCTTCTTTTATTTTGTTGTTTTCTTTCTTCTCTTCTTCTTCATTACCTTAAGAGCCTCCAATCATCCAGAATCACATCCAGCACTTCCTTCTCGACCAAAATGATAATGCACAAAGCAGTAACAAAGGAAAGAATGGGTGGAAACTGTGTGTGTGTCTTTGTGGACTAAGTGTAACAACAATTCAAAAAAGTTTGAGTGGACAATAACTGGAACAAACTCAACCACAGCCGCCACAACGGACAAAAACAACACAGGGTATTTGCAAACGAGGATATTGTGAGTAAATGAATTTGTAAAAATAATTTTGGTGCTTTATTTATGTCAATTTATAAAGAACAAATTCTCCCCGCTACTAATAATTGTCGCTCTTCCCCCAATTTTGTTGAACATATCGAAGGAAATAACATTAACTACACACAAAACAATAGTAAAACACAAGCTCAGATAATAAGCGCTTTCTCCTCTTCTCTTTATAAATCCATCGTTATTTATGTGCTAGATAAAGATGATAAACGTGTAGCAATTTATTGGACAGCAAAAAGTTTAAATCAGAAATCTCAAAAATTTGGCCTTATCCGTCACAAACTTCAATCTGATAAAGAAATTAACCTTGACAACATCATTACTGATTGTCAGATAACATCAGAATAAGCTAAATTACTGAAACCATCACTTAAACATTAATTAAAAGAGGGCAAAACAAAAGTTTAAACAAAAATAAAAAACAATTATATTTTATTTCCCCGCCCAGCTCCGGAGGTTAATGAATCAAACAGTGACTTCGGTCATTATGCTGTTGCCTATTTGAGTGCAGCTCCCACAAGGCCTGTGCGGTCGTGGTCCCCACGAATTTTTCTAAACTAAGGGGCACTCTTTAGAGGTGAGACTTCGGCGGCCCATACGGCTTCAACGATATAAGTCTGACGATTCGACCGGAGCTTTAGGAATAGGTTTATAAGCAGCCCATCTTTATTATTTTCTGAACGAATGGTTTCAGTAGTTTCTTTTCTGATATTCTTGTGCTACTCACTTAACTGTTTTCATCTCTTAAAACCCCTTAATCTCTCCATTAAGTTAAGTTAAGTGTGCTATTTAATACCTCAGAACGAAAGTAAGACTGATTGAACGAAAAGTATATAATCTAAACGGGTGAAAAGCAAAATGGCACACGCGCGGATCAACATCACGCCCTTTTCCGGATCAGAAACGGACAATTTCAACGAGTTTGAACAATTAATAACAGGTGCAATCGGAGTCGCAGCAATCGAAGCGGCGCAACAAGCGAATTTTTTGCAGTTACATTTAAAAGGAGACGCCTTACGATAGTTCTTAACCTTACCAGAGGCTACCAGACTAGTTTTTGAAGACAGTATAACAGCTCTAAGACACAGATTCACGCAGGATGACTTGAGAGAAATTAGAATCATAAAGTTAGAGAACCAAAAGTTCAATCCAAAAACAGACACTGTAAAAAATTTCTTAGTAGAGTTAAGAACTTAAGCCAATAAAGCATATCCAGCACCTGAAATAGTAGTAGCGCCAGCTGGACATGGTGACCCAGAAGCTCGTAGATTCGAAAGAGAGACAGCAGCAAGAGATTCTGCCCTTCAGATGTCAGAAAACAGAAAAAACGAGCAAATAAAGCGCTTCTTTATTAAGTCTATGCCAAACTGGCTTAAGCCTAAGCTCTTAGAAAGGCCAGAAACAGATACAATAGATCAGTTATGCACCTTAGCTAGCCAACAAATTGCAATTGAGGAGATGTGCAACAGAGAAGAGTACTTCGACGACGGTTTTAATGAAATAACGGAAACAAATACTGATAAAATGTTAAAAGCAATAACTACTATTTCAAATAATCAGAAAGAACTTGAGCAGAAACTTGAGCAGAGATCAGCACCTAAAAATGAGCAACCAGAACAGGGCCCAGTAAACATTTTCACACCACATTACCCACAAAAAGTCTACAAACAAAGTTATAGACAAAATTTCCGCCCCCAATATCAAAATTATCGACCAAATTACCCTCAATATCAGTCTAATTATCGTCCAGTTCAGCAAAACTATCGGCCCAGCAACAGTATGCCCCTCGTGCTAATAATTACCGAGAGTTTAGACCGCAATTTAATGCCCCTAGACCATTTTATTATAACGAACAGCCACAAATTCGGAATTATTGGACTGAACCTTCGGCTAGTCCTCCATTTGTTCACCCAGCTTATGTTAATAGACCAGTTTACCTGTTCCCAACAAAAAATACCCCTCAAAACCTTCTGAGACAGGGTATAGTTTACGATAGTCCAGCACAAGACCGATATGGTATGCAAAAAGCAAAAGAATTTAGTCGTGCTGGTGCACTCCAAAGTAGAAATATGAGAGGTATGAATTTTCCATTTAATCAACACAAAAACTAATAAAGCCACCCAACTTTAAAAAACCAAATAAAAATTATAAAACTCAGTTAATCATTATAACGAAAGCACGCCTAGTCCTAGTTTAGATAAAGTAATAGAGCCAGTTTATAACAAAAGTAGCAAAAAGCGTAGAAAACGCAAAAGTAATAATAATAAAAGTAAAGTTAATAATTCTGTGCAACTCCCAACACAAGTACCTCAACCAGTACCAAAGCCAATACCACATGTGCAGCAACTATTCAGCATTGTCCCACTTTTAGGCAGAACGTTATCCTATGTTAAAGTTAAATTTAATGGAGAATTAGACAGACGCGCACTAATCGATACAGGAGCATTTGCCAACGTGATAAGTCGTGAGTTTTACAAGGAGCTAATTAATACAAATATCAATTCAATAACAGAAATAGAAAAGCCTGATCTAGATAAAGTAAAAATGGCAAACGGAAATATAGTTAAAATTGACAAAGCAATTAAAGTTACATTTAAATTGGGCACACAAACATTTACAGAAGATTTCCTTGTTTTAATTGTCACAACTCCTGTAATATTAGGCAACCCATTCTTCGTTAAACATAAAGTTAGCATCTGCCCAGGACAAAGTTACATTAAATTCCCTGATCAAACATTACAAATAAATGAAATAAAGCCAGAAAAGCAACCTAGAAGAGTGGTAAAACGCAAAAAATTTGGAGTTTATACACAGAAAAAGCAAGTTTTACAGCCAAATCAACAAGCAGTATTAGAATGCAAGCTTTATGACAAACTAGAATCATTCGCTGACCTTTGTGGAGTAATAATTCCAAACGAAATCTTTGAAAAAGATAGTGAAGTAATATTAACATCATCTCTAAGTAAAGTTGCTGAAAATATCATTCTGTACATCTATGTCCTGAACATTACTGATCATCCAATTACCATAAATAAAGGCGAAGAAATAGCCAAATTCTCATTCTTAACATCAGACCAAGCAGAAAAGTTGTTAGAATTAGATCCTCAATTAATAAACATTGCAAAAATGAGCGAAAATTACTTAACAGAAATAAATCAATTAATTCAAGTTACAAACACCCCGAAAAGAAAATCTCAACCAGCGAAACCAACTCCAGAATATGAAAAACTATGGTTCCCAACGCCTGAAACGTGCCCAGATCCGACAAATTTGTCGCCCTTGCAGAGAGATATCTATGAGCAACTGCTAAAACTGCAAGAAATGGAGAAATTAGATCCAAAGGGTAATCATCAGGATATAATAACATTTTTGAGCAAGTTTCCGTGGGAAAAATCAGCCCTCAATGATGAGCAAAAAGCAGTAGTAGGTGAATTACTAGTTGAGTTTAGTGACATTTTCGCAAAACACAGATTTGATGTTGGATATAACACAGACTTAAAAATAAAGTTAACTCCAGAAAGAAGTATACCAATTTATGAACAAGGTCCTCCAACACCTGTCCATTTGAAAATGAGCTACAAGTCGAACTAGCATTATTGCATTACTACGGACTGATTACAACTTTGTCTCAATCAAGATATAGTAGCCCCCTTTTCGCACAACGAAAGAATTCAGGAAGACTTAGACTATAAATTGACTTGAGAAAAGTAAACCACTTGCTGAAAAATGACTACGTGAATACGAATTTCCCGATTTCGAACATGAGCGACGCAATAAATTACTTTGCTGGAAAAAATTGTTCACAAAACTTGACTGTTCTCAAGCATATCATTGCGTGCAAATGGCAGACGATGTATCAGTGCAACTGCTAGCATTTAGCTTTGCTTCGAGAACTTATGCATATAAATGTCTCGCACAAGGATTGAATAAGTCAGTAACTGGATTTAGCTCCTTCATTAGACATTATTTGGACCCATGCCTAGCTTCAGGAAATTGTACTCAGTTTATGGATGATATTGGAGACGCAGTAACAAATTTTGAACAATTGGTACCTTCTTTACGAGAAACTTTTACGTGTATACGTCAATCTGGACTGAGATTGTCACCTGAAAAGTGTGAAATAGCAACCGATACCATGAAATTTCTGGGTAAAACATCAGTGCAGAAGGAATATCACCAGAAAAGTCGAAAATAACTAAATTTCTTGATAAATTCAAAATGCCGAAAACAACAAAACAAGTAAAACGATTAATCGGCTTCACGCAATTCTTCCGAAAATACAACCCTAATCTAGGTGAAAAACTAATGTCCTTTTGCAAGCTCCTGAAGAAGGATGCAGTAATAGAAACTAATGAAGAACATGTAAAAGCATTAGAAGTAATAAAGAAGGATCTAATGGAAGCAACGAATGTAACTTTGCGATTGCCAAAACCAGGGCTACAGTATGTAATTCTTTGTGACACTAGTTACCACGGTGCAGGTTTTGTACTAATGGCGGAAGACTACGTAAATGAAACAGGAAAGAAAGAAAAGAAAACATACGCTCCCGTTTCGTTTGGATCGCATTTGTTTAATGCCACACAATTAAAGTTCTCAATTTATTACAAAGAGTTCCTAGCTTTGTACTACGCGCTGGACTACTTTTCACACTACATTTGGGGATCAAGCAAACAAGTAATTATACTCACTGACAACAAAAGCCTCACACAATTCTTCCAGTCAAAAGTAATACCACCATCTCTTTGGAATTGTTTGGACAGAATACTCGCATTTAACATAGTAATTACCCACATTCCTGGACGCGCTAATTACGCAGCGGATTTTCTCTCGCGAATGGAGAATAACAAATCAGCAACAATGTCTTTAAAGTTAACAGATAGAATTCCAGTCAGAGAAATAGAAATTGATACAGAAGCACAAAATCCTGATGTTGAACTGAACGTATTATTTGATATTGACAATTTTGACGACGAAGCTAACAACGCTGAACTAGACATCCTTAAAAAACTTGGAGTGTATGAAGATTATAAAAAGAAACAAAGTAATTCACCAATCACAGAAATACAAGGGCTATTAAAACTTAAAAGAAAACAAGAAATAAATTCAATTGCGTACCCAAATCCATTAGATGAGTTTCCAGACCTTACAGATAAAATATTTAGCCTGAATTTAGCAGAAGAACAGCAAAAAGATGCAGACATTAGAACAGTAATAAATTGGATTCAATAAAATAACCAACAACCAGACTTAAAGTATGCTACAACTAGTTTAAAAAAGTATCACAAGCACTTAAACAGATTAATTCTTGAAGGGAATGTCTTATACCGGAATTTTTATGATGATACTGGAAAAGTACTTCATAAACAATTCTGTATACCTAAGCATTTGTGGAAGGAGACTATATATAGGCTCCATAATTCACAAACAGGCATCAAAGCAACAATTCAGGAATTTAGAAAGCGATTTTATTATCCAGGCTTCACCGAACATTTCATTAGCTTCATCAAAAACTGCCTTACTTGTCTCCAATTGAACAGAGTACCAAAAGCCATATTACACCAAAGTTACAACAAGTCAGTTCACTACAATCAAATCCAGGAGATATGCTCCAAATAGATTTAGTAGGCCCCCTAAAGTCATCGCAATTTAAGTATGTTCTGAGTGGAATAGATGTTTTCACAAAGTACCTATTCGCAGTTCCATTAACAAATGGATACGCTGAAATAGTAGTCCGAGAACTAGTAAAGGTGTTCTTCCAACACAGCTACATTCCTCAAACGATACTTAGTGACTTAGGAACAAACTTTACTTCTGAATTAATGTCAGAATTAGCAAGTTTATTAGAAGTAAAGTTAAAACATGCCTCACTAAAGCACCCTCAAACTATTGGAGCAGTAGAACGATCTCACGGACCACTGAAACGAATATTAAAACTCAATACTGAGGAACAATGGAAAGACTGGCACAAATATGTTCCTCTTGCAACTTTTATTCATAATACTTCATACCATTCAGCGACAAATTGTTGTCCTTCAACTTTATTCCATGGAAGAGAACCCAAAAAAACCCCTCGACATTAGGTTCTCCAGAAAAGTAATGGATGCAGTAGCAGTAAACTCTGACTTTGTAAATGAAGACGCCATCATGCAAAAGTTTGGAGAAAACAAAGAAAAACTGACGACCGCATACTTGAAGTACAAGAAGTATTATGATCAAAAAGCATCAGCTAAACCAATTCCAGAAAAATCATTCTGCTTACTTTTAAAACCTAAGCTATTAGAGCAATCAACAGTAATAGCTTCCCAAGTTCAGAAATGGCTACCGCTATATAAAGTGGAAAAAGTCCTTACTGATTCTAATTACATCATTCGAAAAGTAAATACGAACTACACCCAATGTGTTCATCGCATCAGATTGAAGCCAATTAAGCCAAGAGAAACTCCTGAAGACCTCGAAGTCATCAACCCGGCAAACTTTCAACCTGATCTATCTAGAAGACAACACATGGAGCCAGAGCTTTTTGATAAACACATTCCAGAACTGATAAACGAACAAGAAAAGGAGATAAAACAAGCTACAAAAGAGAAACAGGATCCAGTCAGAGTGACCATAAATGTTCCCCTAGGTGGACCATTAGCAGGACCAGCAGTAGCAGCACCTCCAGCAGCACCACCGGCCCCACCAAGGGTAGTAGCACCAGCAGTTAGACCACGAACTGCCCCAGTTCATCTTCCAGTATTTGATTCCTCAAGTTCAGATGAAGCAATTCCAAATCTTTTTGACGAAAAGAGTAGTTCAGACGAAAATTTAGCTGACCTAAATCTGGACGCAGAGCAAATTGCCCGAATACCAGTTAATCCGTTAATTGCTGATGAAATCAGACAGCAAGAACCAGAAGTTCGTGTTCCTAGTATCATCCTCATCAGATGATGAAATGTTTCTACCAGCTCAACAGCCACAACCGTCAATAGTACCATTCGATATTGAATCTCCTCCAGTAACATACGAACAATTTGCTTTAACTGATAGAAAAATAAGAGCCAGACCTTATAACCCAAAACGAAAACCAGAGAAAAGTGCATTCAAATCAACAGACTACCAAGAGCGGAAAAATGTACGCGGATTTAAATGTGATAGAGAAATAATGTTGCATGATGAAGATAGATCCAATCCTCACCTAACCAACCAAGTTAGAAGATCAGGCAGTCCTAGACTGAAAAATGCTCGTGCCAGACTGGAACAAGAACAAAAACGTGAAGCAATAAAAGCATCAGCACAAGCAGCACAACAGTCAAACACACCAAGTAGAGAGACAAAACTAGATCAAGTTAGAGCAAGTATAGCAAAATATTCAAGGAAAAAGACCAGCAGTTCAGCAAACAAACCAGTAACTAGATCTCAATCAAAAAAATCTTCACCAGGCTCATCTAATCGAAATTTAAACCATTTTAGTCAAGAAATAAATGCAACATATCTAAGTTCACCAACAGATATCTTATACTCTCCACACTCTTTCGCACACTGTATATCAGCAGACCTTGCAATGGCAAAGGGATTAGCCCGACAAGTCAAAAGCTGGTACCCAGCAGCCGCAAGTGCAATTAGACTTAGATACCCACCAGATATTGGCTCAGTTTTAATCTACTTCGACCCCATTTCCGAACGTTATATCTTCAGTTTAGTTACAAAATTCAGATACTACCACAAACCCACTTACGAATCTGTGTTAGCAAGTCTCTATGAACGGAGAGAAATAGTAATAGATGCAGGAATTTCACACTTAAGTCTTCCAAAACTCGCCAGTGGTTATGATAAATTGGATTTTAACATCATTTTTGAGCTTATATGTCAAGTCTTCGACCCTCTACCCATAACTATCTATATCCATTAGCATGTACAGACCCAGTACAGTCTAGCAGCACCCTTCATTTGCCCCAAAAGCCCAACAAGCCTGAGAAACTTAGCCCTAAAGCCCAAAAATCGCCAAAAATTCGAAAAATTTTCACCTCAAATCCTAGTTATTTTGTTATATCTCCAGAACTACTTGTCTGAACCTGGATTAACCTATTGTTTTGAAAAGCCCTCATCCAGTAGAAGCGATTCCAGCTATTATTGACCCCATTCGACCCGTTCTAAGTACCAAAAACAGCCTAAAATTGACCTTTCCGAAAACCCTAGGTTCACTTCAGAAAAATAGTCATAAAATTGTGAAAAATGCCCCGATCATCCCAAATGTTTGCGCTGCAGCATTTTTAAAGCCGAGGAACCGACATGCAAATTTTGAAGCGATTTGGAGAATTTTAAAAATTGAGTGACGCTGGAGCCCTCAATTTTTGACACTTTTCGAGTCCGCTCGAATTCAATGATAACTCCCACAAAAAACCTCCAATTGACCCATTTTATAGCCCTAGACCATCCTACTGCTCAAGCTTGACATCCCAGTACCCAAAAATCCCGCCAAAAATCAAAAAAAGTTGAGTTATGACAAAAATACCGAACCCTACCAAAATGCGTTAAAATTGATAAAAATGTAGTGTAAATTATACCCCATAAATATGCCAAAAACTGTCCCAAATGCCCATAGCAGCTACTCCCAACTGCCACCCACATGGTACAACCTCAAACAACCGTTAAACCTCAATATTTCCAAGTATATGTCGAAAAATGACGAAAAAACGGAAATTGCGCTTCGGCTTCCAACTACTGCTTCAAAAAGTTTGTCATTCTATTCTCCACCAGACCCGATAAAAGCCACCTATACCCCCTACAACCCTAGTGCAACCCCCCACTAGCCATGTAGTACCATAAAAAACAGTCCCAGCTCACCCCAGTATCAACCATGAAGACTTCAACCCAAATAAGCTCTCAAAACGCCACAATTTTGTCAGGAAAAATTCCGTTATTTCCAGCTAGAGTCGATATTATTCACTTCTGATAGCAATTAACCATACCATCAGCACGCCCACATCTATAGCTCTCAGAATATGCACTCCCAGCCCCTAGTGCTAATACAAGCTGAGAAAAGACTGCCCAAGCAAAGAAAATCACAAAAAATCGAGTGTAATTTCCGAAAAAAGTGATCAAAGATGCATCTTAATACCCGAATATGCCCAATTTTGATATATTTTTGATATATATTGATAATTCAGTTAGCCCTACTCATGAGCTGTCCAACCATAGCAATATCAATCATTTTGAACAAGTTTTTCATAGCCTCAGAGCCAATAACCTATCCCCTATCTGAGCCTTTTCAAAAAACCCAGGTTCACTGCAGCAAAAACGTTATAACTCGTGAAAAAATAGTCAAAACCGCCCAAGTTTTTGCGCTGCAGGAATTTTTGAGCCGATAAAGCGATTCACCAATATTGAGCTCGATCGAAGCATTTTAAAAATTGAGTGACGCTGGGCCCCTTAATTTTGGAGACTTTTTGAAAATGTACGAACATGTTCATAAAATCCGAAATATTGATCGAAAATCCAATATAACATCCGCATGCTCAAGCTCTACACGCCCATATCAAAAATATTGAAAATTGTTAAGTAAAATGTTGAAATAATAACAAAAAACTGAAGCCTACCAGACTCTTCTCAAATTCGCCAAAATAGAACCAGATTTAGACCAGAAAAATAGCACCAAATAGCCGATCTATGAGCCCATATCCAATATTCAGTCTCCCTAGTAGTTGTCCAAGCCCAATAAATCCATAGAATCGCACAGAAATTCATAAATGTTGAAAAAAATCGAAAATTACACAGATCTGATCAAATTTAGTCCAGAATTCTAAAGTGAAAAACACCACATAATAAAGTCAAACCATGCACCAAACTGCACCAATAGCTGCTACCAACATAGTATTCACTAGTATGACCCACAATTACTGTCAAAAATCAATTATCTCCAATCTACGTCAACTTATGCACAAAACATGATGCTTCACAAGTAAAAATCTAGTAAGTTTCACAGAAAAACCGGCACAAAACACAAGTTAATCAACTTTAAAGCTACCAAAATGCTACCCCTGATAGCCAATGATATCAGTACTAACAGTTAGCACCTGATTTAGGCCACTAGAGAATCACCAGACCGATACATGTTTCGAAGAAGCTCAATTAGTGGAAAAATAATGCCTGAAAATTAGCATTTTGGACGTAAAAATCAATGTTCTGACCCGATAAATAGCTTCAAACCCTATAATTCACTAATATACATTAGTACCAAGCACATACAGCACCATTTTAACCATTCAATACCAAAAATGTATGAACAGTGACGACTTATTCAGACCGAAATTTCATGGTTCAAAAATAGCCAGGTTCAGATCACGAAAACAGTCATAACTTTGCGAAGGTTTTTTAAGCCACAGAAGCGACCTGCCAATTTTGAGCCTGATTGGAGCAATGTAAAAATTGAGTGACGCTGGAGCCCTCAATTTTTCGCATTTTTCGTTTTTTCATACATCAGTAAAAAAGTTGACCAAAAAGTGCCCAATAACCTGAATTTATAGCATAGTTATTCCCCACCGATGTCTACTGAGTGGCCTAAGCCAAAAAATTTGCCCAAAAATCAATAAAAATTGAAAAATTCACATATATGCAACACCAGCCCTAATGCGGAAAAATGGCCAAAATTACAAAAAAATTACATGTGAAAATTAGTACTAAATACTCTTCTAAACCAGTTCAAATTACACACATGTGCTGCTAACAACCAGAATAAGCATCTAGAACCATTAGAACCAGTCCATGATCAATAATTTACAAGTAAATTAAAGTTAATGCTCAAAAATCAAAAAAGTCGTTATGTCACCAGAATTTCATTTTCATAAATATGTCATTATAAAGTCACACACTGTAATTAAAATATTACCACATGCTCACACACTTCACAGCTGCTAGTACCAACAGTCAAAACCAATTATCAAAGCTACAATTGACAATTAATAAGTAAAAACTCACCTATAGATGAAATAAAACTATATGATGAAAATAATTGCACCAACACTAGTCAATTCTCATCGGCGCTATCCTCAGCTACGGTACCACCACCACTAGTACACTGATCAGACTGACCCCTTGTCCTAGTAGAACGAGTCACGTACCTCTCAGCCTCATCCAACCTGTTTAAATGTCATTATAATGAACAAAAAGCCTCAAAATTACATAAAAAACATGATAAATCTTTACAACAACAGCTAAATACTCACTTTGGAAAGTCTACGATTGGCTCACAATGGTACCGATACTCATTGTCGGTGAACTTCCCGATGCACTGGATCAATACAGCGGGGGAAGTGGTTTTAGCATTGATAGAATGCCTGTAACACACTCAGCCGCCCCCCATTTCCTCAGTATACTGCCAAAAGATATTGACGTTGCATCCGAGGAAATAAGCCATACCGACAAACTAAACAGCAAAACCTTAAATAGTATCGACCTACACATGCGCGTACCAGAATAACCAAGTATTGAAAGAAACTTTACCCAGAACTCGGCCAACGACCCATTATCTTCACTCTCAGCAATCTCATACTCCGACACAAAGTACCCTAACTGGTCCTTTACAAGTTCAGAGAAACCAGGCGAACGCATCTTGGCCACAATAGCCAAGCGTAGAGCGCGAACATTATGCTTGGGAACCTTCTTGTCTGTAACACACCGAACAAATGTGAATTACAGTAATAAACTTACTGAAAATTGCGACAAAACACAACAAATACCTGACTTCCGACCAGTTAAAGTGTAGTACAGAGCACTGAGAGCACGCATACCACCAACTTCGGCCCTCACACCAGCCGCACCAAGCCATTTTGGAGTTTAAATGACACTATGTCCACATACTCAGCATAAATGTCATTGTAAAACTCGTACCCCAATTCGGCACACACGTTTGCACGCAGATTTGCACGGAAAAAAGTGCAATGCACCTCTTTGCCGTGCATCTTCTTCACGAAACATGGCACACATTCAAGATTAGCTCTAAACACTAAGCATACACCACTTCACAACTACTAATGCATGTAATAAACTAAAGAAAACCAAATAAAAATATAAATATTATAAACATATGCAATTACCTTTCAACAGCGGCTTGCAATCCCCCCATTGAACGTGGAAAGAAGAACCCAGCAGCTTTCAGGCGCTCGACTTGTGACCTCACACGAGTAATGTGCTTTGCAGAAGCACTGAACCCGACATGAAGCGAAGCCAACTCCTGAGACACCATCTGCTGAGTTGGAATTTCCTTCTCCTGAACTTTCATCTCGCTGCCCACCTTCACTTCCACTTTGTACATCAACACCTCCCGATTCACGACCAACTCCGAAGTCCCCACATTCTTTATCCTCAGTACCATATGTTCTGCTTTGTCCCGATAAGCTCGTCGCTCCTCAGATGTCCGAACAAATGATGGATACATCCATTCAGACTGAGACAACGACTTGCTTCGCAAGAAAGTCAGAAAATCCTCATACTGGGCAACATCCATGATTCACAATAACTATCTGAAAATTTAAAAATTGAGTCAAACTAGTTATTAAGCAAGCAGAAAACTAAAGTGTTAAGTCAAAAATGAACAATCACAGGAATGAAAACACACAAACAGAACAAATTATGCCATAAATGCCAAGGACGTTTAAATACCATGCTATAACGACCGCTAATAGTTAATAACACATGCCGCAAAACACACAACAACGCTCTGAACACACAATTACACCCTTCACTAGTGTTCACTTATTTACTACGCCTCACTAATTCTTCCGTTATCCCTTACTTATATCCTCAATTCCTCTCACAAAAACAAGTCTTGATATATACTAATTACTATGATATTACTAGCACCTTATTACATATTAGTAGCACCAAGTATATTAGTCAGTATATTAGGATATATTACATCAAACTACAACTAAACATATACAACTAAAAGTCAGTTAATAAGTTAAATAAATAAATAAAAATAACTAGTTAAACTGCCGTCTCCTCCATCTCAACTCCTCCCTCATCTTCCTGATCTTCAATCTCTTCCCTCTCCCTCCTTCTTCCCACGCATCTTCCTCTCCTTCTCCTTCTCCACATCCCAACAATCCCGAATAATAAGAATAATAATATGAATACTAATAATAATATTACGTCCCAGTCCCATCCATCTCCTCCATCTTCTAAGCTATTAACTACTGCTGTACTATTATTGATATTACACTCTGGATGCCGCAAACAAGACCAGTGAACCCAGTTCCTTGATACATACCTGGTCCCGTTGCCGCAGCACCCCAGAGTGATATTATTCGGGCCGACAGTAATATTAAAGCACATAC
Source organism: Convolutriloba macropyga (assembly GCF_964194025.1). NCBI lineage: Eukaryota > Metazoa > Xenacoelomorpha > Acoela > Convolutidae > Convolutriloba > Convolutriloba macropyga. Next base: position 56,620,118 of record NC_134471.1, on the reverse strand, counting down.
TGACAACAAATAATCTGAAAAACTCGAAAAAACATGCAAAGACTGCAAAATTCGACCCCACCCAACCACAATCCCCATCATCACACACCCATCATTCAACCAAATAACCACACTTCAACATGTTTAAACACCATATTTAGTAGTAATATCAATAAACATACACATCAACACACATGATCACAAAATAAATTACACCTGAAATGAACAAACATCACATAAACAAGTGCCATATTGAGAAAACTAGAACTAGAAGCCTGAGTACAGTAAATAAATGACCAAATAAACACCGGAAGACCAAAGAGAACCAGTTGAAACACTCAGAAGAGCCACATCAGTAGAAGATTGTCCTGAAACATAGTTGATATTATTGAAATATGAAAATGATACTCACAATTGTGTTGAATCTCGTACTTTTCGGCCCCACTTTTGAGAATCCGATTATCACAGAAGCAGCTCTGGATAAAGGAATCATCTTCCATGAGGAAGGAAAGATCCTAATTACCGAAAAGTTCATTAACGTGGAATTTTTAGTACCGTTTCCTCGTTATAATTTCACGATCAGACAACAAGTAGAGACTCTACTTAATGAACTCTCCAAAAAGTGGATCACGCAATCAGAGTTTTGCAACCTGACATACAGCACTACATATCGGAATCAAACAGACACCTTCAATGTTGATTGGCTTTACACAAAGATACTCAATGAAACAATAGAAGCCGAAATTGAAGTCCTTAAATTACGCAACGAGACTGAAAAACTCCTTACCAGAGTCGAAGAAGACCCTCACAATCGACTAAAACGAGCCGCCCGCTTGCAATCGCAGCCGCAGTCGCTGGAATTGGACTTTTCGGTCCAGGAATAGCAATGAGCAGCGGAGGATGCGGTGGAATCACAGGAATTTTCGGATCTTGTCAGCGAACGTCTCAAAACGCTGAAAATATCGATCGATTAGCTAACAGTTTCAATAGCCTCAACGACTATGTCATGGAAATCAGTGCACAAACCGATGAGAAATTCTTCCTAGTTGCTGACGAACTTGCAAAAGTTTACAAAGTTCAAAACGAAATGCAAGAAAACCAGAACAGAAACTGGAACTTAGTAGAGGAACAGTTTGCAATTATAGATCACAATCTGAATGCACTAGCCACCTGTATGGAAATTCAATTATCACAGCAACAATTGAACTTTAACTTTGACACATTAGACACAGCCTCATTACTTCTTACTCTTTACGCAGATATCAAAAGTTATAGAGCAGCCTTATATTCCTTTCGAATTAATGTTATAAATGCAATTCCTACGTTACTTGACAAACGTCTTCCAATATCTCTAGTACCGCAAAAATCTTTGATAAAGATCCTTGATGCAGTCCATGATAGCCAAAAGAACGCCCCAGATCGTCTAACTTTGGCAATACCAATGACTGACATACTTTCGTACTACGATGCGAAATTAGTACAATAGATTTCGACAGTTGAAGACAGACTTTTACTGACATTAGCCATTCCCCTAGCCTCTAGCCAGACAGTGTTCGAAGTTTATCGTGCAATAGTAATCCCTATGCCTCAGAAGGACTCCGTAGACGCCTTATGATATGTAATAGAGGGAGAATACTAAGCAATCTCAGAAGGACAGATGGAAACTACAGTATTGACGAAAGCTCAGTATGACAACTGCCTTGGATCGCCACGATACCGAATCTGTCATGAGACAATGGAAACCCACCTTGGATTCTCCTCGTGTCTAGCAACCCTCAAGTTTCACCACACAATCTCAGCATTGAAAGTATGTGATACAGAGAAGGTTGTGTTACCCAACCCAGAACGAGCACAGAACCTTGAATACGGAATTTGGCTCCTAATATCAGCTTCAAGTGATTATAGCCTTAGTGAGATTGATATGGACAAAAATGGCCGACACATCAATGTTCCTCATAAAGGTTGTAACATCTGTTTAATCACATTAAAATGTGGACATACAATGTTCAGTGACAACATTAAGATTCGAGCTGATTTACAAAGTTGTCAGTACCTTCCAGAAACCAGAATTAATGTAAAATTACCAGATCCAATTGCACACTTAATTGACTCAGCACCTAACATAAACGACCTTCCGAAATATGATTCCAGTACTGAAGCAAACCTCGATTTATTGAAGAAAGTTAAAACCGAATTTATTTACTCGAATAGAAAGTTATCAACAGAGTCACTAGATGCTATAGCAAAGCCAATTACCACTGAAATGAAGTCATTTAAACCAGCACTAATTGACAAACTTGAATCTTACGTACCGATCAAACTTTCTCTTTCTTTAACCATCATTGTTTTTATCGGAAACCTAGCTTTACATATTCTCTTCATGTTCTTATACCATAAAGTAGCCTTTGTACGACGAATGGTACCAAATTTCATGAAGCTAAATGGAAACAATGTACCGCTAAACCCAGTAGTTTCCGTACCTAAACATCTGAAAGCAGATGTTATCACAACTCTTGCCCAACAACTCAAGCAACCACCGACAGTCAAATCACCAGAAGAATTTGGAACCCTCAAGAGACAAAGACGACACTCATTGCCAGCAAATTCAGCAATATCATTGAACACCCTTGACAGATTCAACACAGACGACGAACTGGACAACCAAGCTCAACCACGAGAGGAAAGTATGCATTGAGTTCTTGAAAGTCTTATATAAGTTTGACAAGTATTATTCCTTTAACACATTAAGTATCTCTTCATTCACTAAGCTTAACTAATCAGTGCTCTATCCATGATAACAACTAGTGCTTTAAACCATTCATTCAACCAGTATCCTTCTTATCCTGCTTCTAAAAGTTTAGAGCCATTATTCAAAGAAATAACCATGATTATTTTCAGTGCTAATTCAATGTCTCCTCTTAATCTTAACTTTAAATTTATGTCTTCACTCTTTACTCTGAAATTAGCGCACTTTCACATCTTTAATGTTCCTTCAAAGCTCTTAATCTTGTCTTAACTTTCCTCACTTTAATCTTTATCTCAATTTGTCTCAACTTAAACTTTGTTTCTCTTAACTTCATTAATTGTCTTTAACTTAAATGCTTTCGTTCCTAAACACTTTTCTAAGAAAACATAAATTGGGTGGCTCCAACAAAAATATGTTTATATCATTATACTCGTGCAGATTATATGTTTTATAGAAAAATTGTAAAAACCCAGTTCCTTCTCAAAATTTTCATGGAAAATTTTCATAAAGTCGGGTAGTGTCACGCCCCTATTTCGTCCCTCATAGGTACGTGATGATTTTCCTTTAAATATCCATAAATAAGTGCTATAATTTAGATCATATTCAGTTAGTTTCAAGGCCATACATAGCCAGTAATTCCATCTAGGCCTGTAACCCCTAATTTGTTTATGTTTATGAAAAACAACCGCAGATTGACAGTTTTACTAGCAAACACTTCAAGTGCCTAAAAGCCTCAATATTTTCTTTTTTGAGTTTCTTGATGATAAATTCACATAATCAGTAAATAACTTCATGAGAGATTATGTACTTGGTGAAGTTATTATTCTGATAAAGTAGGTGCTAATACGGAATTGTATATGTACTGCACAAACACCAAGAGACGTACAAAAGCCGGAAATCGTCCTACATGAAAATCAGTAAATATTTACGAAGGACCAATACAACTGAAGGCACAGTCCTGCGGAACCCACTAGCGGCAGAACAACGGACAACCAGCCTGAAGATCAGTTGGCCAGTTACTCTTAAACTTGATAAAACTTGAGAAACTTCTTACTAATGTTACTGATTAATTCTCGCCTAATTAATTAAAGATTGAACTGGAAATTCTCTTGAAAATCTTCCAAGTTTGATACACTTTGTTAGAGTAGAAACTTAGGCTTACAGGACTCGACATACAAGGCAAACTAGTGGATATATCACGCATCCGAACCGCTCAATAAAAGGCTATTACTAGCTAATTTTATTCAAAATATATCTGCTAAAAATCGCACTGTGAAACATCAAAATAAGTCCTTGTAAAATGGCAATTATTCAAGTTAATTACTCCTAATATAAACCACAATAACACCACGAGGAACACTATTAAAAATCAGTGCGTAACAGTGAGGACAAAAATTGAAAATCTATTTTAAAAAAATAGCAACAAAGCAAAAAAAACCAATAGAGAGAAGCTAGAACCATAACGATAACTACATTACACTTCTATACAAAATAGATGAGACGTGTCAGTATTGAGCTTAAGTAACAAGTCGACTACAGAACAACAATGATTGTTTGAAAATCGAAAAACCAATAATACTTTTGATTAGCTAATAAACAAAACCTTATATAGCTCTACCGATCAATCCCCGAAAAAGCAAAAATTTAAAAACCCTCCCATTAAAAGAATCTAAGCTTGACGTGACCACTCGCAACTCTCTACGATAATATCAAACGGCCGAAACTGGCTGATCAAAAAACTCAGTTGAGCATGTAGCCCCCCCCCCCCCCCCCCCCCCCCAACAACTAAGTGGGGTGAGAACAAAAATATTAACTGTAATGACAAAAACTTATCCTCAATGGAATATTTCAGAAGAATTTATTCATACCTCTCTGATGTTTATGCATATCACTGTTGTTTTTTGTCTTGTAACTGCAGAGAGCGCACAAAAACATCTTCTGGCCATCAAATACACACGCTGCAAACATTTGCTTCTTCGGAGAAGCTTCACCAGCTTCAGTTTTAACACCGACTGAACCACTTGAATTCATTGCAAAATTTTGCTTTTTGGGAGACGCCGAACTGTTAGTTTTCATAGGCGAATGACGTTTTTGACCAGCAACATTTCGCATTACAGGCGAGCGATTGGACGCTTGATGTACAAATGTCGTGGTCTTTGTTGAATCCGGGAGGTTTCTCTCGGTGATTGTCAACATTCCCGCAGCTTGAGGGGTGTTTCCAATGGGAAAAGACGAAATGTATTTCTCAGAAAGATTGAAATCAAGTTGGTTGACTGTCTTCAGTTTATCTAGGTAAAAACTTGAGATCAAAAGTGAAACCTCGAATGAATCCATGATACAATAGATCTGAAATTGAGGTAAAGCATTTTCCAAAAGTGTCATAAGTAAAAACAATGACTAATTCTAATAGGTCTACCAACGTGACGCAAATACGCATTTCAGCTACTTATAGTATAGTTTATTGACGATAATTCTCAAAAATAATATTATATGAGGCTGAAAAGGTTAAATGTTATAAACACTGATTTTCTTCAATTTTTTACTTTGAAGACTGTGATGAAATCCTTTTTTTTTAAAAAAAATAAAAAAACAAGCGTTGTTTTACATTAAAAAAAGCATTGCTTTTGATAATTGGATGAAGGACGCAAAATTAAAGATACGATGTGATACAATCAATTAGCTATTTTCAAAATATAGTCCGAAGTCAGTAATTCCGTCCCACTAAAAAGCGTACGCTAGCGATGTCTTAAATATCTTCAGTCAACAGAGTGAAATTATTATTCAATCACTACCAGGCCCATAGTAGCTATCTAGAAACAGTTGTTCACAGGACGCAGTTACTATAACTCAATAAAACAAGCGCGATTAGCATCTGCTGTGTTTCGCACAGATAGTAATGCACTTATGAAAAACAACCGTTTTTCATAGCCGCCATCACTTACTCAAATGGCTAGCATTAAGGTACAGTTCATTTTATGCCTCAAGTGTTCTTTTTAGAGATTAAGGTCATTTCACTGAACAAAAGGTCAAAAGAAGAGAAAGAGAGTTTTTTGTCCATGCATTACTTTGAGGTACAGCACAGAAAGAAAAAAAGTGTAAAAACATTTTTCAAGAATTTTTTGTTTACGTGCAGCATTTTAAAAGTGGTCAGCTTTTTTTCAATTATTCCAAAAATAATTTTGCGATTACGATCATTTTAAGCATTTATGAAGTTTTATAATGGAGATACTTTTTCGGCACTTTATCGTTTCGGGCTACTGTTGATGAGCTTCTTGGTGTAATTTGTCTGGTCTCATGACACATTTTCGCTTCTAGAAAGGAAAGTGTCATGATAGCAAGTAGTGAACTTGGAGATAACTTTGGATTCTTTTTAAACAATTCAATTTTGAAACGTTTTTTCATAAAAATGAATCAGGGCAAAATTTCGCAAATTTTGTCTCTTTTTGATTTTTTTTAAATCTCTACTCATTGTTATCTAGACAATTTTAATGAGATAGTTTTATTACAATAAGATACAATGCGTTTTATTACAATGAGATAGTTCAACATTATAAGCTTTTGCCAAAGCAGATAAAAAAACTTGCAAATAATTTTTTGTGTTGGAAGCATGTAGTTGCTTAGTGCACCACTCGTTGTATACGTACTCGCTGGTCAAGCAATTAAGGTAGCGAAAAATTGGTTTGCGGAGAAAATTGCATTAATTTCATATTGTCGCTTCAGAATTTATCGTATCATATTGCAACTCAAAAAATTTATTGAGCAAATGTTACCTAATGTAGTCATTGCGGTCGAGGTCTAAAGATAAATTCAAATGAAGCGGGATTAACTGATGATGTCCGATATAGTATGTCCAATTCATTGTCTGTGTGGTTCAACAGAGCAAATTATTTTGATAAAAGTATTAGGCATCAAAACGTTCAATTTAAAATTTGAAATCAGTACAAGTGTGCAATCTAAATGGAAAAGTACCCCAATTCACTTTACAGTTGATTCAGACGCTCACTTTACAGTTGATTCAGACGCTCACTTTACAGTTGATTCAGACGCTCACTTTACAGTTGATTCAGACGCTCACTTTACAGTTGATTCAGACGCTCACTTTACAGTTGATTCAAACAGTTGACCTTTAAATGCTCTTTTTTTGAATACACAAAATCGTTTCGTGCACATTGAATTGAACAAATTCTCTCAGTTTCCTTTACATAAAACATTTCTTGTGAAGATTAAAGCAATGAATATAGATAGCAGCTGTCAAGTTCCCAACCTGCTAACTCTTGATGAATGGAAACAGCTAAATAAAGATACTTCCTACAAACTTTATGTTGATTTGTCTAATAAATTACATCGAAAAGATTTATTTATTGAACAAGTGTTAACGGGACTCAAAACGAAAATTGATGCTCATCCCTGCCTTGGAGGAGAACAAGGCAACAACTCTGAGAAACAGTCAGCATCATCCCCCAATGGTTTTGGTTTGTTCCAGGAACAGGTCAGAGATTTCAAAAAAAATGATTTCACGACTTTGCAGGAGAATTGTGTTTTGGGTAGTAGCATAATAGCAAAGCTGTATGATGATGCAAGTATTCCACTGGACGTTGCAATTCATGCATACCGGGGTTCCACGACGCTTGAAAAATTAAAAGTTGTTGACAAGTATGAATCAAAAAAATTAAAAACCCTAATTTTGCAGGATGGGACTAATAGCGTTTCAAAATCTTCCAAAAATGGTAAAGATTTGTTTGCGGACTATCAAAAACTGGTTGATAAATGCATGGAAAAATTTACTCCCGATTCAATGGTGCTGTGTGAAATTCCTCCTTTTAGGGAGATACCTATAAACAGTGATAAAAATGAAAAAATTGCAGTCTTTAATGATTTGCTAAATAATACTTATGGGAATGTTGATAATGCAATTGTAGTGCTTAAGCTAAATGATATTATTCGAAGTGTTTCAACATACAATCCACGCATCACACATTTCAACCAATTGTACCATGACAATGTGCATTTAAATTATAAGTTGGGAATACCATTCCTGAAAAACATACTGCTGGGATACCTATTAAAAACCTCAAATGGGGTTATTGACTTTAGTAAAGTAACATCTAACGCTTCTTATAAAATGCAAAATAAATTCTCTAATTATCAGCAACGCTACTTTTCACAGCCTCCAAACAACAACCTATCATTTAATCGCTATCATCCATATTAACTGTTGTCAAACCTTGACTTTTAGATGAAATAAATGGAAACATTTTGATAGTTTGTTTGATTCATTAGGCACGAGCGGTTTGACATCAATAACTGAGTATAATGTTGAAAGCTGTAATTCTGATAAATTTATGTTATTATTTTTTGACGAGGCAAACAGTGGTTTTAAACTTTCCCACGCCACTGAGCCTCACTTACAATTCTAAATTAAAAAAACTTGATTTGTGTTTGATAAAAGTTGACCTGCTGAAAGTTTTCGGCTTTGTATGTTTTTTCTCATCTGGGCTCTTTTTCCTTCTATATGTTCACATACTTATGTTAATTCACGGGGATGTTGAAAGAAACCCAGGGCCTTTGGAAACCTTAAATAGTATACACACAAAATGTAAAAAATGGCCCATGCAGCTGAAAATTGTGCATGCTAACTGTCAAAGTATCCAGAAAAAACAGCTACAGTTGAAGAGTTTACTCAATGACATCGGTCCAAATTGTATTTACGGTTTAACAGAAACCTGGTTGACCAGTATTGATAGTAATAGTTTTTATAACCCTAATCCCTATCAGTTTGATATCCACAGATGTGATCGACAGGATAAAAAAGGACGAGGATTGTTATTATTAGTACCCAAATTTTGCAATTCGAAAATCAGGAAAGACCTTAACAACATGTCCAAAATTTTTGAAAGTTTATGGGTTGAATGCAAATTATCCTCTCACAAAAGTATCTTGATTAATATTTCTTACAATCCAAATAAACAATTTTGTTCACAGTTTTTGGATGAATTGGCTTTATGCATCGATAAGGCTTCCACTGAAAATAAATCAATATGCCTAATAGGAGATTACAACATTAATTACTTGAACAACAAAGAAAAACAGAAACTGGATACAATTATTCTACCTTACGACTTGCACTTGATGAATTCAAGAACTGCAACCAGGCACCAGAACGGTAGCTGCAGTTTATTAGATTATATCATAACTGATAATGGGCTGAGAGGGAAATACTATTATGTATTCGACTCTCCTATCAAAAGCGATCATCTTGCACAAATTCTATTCACTGATTTCACGCTGACTCAAAAACAAAAACCACTCAGGAAACTGATATTTGATAAGCGTAATTATGATCCCCACAAATTCAGAAATTCTTTAACTTACATTAACTGGAGCCTCATCTATGAATCTAATGATATCGAAGAAATGTTCTCACGTTTTGAAAGTCTGATTGCAAATGTAATCAGATTACATGCACCAATCAGAAAAATTTTTATACGGAACAACAAACCTAATTTTTCACTTGCAGATAAGTTTGTCTCAAACGCAACAAAATGCCTCAATAAAAAGAGGAACGAATTTCTACTATCAGAAAATTTTGATAATTTCCTAAAACTAAAAGATCTGACGAGTAAAGAGTATCTGAAAGATTATGAACGCTTCCAAACACAATTGATTGAGTCTGCTAACAGCTCCAGGAAACAATGGAATCTGATCAACGAAGTCAGAAATAAATCTAGAACAGGAACTAAAATTCTCTCTTTGAAAAACTGCTTTGAGGATGTAATAACCGACAGCAAAAAAATAGCGAATTTGCTTAACTATAAATTTAGTAAACTTGGTGAATTTCTTTTAAATAAACCAACCATTAAACAAAACTTTCAGCAGATCAACCCTAATTTGTTCTCGTTTCGTTTCTTTACCACATTTGAGTGTCGTAAAGCTCTCAACAACCTCAATAAAAACAAACCATTGGGTCCTTCAACTATTCCGGCTTGGGCATTAAAAGATGGTGCTCATATTTTAGCACAGCCGTTATGTTTTCTCTTCAACGGATTTCTTAAACAAAACAAATTTCCTTCTCTACTGAAATTGGCAAATATTACACCTATCCACAAAAAAGGAGACACTGAAAACCCGCTGAATTATAGGCCTATTTCTATAACGCCTGCTTTGTCAAAAGTTCTTGAGATTTTAATCAAAGATCAAATAGAGGAACACCTATCAAAATACAACCTCCTATCCAAAACACAGTTTGGATTCAGGAAAAAATTTTCAACAATTGATGCTCTTGTATATCTGACAGAAACTGTAAGACAGAAACTTGATGAAAAAAAAGTGGTCACTGCGGCGTTTTTAGATTTGTCAAAAGCTTTTGATTCAATCGACCACTCAGTTTTACTAGAAAAACTTAAACACCTTGGTTTCTCTTCTTCGGCTATCCTTTTCATTAAGAGTTACCTCACTAACCGACATCAAAGAGTAGTGATACCAAAAGCTGAATCTGACTGGCTGGAGGTTAGGCAAGGAGTTCCACAAGGCACAGTTTTAGGACCACTCCTATTCAACCTATATGTAAATGATCTACCAAATTTCATCAACTGCAGTTTAATCCAATACGCTGATGATGCAGTTGTTTATACTTTCGGCAAAAAAATTACTGATTGCAAGCTGCATTTAGAGAAATCAATTTCTTCGCTTGTTGACTATTTTTCATACCATTCTTTAAAACTGAATTCAGAAAAAACTGAGTTCATTGTCTTTGGCACTTCTTCCGCAGCAGTGTCTATTAAAGTTGACAACCATATAATAAAAGAAGTTGAGAATGTGAAATATCTCGGAGTAATTTTGGACAAAAAATTGATGTACCAACAACAAGTTAAACAAATACTCAGCAAGATGGCGCAAGGAATAAAAACACTTTACGTCCTGAGAAACGTAGTACCATACCATTTGCGCAAAATCCTACTGAATTCTCTTGTTATTAGTCATCTCCAGTACTCAGCTGTTTTGCTTTCGTCAATTTCAAAAAATCTTCTGACAACCTTAGAAAAGCAACTCAATTGGGCAGTTAAAGCTTGTTATGTTCAACGATTTAACAGTTCATCACTTAGTATCAAACTAGATAACTATATACTGCCAATTAAACAACTACTTGAATACAGAACAGCAATGTATGTCAATCAACTCTTGACATTTAAGAAGCCTGCCTTCCGAAGAATAACAGGACTTAGCTTGCCAACCTATAAGTTCTACAGACATTCAAGGACGAAAACTATTTTTCTTGAAGAGAGGTCAAAAACATCATGGTTGGACAAAAGTATTATCCGAAAAGGCTTATCAATTAATAATTGTCTTGAAAAATACTTAAAAGGGAATGAATCAAACAGGCGGGTTAAAAAAGTCTTCAAGAACTACTTTTTCCAACAATTTCAGAAGGACCCAATGGGAAACATTGTCGGCAATGTTTCTTGGAAAGCTTTTAAATTTAAATAACGCTTCATTTTTGAGTTTGTATAATTTATTTCTTCTACCTGGAGAAGAAAATCTTTTACCTGTTATTTATTACTTATGTTATATCTTTACGCTGCCATTTGTGTTATGTTTAGGCTCCTTGACCTATTTATACTCATTTGGAAATTCAGTGTTTTTTTTTTAATTCAAATTAGAATACTTTCTGACACTTGAAAGTGATGACAATTGCTGTGTTCACTTTTCTTGATCTGTTTCAATAATTTTGACTTCAAGGTCTTTAATGGTGGCTTATTTTCAACACTCTGGCTTTTATTCATCTTTGATGGGTTATTCCCTAAAGGTGTCTACGAAAGCACTGATGAATGTTTTACTCAAAAATAGTGGAAAAAATTGAAATGTTTTATACTCCAACTGCAAACTTACTTTAGGTGATTCTATTTTTGTGAATTCTAGTTTTATTAGATTTTTATAAATTATAGTGGATTGGTCAGACACTTCAAAAGAAATCTAATGAAGACATAGGCCAATAAGCGTAAATAAATTTCAAAGTCAGAAACGTGGAAAATTTTGAAAACTTTAAACTCCGTTTTTTTTCGAGAAATAAGGCATCTGAAAGAAAATTGGCAATGGAAGATCTGAAACGGGAATAGAGAAATTAAGGTACTGTAAACGAGCTTCTTTTTCTTCGTAAAATGTTTTCTGTTTTCTACCGGAAAACTCAGAGTATCAATTTGAATATAAATTGAGGTTTGGAGGATTTTAGATTAAGGCAACAGGTTTCAACAATCTTCTCATAAGTACATACTGCGACATGGCTGCTAACCACTACAAACTTTTATTTCTTGAGCGTCAACTGAGTGTCGCGTCGTCAGTTTTGCTCTGAGATCACTTTTAGCTGGAACAAAACGTAACAATAGATGAAAAACTTTTTGTTAGAAAAGTTTGAAATTGTTTAAACTTCTTTATACTCAGATAGCTGATATCGATAAGTTTTTTCAGTTTTGGGAAATAATGTTTATCTTCAAAATTCTGTAAAACAAAATCATAATAATCGCAAATTCTCAAATATCAGTGTTTTCCATAACAATTTTCTTTTAGAGGTTATTTTTCTCGAAGTTTTGCTACGATGAAAGTCTGGATACGGACGTCTTATATTGTCGTTGATCAATACTTGCAAGGGTGACATAAGTTGTTATTACTTGCGATTATTGTTACTTGAAAAAGTACAAAACATTGAGAGCTTAAAAAATTTTCAAGGGCTTTCCAAGGATACCACTTCTGTATGTCTCTGTGCAGATACCACTCGACTAATATTGATTTAGAAAAAGATGAGGTAGCGAAAACCCTAAAAAAAACTCCAAATTAGAAAACCTTCAAAAAAATTTTGAGGTTGGAATATAGGCAGGCATCTTACCAACCTCAATTATTCAAGACTTGAACAAAAAATAACAATGGGCTAAAAATTCCCTATAAATCAGATTTGAACTAATTAGTTTCCCCTTTTTTGGACGCTCTATTTGTGTGGTTCACGAGTACGGCTCTATTTCTCTTCAAGAATGTAATTTTGTTTTTTTATATTAGCAATTTGGCGAAATAAAGCAAAAAATCAGGGAAAAAACGCTGGACTTAACGTCTCATACACATTACTTAACGGTCTAACAAAAAAATGTGGCTATCAAAGCATCGGAACAGGGGGCAAAGAAGAAACAAGAAAAAGAAAACAAATAGAAAAAAAGAACAAAAAGAAAAATACAGAAAAGCGAGAAAAAGCATAATAAGCAAGGATGTTCATGCATCAGTGCTTTCACACAGCCAGTTCCAACCTTTCAATTAAATGAACAATCGGAGGGTAGACATTGCTTGCACCAAATTTCAAGTTAGTAGAAACAAAATTGAAAGCAACTTCATAAAAGACACTTCTGTAAACTTTGCCACTGGTCAAAGCCAAAAATATTGATACCTGAGCTTTTATGATGCCCAGCAACAAAAACCATGCTTCCTCAAAAATTTCATGCCACATTTTATTTAAAAAATAGCCAGAAAAGACAAAGTAAACAAACGACAATAAATAGAAAAGCGAAAGAAATTATAGAAAACTCAAAAAATCAGTGTTGCCCCAATCATTGAAATCAGCAGCTATGCTACATAACTGCCAAGGAACTAATACTGCATCGCACACAAAAAAGACACCACTTTTTAGAAAAAGCATGGAATTGCGAGCAAAATTATTTGTAAAAATTTTGTGTACAGCTAAAAAAATTTGCCATTTTTTCTTCAGATAAGGAAAGAACGTAAAAAAATGATAGCTTTAGAAAGAGCAAAAACGCAAAACAAATAAAAACAAAACAAAAGTGAGAAAAATCTGGCATAGTAGGATCTGGAAGAACAGCCGGCAGAGAAGAAAAGGAAACCGGAACAAAATAAACTTTTAAACTCTAATGCAATTGTTATGAGCGCACAAATAACTTGGAAGATTCACGTAGCAATCTTGAATAACATGATATTAGAAAAACTTATTCCTTAGAATAACAAGAACATCAATTCAATAATAACGATCTAAACAATTTTTAAGCGAATTATGCAAACGTTCCAAAGTGGAACTGCTCTCCGCAAACATAAACCGACTAATTTCGGAAGAATTTCTCTTGAACGACCGGCGGATGGAAAAAATTTTTCCCCACCGGGATTCGAGCCACTGGCCTCCCTCTACATAACCATTTACACTACCAACTGTGCTATTTGGCCCTTAATTTTCCTACTCTGCAACCAAGTTTATATTAGCAACAAGAGTGAGAACAATACCGATCACCCAAAAATGAAGAACGAGAGGGTGGAAAAGTCACTTGAGAAGTCAAAGAATGTTCTAGAAGAAAAGCGCAAAATGGTCAAGCAAAAAATTTGCATAAAAAACCAACACGTTTACAATAATTGCTATAAACTTCGTTCAAGAGCAATTAAGAACACAAATTGGTACTGAATTTCGTATTTGAGCTGCGTTTTAGGTGTTTACCGCAATAATAAAGAAATAAACATTTTGAAACTACAAACTCGAAACTCAAGCTCAATTTTTTTGGAAACGACTGACATTTGTGCGTGAATTCCGAATTTAAGCCTAAGTAAACTCTGAGACTTCAAAACTGGATTTTGCTGACAATTCTCCTAGCTTTTCGGAACAATCATAGCTTCTCGGAAGCGAAATCCGATATCGGTCTATTTTCTAACTCATCCCTGGCAATGGCTTCTAACATTATTTTCAGCACAAACATTTGTTCAGTACAATCTATTAAAGTTAAATATCAACATTAAAAAAGCCTACAATAAGCACGTTTTAGTATCTCAGGTGGAGAACATTTTCAAGGATTAAAATTTCAAAAAGCTAAATGCAAGATTAATACTCATTACGTGAAAAAAAGTTTAGACACCTAATCAATCAAAGGTATTCGATTAACCCAAGGGTGAAATATCGACTGCTCCTTTTGCTATAATTTCATCTAAGTTATGAACCCTCATATAGTGACTCTTCAATCTCTTTTTCTCAGGAGTCGAAAAATCACACGTGCGGCAACTAAAAGACGGAAAGTTGTCACCATGAGCTCGACGTCCATGACTGTGTATAGAGCTGTTGTATGTGGTCTTGTACGCACATAACGTACACATGTATGTTCTTTGACCATCGACTATGGCTTCCACGAACATTTGCGTTTTTGGAGGTGGGAAAGCCGAGCGCCCAGAACCCGAAGACGCAGCATAATCGAATGAACCTCCCTCTATACTTGGAATTTTTCTCGGTCTGGGAGAATTTTGACTTGTATTGTACTGTCTTTTTTGAGGTGATTTTGGAGTAAGATATCTTTTGAGGGTCTCGAATTCTTCAAATTGATCCTCCGATTTTGTTTCGATGAATTGAACGGTCCCAGCTATTTGCCCAAGTGGGTTGCAGAAATATTCGAAAGGATTCAAAGCTTCGATTATCCTGTAGTTTTTGAATTGCAAAGCATCAAAATTGTTGATGAGATAGGTTTCGGAAAAGTTGAAATTGATGTACAGAGTATCCATGTTCCAAAATAACTGAAAGACTGAACAATAGTTATATCAAAAACAAGTTTCCAGTTTGAATAATTAAAAAGAGTTTGCTAAAAAATGAAACTCAAACTCTCCAACCTTCAAATCGGTCACTTATATATCAAATAGAAAATCGATATGATCGGAACCTCAAATTGAGTTACAGATTCTATTTAACAACTGAACAACTGGCCAAAAACATTACGAACTCTGCTACTCTAATTGTACAAAAAATCGGATCTATTCTGTTTTGCCCCAGGCGCACGCGCTATTTTCTACATAGTTACGTGCTATATAACAACATATAAAAACACTGGGGGGGGCAAATAGATTAGATCCAAAAAATCAACACAAGGTAGTTTGATCAAATTTGTAAATAAAGCAAACAACACAAGCACAAACGATCAGATCTCAGGACTAACATAAACTAGCCAGCTTTCACCCTCATAGTTTTTTCACTGCGTAATAGGGGTCGCATCAACAGCTGCTTTTGCAATCATTTCATCCAAATTATGCGACTTCATGTAATGATTCTTCAACTTCAGTCTGTCAGCGGTAGAGAAGTCACAACTTCTGCATTTGAAACAAGGCATACTTTGAGGATGTTTAGTCCTGCAGTGTCTATGAATATCGGAATTGTTCTTCGTTTTGTAAACACACAGAGCACACATGAACATTTTCTGGCCATCCAATACACACGAAGCCCAAAGTTGCTTTTTAGGCGAGACGTTTGTCGGTTCGAGTGACGTTTGAACAGACTGAACACCTAGATAGCCCATCTTCTTTGGCTGGGGGGCTTTCGGCGTTACAGACACGGGCCGTTTCATCTGAGTCAGCGGTGCTTTTGGAATAAGTAACTGAATGTTGTTGACTTTTCGCGGGCTAATTGTGACGGAGCCCGCAGCAGAAGTATTACTGGTTTTCGAGATCCCATTTCCAATTAACTGATCGAGCAACGTAAAACTGAGGGTTGAAAAAGTGGATAATTTGTCCATGTAGAAATCATTGAGTTGGAAAGACACTTCAACTGCGTCCATTTTTTACCAGACCCTGAAAACTTACTGCAGATCTACAGCTGTGGTAAATCAACTTCTAATACGAAAACTTTTTCAACTTGTCATGCAACGTGATATCAATTTGTGAGGTATGGTAAATTTTGTTCAATGGCAGGGACACGTCATTTTGGACAAGTGAACTAGAACATTGAAAATAAGCCTACCTCAATTTTCAGACGTGGAAGTACTAAAAAATCCATAGGAATGAACTTAGGCGAAATGGCAAACCATTACGTTCAACGTGCTTCATTAGGAAAAAAATAAACTTCACTTATAATGAACGCTTAAGTCATCAGCTCTTTTCCCATTTAGCCAGTGATGCTGGCCAACATTAATCAGTGATGCTGGCCAACATTTTGCTCGATTACATTTACACGAAATTTTACCGTCTTCAGGATATTTGTTTAAAAACAGTGACCGCGCACCCACCCCCTCTCTATTGGGACTGCGACCAATGGTAGACCTTCAATGAGCTGTCCGATACATACTTTAAAAAGTGCACTTTTTCCTCAGAGCTTGAGAATTAATCACCTTTCGGCTCGGTATTTTTTTGTTATTTAACTTTTATTTTATTTCACTCTGCTTTATCGGCGTGCACCTGCAATATTGTACACTTCGAGAAAATGCAACCTTGAGTAGAAACCTCTGAGAAAACGAATAAGCTGTTTCAGCGGCAAACTTAGTCAATAGAAAGCTAAAAACTGTAAAACAACTTTTGCAAATAAATTTTTACCGTGACCTACAAACAAAAAGGGAATCGAGGAACTTCGCCACAGAGTATTGGACAAGAAAAAATCGATATCAAAAAAACGCAAGCAATTTGGTGATATTATTATCGGGATCAATTTGACTACTGCAAATTTGCGAAGAGCAGTTTGCAAAAGTTAGGGATGTAGAACGGAGTAGAAGTAAAACATCATGTTTTTCTATTATTGATGAAAAAGAATCTAATTTCCGAGCATTGAAGCTGAGAATTTTACGATGCAACTGATTTACTCTACAAAAACAAGTGTCCTGGACCTCAGAGTTTCAAAGCACGGGCTATCAAATTTGCTCAATTTTCAATAGAAAATATTCCACAAATCATATTCATCAATTACAGAAAAGCTTTTAGAAAACATTATCCCGGACAGGTTTGGAACTTGTTTGTGCGCGTACTGTCTGCAAAAAAAGCGAAACAAAATTTTGCCAAAAAACGAGTTCTGCAAACAACTTTAACGTGACTTTTTTAAATTTTAAAAAACCGCAAGGATTTCGGATTTCGCCAAAGAGAATTAGACAAAAAATATCAACAACGACAAAATTCAAGCACGATTGTGATAATATTTTGGAGAACCATTTGGATACTGCAAACTAGCTCAAGAGGACTTCTCAAAAGTTAAGTACGTTCAACACAGCGGAAGTTAAAGAAAGAGTTTTTTTCTGCTATTGATGTGAAAGGAGAATTTATAAGAGCAATTACGCTAAAAGAATTTTCCGAGGCAACTCATTTTCTCTAAAATAACAAGTCTCCTGATCCTCGAGTTGTCAAAGCTTGGACTTTCGAAAGTGCTGAGTTTTTGGTGGAAAATCATTTAAATCCATAATCAAGTTGCTTTTAAGAAAACATTTTTCCGGAAAAATTTGGAATTTGCTTTTGTCAGTCCTGTTTGCGAAAAAGGGAATTAAAGGAACAGACGGATTTCGGCAAAGATCATTGGACAAAAAGAAAAATATCCACAAAACTCAAGTAAGATGATAATATTCTCGAGAAAAATTTAGAAACTGCAAATTACTCGAACAGCAGTTTTCAAAAGTTAGGGACGTAGAATGTAGTAGAAGTAAAAGATCAGGTTTCTATATTACTGATGAAAAACAGGAATTTAATTTACAAATATTGCCGCTGAGAATTCTAAGATGCAACTGATTTACCTTACAATAACAAGTCTCCTGGACCTCAAAAATTTCAAAGCACGGGCTATCAAACCTGCTCAGCATTCAATAGAAAAAAATTGATAACTCATATTCATCACTTTTAGAAGAACCTATCAGAAAAAATTATCCCGGAAAGAATTGAAAACTGCTTGTGCGCGTACTGTCTGCAAAAAAGGAGAAATAAAGGTCTGCCGAAAAAAAGAGTTCTGCAAACAATTTAACTGTGACTTATTAATAGTAAAAGAACGGGAGGATTTCGCCAAAGAGAATTGGACAAAGAAAAAATCAACATTGAAAAAATTCATGCATGATTGTCATATCTTTTAGAGAAATATTTGGATACCGCGCACTAGCTCAAGAGGAGTTCTCAAAAGATAGGTATTTGCAACGGAGCAGATTTTAAAGAAAGGGTTTTTTTCTGCTATTGATGTAAAATGAGAAAATTATAAGAGCAATTAAGAGAAAATAATTCTCCGGGCAACTCGTTTTCTCTAAAATAACAAGTCCTCTAATCCTCGAGTTGTCAATCCCGGGAAAAATTTGAAATTTGCTTTTGTCAGTCCTGTCTACAAAAAAAAGGGAATATAAAAGTTTACATTTGAAAAAACGAGCTTTTCAAACAATTTTACCGTGACTTCTTAACAATAAAGGAACGGAAGGATTTCGTCAAAGAACATTGGATAAAAAAACATCGACGAATTTCAAGTAAGATGATATTACTCTCG
Organism: Convolutriloba macropyga; assembly: GCF_964194025.1. NCBI lineage: Eukaryota > Metazoa > Xenacoelomorpha > Acoela > Convolutidae > Convolutriloba > Convolutriloba macropyga. The sequence goes on along the minus strand of NC_134471.1, from coordinate 56,601,174 downwards.
AGAAAAACTTAGAAACTGAAAAGTATTCCAACAGCAGTTTTCAAAAGTTAGGGATGTAGAACGTAGTAGAAGTAAAAGATCAGGTTTCTATATTACTGATGTAAAAGAGGAATTTAAGTTACGAGCATTGCCGCTGAGAATTCTACGATGTAACTGATTTACCTTACAATAACAAGTCTCCTGGACCTCAAAATTTCTAAGCACGGGCTATCAGACCTGCTCAGCATGCAATAGAAAATAATTCATAATTCATATTCATCACTTTTAGAAGAAACTATCAGGAAAAATTATCTCGGAAAGGATTGAAAACTGCTTGTGCGCGTACTGTCTGCAAAAAAGGAGGAATAAAGGTCTGCCGAAAAAAGTTCTCCAAACAATTTAACTGTGACTTATTAATAATAAAAGAACGGGAGGATTTCGCCAAAGAGAATTGGACAAAGAAAAAATCAACATTGAAGAAGCTCAAGCATGATTGTCAAATTTTTAGAGAACCATTTGGATACCGCGCACCAGCTCAAGAGGAATTCTCAAAAGTTAGGTATTTGCAACGGGGCAGATGTTAAAGAAAGGGTTTTTTTCTGCTATTGATGTAAAATGAGAAATTATAAGATTAATTACGCGGAAAGAATTCTCCGGGCAACTCATTTTCTCTAAAACAACAAATCTTTTGATCCTCGAGTTGTCAATCCCGGAAAGTTTTGAAATTTGCTTTTGTCGGTCCTGTCAACAAAAAAGGGAATGTAAAAAGTTTACATTTGAAAAAAAACGAACTTCTCAAACAATTTTACCGTGACTTCTTAACAATAAAGGAACAGAGGGATTTCGTCAAAGAACATTGAATAAAAAAAACATCGACGAATTTCAAGTAAGAAGATATTATTCGCGAGAAAAACTTAGAAAGTGCAAAGTACTCGAACAGCAGTTTTCAAAAGTTAGGGATGTAGAAAGTAGTAGAAGTAAAAGATCAGGTTTCTATATTACTGATGTAAGAGAAGAATTTAATTTACGAGCATTGCCGCTGAGAATTCTACGATGTAACTGATTTACCTTACAATAACAAGTCTCCTGGACCTCAAAATTTCTAAGCACGGTTTATCAAACCTGCTCAGCATTCAATAGAAAATAATTCATAAATCATATTCATCACTTTTAGAAGAGCCTATAAGAAAAAAATTATCCCGGAAAGGTTTGAAAAACTGCTTGTGCGCGTACTGTCTGCAAAAAAGGAGAAATAAAGGTCTGCCGAAAAAGAGTTCTGCAAACAATTTAACTGTGACTTATTAATAATAAAAGAACGGGAGGATTTCGCCAAAGAGAATTGGACAAAGAAAAAATCAACATTGAAGAAACTCAACTATGACTGTCAAATTTTTAGAGAACCATTTGGATACCGCGCACAAGCTCAAGAGGAATTCTCAAAAGTTAGGTATTTGCAACGGGGCAGATGTTAAAGAAAGGGTTTTTTTCTGCTATTGATGTAAAATGAGAAATTATAAGATTAATTACGCGGAAAGAATTCTCCGGGCAACTCATTTTCTCTAAAACAACAAATCTTTTGATCCTCGAGTTGTCAATCCCGGAAAGTTTTGAAATTTGCTTTTGTCGGTCCTGTCAACAAAAAAGGGAATGTAAAAAGTTTACATTTGAAAAAAAACGAACTTCTCAAACAATTTTACCGTGACTTCTTAACAATAAAGGAACAGAGGGATTTCGTCAAAGAACATTGAATAAAAAAAACATCGACGAATTTCAAGTAAGAAGATATTATTCGCGAGAAAAACTTAGAAAGTGCAAAGTACTCGAACAGCAGTTTTCAAAAGTTAGGGATGTAGAAAGTAGTAGAAGTAAAAGATCAGGTTTCTATATTACTGATGTAAGAGAAGAATTTAATTTACGAGCATTGCCGCTGAGAATTCTACGATGCAACTGATTTACCTTACAATAACAAGTCTCCTGGACCTCAACGTTTCTAAGCACGGGCTATCAGACCTGCTCAGCATGCAATAGAAAATAATTCATAATTCATATTCATCACTTTTAGAAGAAACTATCAGGAAAAATTATCCCGGAAAGGATTGAAAACTGCTTGCGCGCGTACTGTCTGTAAAAAGGAGGAATAAAAGTCTGCCGAAAAAAGAGTTCTGCAAACAATTTAACTGTGACTTATTCATAATAAAAGAACGGGAGGATTTCGCCAAAGAGAATTGGACAAAGAAAAAATCAACATTGAAGAAACTCAAGCATGATTGTCATAATTTTAGAGAACCATTTGGATACCGCGCACTAGCTCAAGAGGAGCTCTCAAAAGTTAGGTATTTGCAACGGAGCAGATGTTAAAGAAAGGGTTTTTCTGCTATTGAGGTAAAATGAGAAATTATAAGAACAATTACGCGAAAAGAATTCTCCGGGCAACTCATTTTCTCTAAAATAAAAAGTCTTCTGATCCTCGAGTGTTCAATCACGGAAAGTTTTGAAATTTTCTTTTGTCAGTCCTGTCTACAAAAAAAAGAGAATGTAAAAGTTTACATTTGAAAAAACGAGCTTTTCAAACAATTTTACCGTGACTTCTTAACAATAAAGGAACGGAGGGATTTCGTCAAAGAACATTGAATAAAAAAACATCGACTAATTTCAAGTAAGATGATATTATTTGCGAGAAAAACTTAGAAAGTGCAAAGTACTCGAACAGCAGTTTTCAAAAGTTAGGGATGTAGAACGTAGTAGAAGTAAAAGATCAGGTTTCTAAATTAATGTAAAAGAGGAATTGAATTTACGAGCATTGACGCTGAGAATTCTACGATGCAACTGATTTACCTTACAAAAACAAGTCTTCTGGACCTCAAAATTTCAAAGTACGGTTTATCAAACCTGCTCAGCATTCAATAGAAAATAATTCATAAATCATATTCATCACTTTTAGAAGAGCCTATAAGAAAAAAATTATCCCGGAAAGGTTTGAAAAACTGCTTGTGCGCGTACTGTCTGCAAAAAAGGAGAAATAAAGGTCTGCCGAAAAAGAGTTCTGCAAACAATTTAACTGTGACTTATTAATAATAAAAGAACGGGAGGATTTCGCCAAAGAGAATTGGACAAAGAAAAAATCAACATTGAAGAAACTCAACTATGACTGTCAAATTTTTAGAGAACCATTTGGATACCGCGCACAAGCTCAAGAGGAGTTCTCAAAAGTTAGGTATTTGCAACGGAGCAGATGTTAAAAAAAGGGTTTTTTCTGCTATTGATGTAAAATGAGAAACTATAAGAGCAATTACGCGAAAAGAATTCTCCGGGCAACTCTTTTTCTCTAAAAAAACAAGTCTTTTTATCCTCGAGTTGTCAATCCCGGAAAACTTAAAAATTTGCCTGTGAACAGTCCTGTGTGCAAAAAAGGGAATGTAAAAGTTTACATTTTAAAAAAAAAACAAGCTTTTCAGAGAACTTTACCTTGACCTTAACAATAAAGGAACGGAGGGATTTCGTCAAAGAACATTGGAAAAAAACATCGACGAATTTCAAGTGAGATGATATTACTCTCAAGAAAAACTTAGAAACTGAAAAGTATTCCAACAGCAGTTTTCAAAAGTTAGGGATGTAGAACGTAGTAGAAGTAAAAGATCAGGTTTCTATATTACTGATGTAAAAGAGGAATTTAAGTTACGAGCATTGCCGCTGAGAATTCTACGATGCAACTGATTTACCTTACAATAACAAGTCTCCTGGACCTCAAAATTTCTAAGCACGGGCTATCAGACCTGCTCAGCATGCAATAGAAAAAAATTGATAACTCATATTCATCACTTTTAGAAGAACCTATCAGAAAAAATTATCCCGGAAAGAATTGAAAACTGCTTGTGCGCGTACTGTCTGCAAAAAAGGAGAAATAAAGGTCTGCCGAAAAAAAGAGTTCTGCAAACAATTTAACTGTGACTTATTAATAGTAAAAGAACGGGAGGATTTCGCCAAAGAGATTTGGACAAAGAAAAAATCAACATTGAAGAAGCTCAAGCATGATTGTCAAATTTTTAGAGAACCATTTAGATACCGCGCACCAGCTCAAGAGGAATTCTCAAAAGTTAGAAATTTGCAACGGGGCAGATGTTAAAGAAAGGGTTTTTTTCTGCTATTGATGTAAAATGAGAAATTATAAGATTAATTACGCGGAAAGAATTCTCCGGGCAACTCATTTTCTCTAAAACAACAAGTCTTTTGATCCTCGAGTTGTCAATCCCGGAAAGTTTTGAAATTTGCTTTTGTCGGTCCTGTCAACAAAAAAGGGAATGTAAAAAGTTTACATTTGAAAAAAAAACGAACTTTTCAAACAATTTTACCGTGACTTCTTAACAATAAAGGAACAGAGGGATTTCGTCAAAGAACATTGAATAAAAAAACATCGACGAATTTCAAGTAAGAAGATATTATTCGCGAGAAAAACTTAGAAAGTGCAAAGTACTCGAACAGCAGTTTTCAAAAGTTAGGGATATAGAAAGTAGTAGAAGTAAAAGATCAGGTTTCTATATTACTGATGTAAGAGAAGAATTTAATTTACGAGCATTGCCGCTGAGAATACTACGATGCAACTGATTTACCTTACAATAACAAGTCTCCTGGACCTCAAAATTTCTAAGCACGGGCTATCAGACCTGCTCAGCATGCAATAGAAAATAATTCATAATTCATATTCATCACTTTTAGAAGAAACTACCAGGAAAAATTATCCCGGAAAGGATTGAAAACTGCTTGTGCGCGTACTGTCTGTAAAAAGGAGGAATAAAAGTCTGCCGAAAAAAGAGTTCTGCAAACAATTTAACTGTGACTTATTCATAATAAAAGAACGGGAGGATTTCGCCAAAGAGAATTGGACAAAGAAAAAATCAACATTGAAGAAACTCAAGCATGATTGTCATAATTTTAGAGAACCATTTGGATACCGCGCACTAGCTCAAGAGGAGCTCTCAAAAGTTAGGTATTTGCAACGGAGCAGATGTTAAAGAAAGGGTTTTTCTGCTATTGAGGTAAAATGAGAAATTATAAGAACAATTACGCGAAAAGAATTCTCCGGGCAACTCATTTTCTCTAAAATAAAAAGTCTTCTGATCCTCGAGTGTTCAATCCCGGAAAGTTTTGAAATTTGCTTTTGTCGGTCCTGTCAACAAAAAAGGGAATGTAAAAAGTTTACATTTGAAAAAAAAACGAACTTTTCAAACAATTTTACCGTGACTTCTTAACAATAAAGGAACAGAGGGATTTCGTCAAAGAACATTGAATAAAAAAACATCGACGAATTTCAAGTAAGAAGATATTATTCGCGAGAAAAACTTAGAAAGTGCAAAGTACTCGAACAGCAGTTTTCAAAAGTTAGGGATATAGAAAGTAGTAGAAGTAAAAGATCAGGTTTCTATATTACTGATGTAAGAGAAGAATTTAATTTACGAGCATTGCCGCTGAGAATACTACGATGCAACTGATTTACCTTACAATAACAAGTCTCCTGGACCTCAAAATTTCTAAGCACGGGCTATCAGACCTGCTCAGCATGCAATAGAAAATAATTCATAATTCATATTCATCACTTTTAGAAGAAACTACCAGGAAAAATTATCCCGGAAAGGATTGAAAACTGCTTGTGCGCGTACTGTCTGTAAAAAGGAGGAATAAAAGTCTGCCGAAAAAAGAGTTCTGCAAACAATTTAACTGTGACTTATTCATAATAAAAGAACGGGAGGATTTCGCCAAAGAGAATTGGACAAAGAAAAAATCAACATTGAAGAAACTCAAGCATGATTGTCATAATTTTAGAGAACCATTTGGATACCGCGCACTAGCTCAAGAGGAGCTCTCAAAAGTTAGGTATTTGCAACGGAGCAGATGTTAAAGAAAGGGTTTTTCTGCTATTGAGGTAAAATGAGAAATTATAAGAACAATTACGCGAAAAGAATTCTCCGGGCAACTCATTTTCTCTAAAATAAAAAGTCTTCTGATCCTCGAGTGTTCAATCACGGAAAGTTTTGAAATTTTCTTTTGTCAGTCCTGTCTACAAAAAAAAGAGAATGTAAAAGTTTACATTTGAAAAAACGAGCTTTTCAAACAATTTTACCGTGACTTCTTAACAATAAAGGAACGGAGGGATTTCGTCAAAGAACATTGAATAAAAAAACATCGACTAATTTCAAGTAAGATGATATTATTTGCGAGAACAACTTAGAAAGTGCAAAGTACTCGAACAGCAGTTTTCAAAAGTTAGGGATGTAGAACGTAGTAGAAGTAAAAGATCAGGTTTCTAAATTACTGATGTAAAAGAGGAATTGAATTTACGAGCATTGACGCTGAGAATTCTACGATGCAACTGATTTACCTTACAATAACAAGTCTTCTGGACCTCAAAATTTCAAAGTACGGTTTATCAAACCTGCTCAGCATTCAATAGAAAATAATTCATAAATCATATCACTTTTAGAAGAGCCTATCAGAAAAAATTATCCCGGAAAGGATTGAAAACTGCTTGTGCGCGTACTGTCTGCAAAAAAGGAGAAATAAAGGTCTGCCGAAAAAGAGTTCTGCAAACAATTTAACTGTGACTTATTAATAATAAAAGAACGGGAGGATTTCGCCAAAGAGAATTGGACAAAGAAAAAATCAACATTGAAGAAACTCAAGCATGATTGTCATAATTTTAGAGAACCATTTGGATACCGCGCACAAGCTCAAGAGGAGTTCTCAAAAGTTAGGTATTTGCAACGGAGCAGATGTTAAAGAAAGGGTTTTTTTCTGCTATTGATGTAAAATGAGAAATTATAAGAACAATTACGCGAAAAGAATTCTCCGGGCAACTCATTTTCTCTAAAATAACAAGTCTTCTGATCCTCAAGCTGTCAATCCCGGAAAGTTTTGAAGTTTGCTTTTGCCAGTTCTGTCTACAAAAAAAGAGAATGTAAAAGTTTACATTTGAAAAAACGAGCTTTTCAAACAATTTTACCGTGACTTCTTAACAATAAAGGAACAGAGGGATTTCGTCAAAGAACATTGAATAAAAAAAACATCGACGAATTTCAAGTAAGAAGATATTATTCGCGAGAAAAACTTAGAAAGTGCAAAGTACTCGTACAGCAGTTTTCAAAAGTTAGGGATGTAGAACGTAGTAGAAGTAAAAGATCAGGTTTCTAAATTACTGATGTAAGAGAAGAATTTAATTTACGAGCATTGCCGCTGAGAATTCTACGATGTAACTGATTCACCTTACAAAAACAAGTCTCCTGGACCTCAAAATTTTGGTTTATCAAAGTACGGTTTATCAAACCTGCTCAGCAATCAATAGAAAATAATTCATAAATCATATTCATCACTTTTAGAAGAGCCTATCAGAAAAAAATTATCCCGGAAAGGATTGAAAACTGCTTGTGCGCGTACTGTCTGCAAAAAAGGAGAAATAAAGGTCGGCCGAAAAAGAGTTCTGCAAACAATTTAACTGTGACTTATTAATAATAAAAGAAGAGGAGGATTTCGCCAAAGAGAATTGGACAAAGAAAAAATCAACATTGAAAAAATTCAAGCAAGATTGTCAAATCTTTTAGAGAAATATTTGGATACCGCGCACTAGCTCAAGAGGAGTTCTCAAAAGTTAGGTATTTGAACGGAGCAGATTTTAAAGAAAGATTTTTTTTCTGCTATTGATGTAAAATGAGAAATTTTAAGAACAATTACGCGAAAAGAATTCTCCGGGAAGCTCATTTTCTCTAAAATAACAAGTCTTTTGATCCTCGAGTTGTCAATCCCGGAAAGTTTTGAAATTTGCTTTTGTCGGTCCTGTCAACAAAAAAGGGATTGTAAAAGTTTAAATTTGAAAAAACGAGCTTTTCAAACAATTTTACCGTGACTTCTTAACAATAAAGGAACGGAAGGATTTCCTCAAAGAACATTGGATAAAAAAAACATCGACGAATTTCAAGTAATATGATATTAATCTCGAGAAAAACTTAGAATATGCAAAGTGTTCGAACAGCAGTTTTCAAAAGTTCGGGATGTAGAACGTAGTAGAAATAAAAGATCAAGTTTCTAAATTACTGATGTAAAAGAGGAATTTAATTTACGAGCATTGCCGCTCAGAATTCAACGATGCAACTGATTTACCTTACAATAACAAGTCTCCTAGACCTCAAAATTTCAAAGCACGGGCTATCAAACCTGCTCAGCATTCAAAAGAAAATAATTCATAATTCATATTTATCACTTTTAGAAAAGCCTATCAGAGAAAATTATCCCGGAAAGGTTTGAAAAACTGCTCGTGCGCTTACTGTCTGCAAAAAAGGAGAAAAAAGGTCTGCCAAAAAACGAGTTCTGCAAACAATATAACTGTGATTTATTAATAATAAAAGAACGGGAGGATTCCGCCAAAGAATATTGGACAAAGAAAAAATCAACATTGAAGAAATTCAAGCATGATTGTCATATTTTATAGAGAACCATTCGGATACAGCCAACTAACTCAAAAGGAGTTCTCAATTAGGTATTTACAACGGAGCAGATGTTAAAGAAAGGGTTTTCTGCTATTGATGTAAAATGAGAAACTATAAGAGCAATTACGCGAAAAGAATTCTCCGGGCAACTCTTTTTCTCTAAAAAAACAAGTCTTTTTATCCTCGAGTTGTCAATCCCGGAAAATTTAAAAATTTGCCTGTGAACAGTCCTGTGTGCAAAAAAGGGAAAGTAAAAGTTTACATTTTAAAAAAAACAAGCTTTTCAGAGAACTTTACCTTGACCTTAACAATAAAGGAACGGAGGGATTTCGTCAAAGAACATTGGAAAAAAACATCGACGAATTTCAAGTAAGATGATATTATTCTCGAGAAAAAATTAGAAACAGCAAAGTACTCGAACAGCAGTTTTCAAAAGTTATGGATGTAGAACGTAATAGAAGTAAAAGATCAGGTTTCTCTATTATTGATGTAAATTTCCAAGCATTGAAGCTAAGAATTCTACGATGCAACTGACTTACTTTACAATAACAAGTCTCCTGGACCTCAAAATTTCAAAGCAAGGGCTATCAAATCTGCCCAGTTTTCAATAGAAAATATTTCACAATTCATATTCATCACTTTTAGTAGAGCATATTAAAAATATCCCCGGAAAGGTTTGAAAAACTGCTTGTGCGCGTACTGTCTGCAAAAAAAGAAAAAATAGAAGTACGCCGAAAAACGAATTCTGCAAAAAATTTTACCGTGACTTATTATTATTAAAAGAACGGGAGGATTTCGCCAAAGAGAATTGAACAAAGAAAAAATCAACATCGAAGAAATTTAAGCATGATTGTGATACTTTTTAGAGAACCATTTGGATACCGCAAACTAACTCAAAAGTTTGGTATTTACAACGGAGCAGATTTTAAAGAAAGAGTTTTTCCTGCTATTGATGTAAAATGAGAAATGATAAGATTAATTACGCGAAAAGAATTCTCCGGGCAACTCATTTTCTCTAAAATAACAAGTCTTTTGATCCTCGAGTTGTCAATCCCGGAAAGTTTTGAAATTTGCTTTTGTCGGTCCTGTCAACAAAAAAGGGAATGTAAAAGTTTACATTTGAAAAAAAAACGAACTTTTCAAACAATTTTACCGTGACTTCTTAACAATAAAGGAACGGAAGGATTTCGTCAAAGAACATTGGATAAAAAAAACATCGACGAATTTCAAGTAAGATGATATTACTCTCGAGAAAAACTTAGAAACTGAAAAGTATTCCAACAGCAGTTTTCAAAAGTTAGGGATGTAGAACGTAGTAGAAATAAAAGATCAGGTTTCTATATTACTGATGTAAAAGAGGAATTTCATTTACGAGACTTGCCGCTGAGAATTCTACGATGCAACTGATTTACCTTACAATAACAAGTCTCCTGGACCTCAAAATTTCAAAGCAAGGGCTATCAAATCTGCCCAGTTTTCAATAGAAAATATTTCACAATTCATATTGATCAATTTTAGTAGAGCATATTAAAAATATCCCCGGAAAGGTTTGAAAAACTGCTTGTGCGCCTACTGTCTGCAAAAAAGAAGAGGAGTTAGCTCAAGAGGAGATCTCAAAAGTTAGGTATTTGAACGGAGCAGATTTTAAAGAAAGATTTTTTTTCTGCTATTGATGTAAAATGAGAAATTATAAGAACAATTACGCGAAAAGAATTCTCCGGGCAACTCATTTTCTCTAAAACAACAAGTCTTTTGATCCTCGAGTTGTCAATCCCAGAAAGTTTTGAAATTTGCTTTTGTCGGTCCTGTCAACAAAAAAGGGAATGTAAAAGTTTACATTTGAAAAACGAGCTTTTCAAACAATTTTACCGTGACTTCTTAACAATAAAGGAACGAAGGTATTTCGTCTAAGAACATTGGACAAAAAGAAAAACATCGACCATACTCAAGTACGATGATATTCCCGAAAAAAATTTAGAAACTGCAAATTACTCGAACAGCAGTTTTCAAAAGTTTGCGATGTAGAACGGATTAGAAGTAAAAGATCAGGTTTCTCTATTATTGATGTAAAAGAGGATTTAATTTCCGAGCATTGACGCTAAGAATTCTATGATGCAACTGATTTACTTTACAATAACAAGTCTCCTGGACCTCGAAATTTCAACGCACGGGCTATCAAATCTGCTCAGCTTTCAATAGAAAATAATTCATAATTCATATTCATCACTTTTAGAAGAGCCTATAAGAAAAAAATTATCCCGGAAAGGTTTGAAAAACTGCTTGTGCGCGTACTGTCTGCAAAAAAGGACAAATAAAGGTTCGCCGAAAAACGAGTTCTGCAAACAATTTTACAGTGACTTTTTCGTATTAAAAGAACGGGGGGATTTTGCCAAAGAGAATTGAACAAAGATAAAATCAGCATCGAAGAAATTCAAGCATGATTGTGATATTATTTTAGAGAACCATTTGGGTACTGCAAGCTAACCCAAGAGGATTTCTCAAAAAATAGGTATTTACAACGGGGCAGATGTTAAAGAAAGGGTTTTTCTGCTATTGATGCAAAACGAGAAAATATAGGAACAATTACGCGGAAGGAATTCTCCGGGGCAACTCATTTTCTCTAAAATAGCAAGTCTTTTGATCCTCCAGTTGTCAATCCAGGAACGTTTTGGATTTTGCTTTTGTCAGTCCTGTTTGCAAAAAAGGGAATGGAACAGTTTAAATTTTTTTTTAAAAAAAAGCTTTTCAAAGAATTTTACCTTGACCTTAACAATAAAGGAACGGAGGGATTTCGTCAAAGAACATTGGAAAAAAAGAAAGATGTCGACGAAAATTAAGCAAGATATTCTCGAGAAAAATTTAGATAATGCAAATTACTCCAACAGCAGGTTTCAAAAGTTAGGGATGTAGAACGCAGTAGATGGAAAAGATCAGATTTTTTTTCTGTTATTGATGTAAAAGAGCAAAACAATTTCCGAGCATTGACGCTCAGAATTCTATGATGCAACTGATTTACTTTACAATAAAAAGTCTCCTGGACCTCAAAATTTCAAAACACGGGCTGTCAAATCTTCCCAATTTTCAATAGAAAATATTTCACAATTCAAATTTATCACTTTTAGTCGAGCATATTAGAAAAAAATATACCCGAAAAGGTTTGGACCTTGCCTGTGCGCATACTGTGTGCAAAAAATTGAAAAAACGATTTCTGCAAACAATCTTACCTTAACTTTTTAATATTAAAAGAGCGGAGGGGTTTCGCCCAAAAAGAATTGGACAAAGAAAACATCAATATCGATAAAAACGACGCACGATTGTGATATTACTTTGGAGAACCAATTGGATACCCCAAACTAGCTCAAGAGGAGTTATCAAATGTTAGGTATATACAACGGAGCAGAGGTTAAATAATGGCTTTTTCTGCTACTAAAGTAAAAGGAGAATTTATAAGAGCAATTACGCAACAGGAATTCTAGGCAACTCATTTTCTCCACAATATTAAGTCTCCTGATCCTCGAATTATCAATGCTTGAACTCTCGAAAGTGCTGCCTTTTGGTGCAAAAACATTTAAAATCCATATTTAACTGTTGTATTTTAGAAAACGTTTTCCAGAAAGTTTTAGAACTTGCTTTTGTCAGTCATGTCTGCAAGAAAGGGAAAGTAAAAGGTTAGATTTTAAAAAAACACGAGCTTTTCAATCAATTCCACCTTGACTTTTAACAATAACGGAACAAACGGATTTCGTCAAAAAACATTGGACAAAAATAAAAATTTCGACGAAATTCAACTAAGATGATATTATTCTCGAGAAAAATTTAGAAACTGCAAATTACTTGAACAGCAGTTTCCAAAAGTTAGGGATGTACAACGGAGTACAAGTAAAAGATCAAGTTTTCTGTTATTGATGAAAAGAGGAATTTAATTTCCGAGCATTGACGCTGAGAATTCTACGAGGCAACTGATTTAGTTTAAAATAACAAGGCTGCTGGACCTCAATTTCTCAAAGCACGGGGTATCAAATCTGCTCAGTTATCAATAGAAAATAATTCAATATTTATAATCAACAATTTTAGATGTGCAATTTAGAAAAAATTATCCCGGAAAAGATTGGAACGTTCTTGAGCGCGTACTGTCAGCAAAAATGAGAAAAACAGGTTGGCCCAAAGTTTTACCTTAAATTAAAAAAACTACTTCTGCAAACAGTTTTACCTTAAAATTTTAACATTGAAAGAACGGAGGGATTCCGCCAAAAAGAATTGCACAAAGAAAGTATTAACATCGATGATATTGAAGCACGGTCGTGATACCATTTAAAAGAAACATTTGGATTGGTAAACTAGCTCAAGAGGAGTTCTCAAAAGTTAGGCATGCACAGCGGAGCAGAGGTTAAAAATGTTTTTTTTCTGCTATTGATGTAAAAGGAGAATTTAATTTTAGAGCAATTACGCTAAAAGAATTCTCCTAGGCAACTCAATTGATATAAATAACAAGTCTACTGATCCTCGAGTTGTCAATGCTTGGGCTCTCGAAAGTGCTGAGTTTTTGGTGGAAAATCGTTTACAGTTAATACTCAATACTTTCATTTTAAAAAACATTGAGTTTTGGCGATTGCCTTTTTTTTCATTCCTGTCTGCAAGAAAAAGGTGCATTGTGAAAGTTTGCAAAAAAAAATATCTCAAGTTTAAAAACAATCTCAGATAATTTTACCGTGATTTTTTGACAATAAACGAACGGAGGGATTTCGCCAAAGATAATCGGACAAAACAAACATCGATATCGATGAGACTCAATCAAGATGATAATATTATTCTCGAGAAAAAATTAGATAATGCAAATTACTTGAACAGCACTTTTCAAAAGTAAGGGATGTAAAACGGAGTAGAAGTAAAAGATCAGATTTTTCAGTTAATGACGTAAAAAAGGAACTTAGTTTGAGCAATTACGCAACATGAATTCTACAAGGGCACTGATTTACTTCAAATTAACAAGTCTCGGGGTCCTCAAATTTTCGATGCGTTGCCTTTCGATGCTGCTTAGTTTTCAAAAGCAAAATCATTTAAAATTCGTATTGAAAACTTGCATTTTAGAAAACATTTCCATTGAAAATTTTGATATTTGCTTTTGTCAGTATCCTGCCCGCAAAACAGGGGACATAGAGGTATGCGAAAAATTGAGTCGGTCTCAATTACTTGAATGCTTGCAAACTTAACTTTCTAAATGTCTTTTATTGAATCAGGTGATTGAAAACATACAAAAAGAAACAATACGCAATGATACTAAATTTTGATACAAAAGTTAAAAATCAACCACAGATGCTGTTTTACATTTAGTTCATGCCATAGAGTCAACCAAGAAAAATTTGAATCAGTTGCAATTTTTAGTGATCTTATCTAAGCGTTTCAATCAAAATCCCAACAATTTTTTTTTTCAAGAAACCAAGTGCTTACCAATTTGTCGATAACGCTGCTAAAACGTTTGAATCATTTCTTGTGAAACTAGAGGGCCCTTTTTGAGACGGAGCAAAGACAACCACAATGTTCCCCAAGGAACAGTCTGTCATCTTCCAGCTTTACATCAATGGCTTTAGCGAAAATTACAGGGAAATTGTCAAATTATTCAGTCTGCGGACGAACCAAAATATTTCATCAAAAACAAAGACTGTCGGATTCGAAAAATGAGTCTTTGCCATTTTGGAGAAAAACTATTGAGGACCTGAAACCAAACAAGCTAACAAACAAAACTGATAAAACTGATTTACCTTTTTCTAGTGAAGATTTCAGCAATTAAAATTTCAACGGAGAACACTGATGATATTCTGGTATTGAGCTTGATTCAAATTTAAGCTTTGAAAATCAATTTTATAAAAATTTGGCAAAAATGGCATCGGCCAAACCATTAATACGTACTACATGTTAGCAAATACCACTTAAAGCACGAGAGCTGTTGATCAGATCCTAAAAATGCTCTCAAAATTAAATTTTAGAGCATCATTTTTTCAAAATCTTAACAATTCATCAATACAACGGAAAAACCGACACATAAGTTGGAGAAATATGTTTTATCAATGCATGCTCTATCAAAGTAGGCTTCAAACTAATTCGAAAGGTCAAAATATCTTGATGAAAATTAATATTTTACAAGCAGAATTTACCACCAGTTAAACGTAGATTTTCATGAAGTGCATTTTGTAAGATAATCTTTTCCTGCGGGGAAATGTGTTGGTGACAAAACTGCAAAACAGAACAACTTATCAAACTAGAAGCATGGAACCATTTGCACCAAAAACATTCTGAAATGAAAACAAATTTCTCTTGAAAATAGGAAAATATAATCTCAAAACAAATGAAAGAATGCAAAAGACAGCATCTGCTCCAGAAATTTCAATTTGTATCATTCGAAAGAAACTTTAGCGACTTTAGAAGTTACATTAATGTTTAGAAGGATACCGAACCTTTGATTTTCATTTAAAATATTGTACTGGAGAAATAGAATGTATATATTATATCTGACTGGTAAATTTTACTCGACTGGTTATGAAAGTAAATTACTTGTCAATTTGAACAAAAAAATTGTGTTGCTATCCTACTGAAGTCATCTAATTATCCACAACTAGAACGCCTTTGAGAAATCCAGTTTCAGTCGTTAAAAATGAAACCGTTCGAAACCCACCATTCTAATAATTTCATCTACCTTCACAACAAGAACATGAGTTTCTTGGATCGCTTGACTGCACCGACAGGAGCTTATCCTGCTGTTATTCCTACAAATTTCAGAAATAACCACCAACCCTAAATTGTGATGTAAGCCTGTCCATGTAAGCCAGTACTTCTGCAAAACATACTCATCATACAGGAATGTGTGGGAAAAGGACAGGTGGAAAATTTTCTTAGGAAGAAGACAATTATCATAAAAGATCAAACGATTTGAGTTTATACAACAATGACTGAATGCTAATCACAAAATCTCTCTGCACCTAAGGTCACACTGACATAGAATCTAAATATGACAATTTAAAAATGACGCTCTCGTTGTACAGTTATTCAATACTAATTCAAGTTTCCGAAACTTTGAAAACAAATATCAACAAACAATTCAGTAAAAAAATAGTGTACTAGTAGAACTGAGTAATCGCTACATTAAATCAGATTCACGTCATTTGTAAATTTAACTTTCAGTATGTAAATTACAATCCCACATTAACTAATCTCTGTAGCATCGACAGCTGCTTTCGCAATCACCTCGCCTAAATTGTGGACCTTCATGTAATGGTGCTTCAACTTGGCCTTCTCAGGGGTCGAAAAGTCACAAGTTGAGCATTTATAAGAGGGCAAATTGTCACCATGAGCGCTTCGACCATGTCTGTGTATGGCACTATTGTAAGTAGTCTTGTATGTACACAACGTACACATGTATGTTTTCTGACCATTGATCATGCATTCAGCAAACATCTGAGTTTTCGGCTGTGGTGAAACGCCGTTCGCTCCGTTGCTCGCTGAAGTTGAATTTTGACTAAAATCAAACTGTTTGGAAACACTTGGCTGCTTTTTTGGCTTCACCGGTAGGTTCGTTGAAGGCGAGCGTTTCTGTGGTGATTTTGTCACAAAACTACTTTTAAACTTTGCAAACTCTGCCAAATACGCATTACCGCTTGTTTCGGCGAAATGAATGCTTCCAACAACTTGATCACGCTGGATCGGCAAATGGTCGCCTTGATCGAGATCTTCAATTATGGAAAATTTTTTGAAATGCAGAGCATCAATGTTGTTGCTAAGAAAACTTTCCGCGAAATTGAAGTTGATCTGAAGAGATTCCATTTGCATTCAAAATTCAACTGAAATCAGAAAAGTCATTAGAAACCGGTAGCTGCCAATTATGTGCAAAATCGCAAAGATGGATGCACACATTCGAATTTCTATCAACGACTTAACTAGCTCAAAAGGCGCTGTTTCTCCTTTTACACCCTTTCAACACAGACATTTTAACGGGGCAATTCAAGAAGCAAATTCCCCGCATGAAATAAAAATCATAACAAAACATTGAAAGCTCATTGCATACTTTTTAACCAAAATAACAGCAAATGAAAGCGACAAAGTTGAGGTAAGAAAAACAAAATGAGGTTGAAAAAATGAATATGTAAATATTTGAACAAGAACGCAAATGAAAAAATATATATACCTCAAAAAAGAAGTTGGAAAAACGACATAAATTCAATAATTAGTTTAAAAAAATATATTTCAAGGTTCGAAGCTAATTAAAGTAAGGATAGCGACTATGCAACTTACAAAACTATCATAGCAACTCGTTAAAGATGCTCGTATGTTTAATTTTGCTCACAGAAATTTTCGATTTTTGTAAAAATCAGGCACCTGTTAGGCATAAAATTGTTCCCTATACGCCAATTGCTTTTTTAAGGATTAAAAACAAGCGTTTCTGACTTTATGTCTAAAAATCACGGATGCAAGAATAAAAGACGAAGAGTCCACAAAAACAGAATCCAACAATGCAGAAATCCAACAACAGAATCCTTCCATTTAACCAAATGCTATTTTACCCAATCCCAAATACCAATCTGAACATTAAGGTACTCGATAAAAATTAAAACGGTATTAAGATAGCAATTGCACTTAAACCAAACAAAGATGCTATCCTTTAGGTACCAGTGAACAATTAACAAGATATTAAGTAATCGATTGTAATTAATTTAAACAGGACGCAGGACCACTTATACTGAAATTAAAAATTATACCAATTTGAGGCATCATTTCGCGCAAAATGCAGACTATAATTAGTGAAATTGCTTGGGGTACGTCACAGCAAGATAGATTGACTTTGATCATTGGCGGCACTGATTTCCACAAGAAATTAGAAAGCAAAACAAAAATGCAATTGAAGTTTTCTAAACGGAACTCACACAAATACAAAATGACTATCATTACTTCCAGAAAGCAATTTACCTCGAAAAAAGGAACAAAACCATGAAAATAATCCGGGTCGCATTGAACTGAAAAGAATGTGGGCAAAACGAATAAAACGGCCAAAACAGAGCAAAATCACGTCAACTTTACCAATGCCAAAGTTACGGATGTTGAGAATTACCGATATCTTTGAAAGTAACAAAAGCTCTTTTCAAGTTGAGAGCAACGTGCAAAAGGCTACTTACACGGCATTAAAAAATGGCTTTGTCTTATTTCAAAACAAATGACGTCAAGCAAGCATTAACAAATGCAAAACAAGAGCTTAAATTGCACCCAAAAAAATCAAGGTTCCAAAAGGCGGCTTTGAGGTCGAAGTTCCTTTTATATCAAAGACACTTTTCGTCAAAGCGGCTTCTCGGTCATTTGAGTTTTAAAATGAAACAACATTAACGCTACCTGTCAAGCACAGTTGGTAGAGTGGCTTGTTCACTCAGTCTGACAACCATACGCGATAGTTAAATTCCCGTCGAAGGTAAAAATTCCCCAGAAATGACAAAAGGGGAAAACACAAAATGTGAAAATAGGAAAGTCTGGTCAAACCTGAGGAAGTCAATTGGGCTAGTAAGTAGAAAAGAAACAAATTAGGTCTTCGTGAAAAATAAGTAAGATCGCCGGTCATTTATAAAGATCCTTTTCTAATTTGAGGACCTCCGAAACTTCTTTTTATCTCTTCATTCACCAAATTGAAAGAGACCAGAACCATATAATCTGGAGCAAAACCGAGAGCTGGTGTTATTGGCAGGGTAAGTGCAAGTTCTGTGTTACCTTCGGACACTTTTTTGAGGCCAATTTCAGACATCTTTCTACTGGAATTCTGTCAAAGATGAGAATAATAACATTTGATTTCGCTTGCAGAATATTGTTCAACAAACATATTGATTGCTGCCTTTTCAAAATCCAAAAGATTTATATGCGCTGCAACACCACCCGTGAGCTCACTTAGGCCAACGAGTAGTTTTCGATATGAGTTTTTCCTTTTGTTAGTGAGCAAAGCACAAATACACGGAGGATGAAACCTTCAATCTGAATACATACGGTAGGCAGCTGGTAGAATTCAATAGGGGTCATTTTTAAAAGTGCAATAGCAAAGTCATGAAGAGTTGTTGGTTGTCAGTGAGTACAGATTCTCTCTGGTTACAACGTTTGCTATCATTTGCTCGTTATCTATTCTGCCGGTATCATACAGGCAAAATTCCTGAAATTGTGCCGGAATATAGAAAAGTCTGTCTATAGTGCGCGGCCCTTTTTCTCTACTACTTTACACTATTGAGGCTTAGGTTGATTGCTGATCGTGTCGGCGAGGAAAACTGTGCTGCAATATCTGATGCAATTGGCTCAATGTAGCTCGCAGTGATCATATTGTTGACTAGATTTTGCTATATTTTAATCTTCGTTCAATTTTCCCACATTTTTCGCATCAACGTGCCCAGAAATAATTTCACGGTTACAACTATTTTTCGTGGTTAGTTGAACTTTGGCGCTAATGGCAGTCATTTTGCATTTGTGTGAGTTCCATTATGAATTTATCCAATGTGTTGTCGTTTTGGTTTCTTTTGGATATCACTGCCATCAAGGGTCGAAGTCAATCCATCTCGCTGGGTGTCGTACCCAAAGTACATTCGCTCAATATAATTTGCAAAACTATCATAGCAACTTGTTAAAGATGCTCGTATGTTTAATTTTGATCACAGAAAATTTCGATTTTTGAAAAATTCAGGCATAAAATTGTTCCCTATACGCCGATTGCTTTTTTGAAGGATTATAAACAAGCGTCTCTGACTTTATGTCTAAAAATAAGGGATGCAATAATAATAGACGAAGAGTCCACAAAAACAGAATCCAACAATGCAGAAATCCAACAACAGAATCCTTCCATTAAACCAAATGCTATTTTACCCAATCCCAAATACCAATCTGAACATTTAGGTACTCGATAAAAATTAAAACGGTATTGAGATAGCAATTGCACTTAAAACAAACAAAGATGCTATCCTTTAGGTACCAGTGAACAATTAACAAAATATTAAGTAATCGATTGTACTTAATTTAAACAGGACGCAGGACCACTTATACTGAAATTACAAATTATTACTAATTATAGTCTGCATTTTGCGCGAAATGATGCCTCAAATTGGTATACAATTTGAGGCATCATTTCGCGCAAAATGCAGACTATAATTAGTGAAATTGCTTGGGGTACGTCACAGCAAGATAGATTGGCTTTGATCATTGGCGGCACTGATTTCCACAAGAAATTAGAAAGCAAAACGAAAATGCAATTGAAGTTTTCTAAACGGAACTCACACAAATACAAAATGACTATCATTACTTCTAGAAAGCAATTTACCGCGAAAAAAGGAACAAAACCATCAAAATAAAACGGGTCGCATTGAACTGAAAAGAATGTGGGCAAAACGAATAAAACGGCCAAAACAGAGCAAAATCACGTCAACTTTACCAATGCCAAAGTTACGGATGTTGAGAATTACCGATATCTTTGAAAGTAACAAAAGCTCTTTTCAAGTTGAGAGCAACGTGCGTAAGGCTACTTACACGGCATTAAAAAATGGCTTTGTCTTATTTCAAAACAAATGACGTCAAGCAAGCCTTAACAAATGCAAAACAAGAGCTTAAATTGCACCAAAAAATCAAGGTTCCAAAAGGCGGCTTTGAGGTCGAAGTTCCTTTTATATCAAAGACACTTTTCGTCAAAGCGGCTTCTCGGTCATTTGAGTTTTAGTATTTCCAGAAATAATTTCACGGTTACGTCCATTTTTCGTGGTTAGTTGAACTTTGGCGCTAATGGCAGTCATTTTGCATTTGTGTGAGTTCCATTATGAATTTAATTTTGCTCACAGAAAATTTCGATTTTTGAAAAATTCAGGCATAAAAGTGTTCCCTATACGCCGATTGCTTTTTTGAAGGATTATAAACAAGCGTCTCTGACTTTATGTCTAAAAATAAGGGATGCAATAATAATAGACGAAGAGTCCACAGAAACAGAATCCAACAATGCAGAAATCCAACAACAGAATCATTCCATTAAACCAAATGCTATTTTACCCAATCCCAAATACCAATCTGAACATTTAGGTACTCGATAAAAATTAAAACGGTATTGAGATAGCAATTGCACTTAAAACAAACAAAGATGCTATCCTTTAGGTACCAGTGAACAATTAACAAGATATTAAGTAATCGATTGTACTTAATTTAAACAGGACGCAGGACCACTTATCATTGGCGGCACTGATTTCCACAAGAAATTAGAAAGCAAAACGAAAATGCAATTGAAGTTTTCTAAACGGAACTCACACAAATACAAAATGACTATCATTACTTCTAGAAAGCAATTTACCGCGAAAAAAGGAACAAAACCATGAAAATAAAACGGGTCGCATTGAACTGAAAAGAATGTGGGCAAAACGAATAAAACGGCCAAAACAGAGCAAAATCACGTCAACTTTACCAATGCCAAAGTTACGGATGTTGAGAATTACCGATATCTTTGAAAGTAACAAAAGCTCTTTTCAAGTTGAGAGCAACGTGCGTAAGGCTACTTACACGGCATTAAAAAATGGCTTTGTCTTATTTCAAAACAAATGACGTCAAGCAAGCATTAACAAATGCAAAACAAGAGCTTAAATTGCACCAAAAAAATCAAGGTTCCAAAAGGCGGCTTTGAGGTCGAAGTTCCTTTTATATCAAAGACACTTTTCGTCAAAGCGGCTTCTCGGTCATTTGAGTTTTAGTATTTCCAGAAATAATTTCACGGTTACGTCCATTTTTCGTGGTTAGTTGAACTTTGGCGCTAATGGCAGTCATTTTGCATTTGTGTGAGTTCCATTATGAATTTAATTTTGCTCACAGAAAATTTCGAATTTTGAAAAATTCAGGCATAAAATTGTTCCCTATACGCCGATTGCTTTTTTGAAGGATTATAAACAAGCGTCTCTGACTTTATGTCTAAAAATAAGGGATGCAATAATAATAGACGAAGAGTCCACAAAAACAGAATCCAACAATGCAGAAATCCAACAACAGAATCCTTCCATTAAACCAAATGCTATTTTACCCAATCCCAAATACCAATCTGAACATTTAGGTACTCGATAAAAATTAAAACGGTATTGAGATAGCAATTGCACTTAAAACAAACAAAGATGCTATCCTTTAGGTACCAGTGAACAATTAACAAGATATTAAGTAATCGATTGTACTTAATTTAAACAGGACGCAGGACCACTTATACTGAAATTACAAATTATACCAACTTGAGGCATCATTTCGAGCAAAATGCTGACTATAATAAGTGAAATTGCTTGGGGTACGTCACAGCAAGATAGATTGATTTTGATCATTGGCGGCACTGATTTCCACAAGAAATTAGAAACCAAAACCTCAACTCAATTGAAGTTTTCTAAATGGAACTCACACAAATACAAAATGACTCATTAATTCCAGAGAGCAATTAACCGCAAAAAAAGGAACATAACCATGAAATTAATCCGGGTCGAATGTGGGCAAAACGAATAAAACGGCCAAAACAGAGCAAAATCACGTCAACTTTACCCATGCCAAAGTTACGGATGTTGAGAATTACCCATATTTTTGATTGTAATAAAAGCTCTTTTCAAGTTGAGAGCAACGTGCGTAAGGCTACTTACACGGCACTAAAAAATGGCTTTGTCTTATTTCAAAACAAATGACGTCAGGCAAGCATTAACAAATGCAAAACAAGAGCTTAAATTGCACCAAAAAATATCAATGTTCCAAAAGGCGGCTTCGAGGTCGAAGTTTCTTTTATATCAAAGACACTTTTCGTCAAAGCGGCTTCTCGGTCATTTGAGTTTTAAAATGAAACAACATTAACGCTACTTGTCAAGCACAGTTGGTTGAGTGGCTTGTTCACTCAGTCTGATAACCATACGCGATAGTTAATGACAAAAGGGGAAAACACAAAATGTGAAAATAGGAAAGTCTGGTCAAACCTGAGGAAGTCAATTGGGCTAGTAAGTAGAAAAGAAACAACCTAGGTCTTCGTGAAAAATAAGTAAGATCACCGATCATCTATAAAGATTCTTTTTCTAATTTGAGGACATCCGAAACTTCTTTTATCTCTTCATTCACCAAATCGAAAGAAGCCAGAACCATATAATCTGGAGCAAAGCTGAGAGCTGGTGTTATTGACAGGGTAAGTGCAAGTTCTGTGTTAACTTCGGACACTTTTTTGAGCCCAATTTCAGACATCTTTCTACTGGAATTCTGACAAAGATGAGAATAATAACATTTGATTTCGCTTGCAGAATCTTGTTCAACAAACAAAACGATTGCTGCCTTTTCAAAATCCAAAACAAAATTTATGGGCTGCAACACCACCCGTGAGCTCACTTAGGCCAACGAGTAGTTTTCGATATGAGTTTTTCCTTTTGTTAGTGAGCAAAGCACATATACACGGAGGATGAAACCTACAATCTGAATACATACGGTAGGCAGATGGTACAATTGAATAGGGGTGATTTTAGAAGTGAAATAGCAAAGTCATAGAGAGTTGTTGGTTGTCAGTGAGTACAGATTCTCTCTGGTTCCAACGTTTGCTAACATTTGCTCGTTATCTATTCTGCCGGTGTCATACAGGCAAAATTCCTGAAATTGTGCCGGAATATAGAAAAGTCTGCCTATAGTGCGCGGCCCTTTTTCTCTACTACTTTACACTATTGAGGCTTAGGTTGATTGCTGATCGTGTCAGCGAGGAAAACTGTGCTGCAATATCTGATGCAATTGGCTCAATGTAACTCGCAGTGATCATATTGTTGACTAGATTTTGCTATATTTTAATCTTCCTTCAATTTTCCCACATTTTTCGCATCAACGTGCCCAGAAATAATTTCACGGTTAGGTCCATTTTTCGTGGTTAATTGAACTTTGGCGCTAATGGCAGTCATTTTGCATTTGTGTGAGTTCCATTATGAATTTATCCAATGTGTTGTCGTTTTGGTTTCTTTTGGATATCACCGCCATCAAGGGTCAAAGTCAATCCAACCCGCTGGGTGTCGTACCCAAAGTAAATTCGCTCAATATAACTTATAAAACTATCATAGCAACTTGTTAAAGATGCTCGTATGTTTAATTTTGCTCACAGAAAATTTCGATTTTTGGGAAATTCAGGCACTTGTTAGGCATAAAATTGTTTCCTATAGGCCGATTGCTTTTTTAAGGATTAAAAACAAGCGTCTCTGAATTTATGTCTAAAAATCAGGGATGCAATAATAATAGAAGAAGAGTCCACAAAAACAGAATCCAACAATGCAGAAATCCAACAACAGAATCCTTCCATTTAACCAAATGCCATTTTACCCAATCCCAAATACCAATCTGAACATTTAGGTACTCGACA
Source organism: Convolutriloba macropyga (assembly GCF_964194025.1). Taxonomy (NCBI): domain Eukaryota; kingdom Metazoa; phylum Xenacoelomorpha; order Acoela; family Convolutidae; genus Convolutriloba; species Convolutriloba macropyga. The sequence goes on along the minus strand of NC_134471.1, from coordinate 56,577,351 downwards.
AAAATTAAAACGGTATTAAGATAGCAATTGCACTTAAACCAAACAAAGATGCTATCCTTTAGGTACCAGTGAACAATTAACAAGATATTAAGTAATCGATTGTAATTAATTTAAACAGGACGCAGGACCAATTATACTGAAATTACAAATTATACCAATTTGAGGCATCATTTCGCGCAAAATGCAGACTATAATTAGTGAAATTGCTTGGGGTACGTGACAGCAAGATAGATTGGCTTTAATCATTGGCGGCACTGATTTCCACAAGAAATTAGAAAGCAAAACAAAAATGCAATTGAAGTTTTCTAAACGGAACTCACACAAATACAAAATGACTATCATTACTTCCAGAAAGCAATTTACCGCGAAAAAAGGAACAAAACCATGAAAATAAAACGGGTCGCTTTGAACTGAAAAGAATGTGGGCAAAACGAATAAAACGGCCAAAACAGCGCAAAATCACGTCAACTTTACCAATGCCAAAGTTACGGATGTTGAGAATTACCGATATCTTTGAAAGTAACAAAAGCTCTTTTCAAGTTGAGAGCAACGTGCGTAAGGCTACTTACACGGCATTAAAAAATGGCTTTGTCTTATTTCAAAACAAATGACGTCAAGCAAGCATTAACAAATGCAAAACAAGAGCTTAAATTGCACCAAAAAAAATCAGGGTTCCAAAAGGCGGCTTTGAGGTCGAAGTTCCTTTTATATCAAAGACACTTTTCGTCAAAGCCGCTTCTCGGTCATTTGAGTTTTAAAATGAAACAACATTAACGCTACCTGTCAAGCACAGTTGGTAGAGTGGCTTGTTCACTCAGTCTGACAACCATACATGATAGTTAAATTCCCGTCGAAGGTAAAAAATTCCCCAGAAATGACAAAAGGGGAAAACACAAAATGTGAAAATAGGAAAGTCTGGTCAAACCTGAGGAAGTCAATTGGGCTAGTAAGTAGAAAAGAAACAACTTAGGTCTTCGTGAAAAATAAGTAAGATCGCCGATGATTTACAAAGATTCTTTTTCTAATTTGAGGACCTCCGAAACTTCTTTTATCTCTTCATTCACCAAATCGAAAGAGACCAGAACCATATAATCTGGAGCAAAGCTGAGAACTGGTGTTATTGTCAGGGTGGGTGCAAGTTCTGTGTTACCTTCGAACACTTTTTTGAGGCCAATTTCAGACATTTTCTACTGAAATTCTGACAAAGATGAGAATAATAACATTTGATTTCGCTTGCAGAATATTGTTCAACAAACATATTGATTGCTGCCTTTTCAAAATCCAAAAGATTTATATGCGCTGCAACACCACCCGTGAGCTCACTTAGGCCAACGAGTAGTTTTCGATATGAGTTTTTCCTTTTGTTAGTGAGCAAAGCACAAATACACGGAGGATGAAACCTACAATCTGAATACATACGGTAGGCAGCTGGTAGAATTCAATAGGGGTCATTTTTAAAAGTGCAATAGCAAAGTCATGAAGAGTTGTTGGTTGTCAGTGAGTACAGATTCTCTCTGGTTACAACGTTTGCTAACATTTGCTCGTTATCTATTCTGCCGGTATCATACAGGCAAAATTCCTGAAATTGTGCCGGAATATAGAAAAGTCTGTCTATAGTGGGCGGCCCTATTTCTCTACTACTTTACCCTATTGAGGCTTAAGTTGATTGCTGATCGTGTCGGCGAGGAAAACTGTGTTGAAATATCTGAGGCAATTGGCTCAATGTAACTCGCAATGATCATAATGTTGACTAGATTTTGCTATGTTTTGGCCTTCCTTCAATTTTCCCACATTTTTTGCATCAACGCGCCCAGAAATAATTTCGTGGTTAATTGATCGTTGGCGGTACGGGCAGTCATTTTGCATTTGTGTGAGTTCCATTATGAAAATATCCAATGTGTTGTCGTTTTGGTTTCTTGTGGATATCACTACCATCAAGGGTCAAAGTCAATCCATCTCGCTGAGTCGTACCCAAAGTAATATCACTCAACATATGCGGTTAATTTTGTGAAAATTTTGTTCAGAATGACGGCTCAAAGTAATTAGTAATTTCAGTATAAGTGAACTTTGCGTCCTGTTTAAGTTGACTGAAATCGACTAACTAATATTTTGTTACTGGTACCTAAAGGCTAGCATCATTGTTTAAATTAATTGCAATTGATTACTTAATACCGCTTTTATTTTTGACGGGTATCTAAAGGTTCAGATTATATTAATTATTGGATAATTAGGGTAATCTGATATTGAGTACAATGTCATTGGATAAAATAGCAGTTTGGGTTTGACGGCATTGGGTATTGGATAATGGTATTGGATATATTGTCCTGCCACTTCCAACAAAAAATGGCACAAGTGAAATGAGGTTACAATTTTAGTTAAACAGCAAGTGCTGCCTTGGAAAAGATGACTTCCAGAAAAAACTTCAATGAACTTGAAAACCCATCTATATAGATAGTGAAAATTGAGATAGAGATCGCAAATTTAAATGAAGGGTAGAGAACACTAAAAAAAGCATACTTTTGAGCTTTTTGAGCTGGAAATTGTCGAAAGAAAATTGCTGATCGTGTCGGCGAGGAAAACTGTGTTGAAATCTCTGATGCAATTGGCTCAATGTAACTCGCAATGATCATAATGTTGACTAGATTTTGCTATATTTTGGCCTTCCTTCAATTTTCCCACATTTTTCGCATCAACGCGCCCAGAAATAATTTCGTGCTTAAATGATCGTTGGCGGTACGGGCAGTCATTTTGCATTTGTGTGAGTTCCATTATGAAAATATCCAATGTGTTGTCGTTTTGGTTTCTTGTGGATATCACTACCATCAAGGGTCAAAGTCAATCCATCTCGCTGAGTCGTACCCAAAGTAAATTCGCTCAATAAATGCGGTTAATTTTGTAAAATTTTTCTTCAGAATGACGCCTCAAAGTAATTAGTAATTTCAGTATAAGTGAATTTTGCGTCCTGTTTAAGTTGACTGAAATCGACTAACTAATATTTTGTTACAGGTACCTAAAGGCTAGCATCATTGTTTAAATTAATTGCAATTGATTACTTAATACCGCTTTTATTTTTGACGGGTATCTAAAGGTTCAGATTATATTAATTATTGGATAATTAGGGTAATCTGATATTGAGTACAATGTCATTGGAAAAAATAGCAGTTTGGGTTTGACGGCATTGGGTATTGGATAATGGTATTGGATATATTGTCCTGCCACTTCCAACAAAAAATGGCACAAGTGAAATGAGGTTACAATTTTAGTTAAACAGCAAGTGCTGCCTTGGAAAAGATGACTTCTAGAAAAAACTTCAATGAACTTGAAAACCCATCTATATAGATAGTGAAAATTGAGATAGAGATCGCAAATTTAAATGAAGGGTAGAGTACACTAAAAAAAAGCATACTTTTGAGCTTTTTGAGCGTGAAACTGTCGAAAGAAAATTGCTGATCGTGTCGGCGAGGAAAACTGTGTTGAAATCTCTGATGCAATTGGCTCAATGTAACTCGCAATGATCATAATGTTGACTAGATTTTGCTATATTTTGGCCTTCCTTCAATTTTCCCACATTTTTCGCATCAACGCGCCCAGAAATAATTTCGTGGTTAATTGATCGTTGGCGGTACGGGCAGTCATTTTGCATTCGTGTGAGTTCCATTATGAAAATATCCAATGTGTTGTCGTTTTGGTTTCTTGTGGATATCAGTACCATCAAGGGTCAAAGTCAATCCATCTCGCTGAGTCGTACCCAAAGTAAATTCGCTCAATAAATGCGGTTAATTTTGTAAAATTTTTCTTCAGAATGACGCCTCAAAGTAATTAGTAATTTCAGTATAAGTGAATTTTGCGTCCTGTTTAAGTTGACTGAAATCGACTAACTAATATTTTGTTACAGGTACCTAAAGGCTAGCATCATTGTTTAAATTAATTGCAATTGATTACTTAATACCGCTTTTATTTTTGACGGGTATCTAAAGGTTCAGATTATATTAATTATTGGATAATTAGGGTAATCTGATATTGAGTACAATGTCATTGGAGAAAAGAGCAGTTTGGGTTTGACGGCATTGGGTATTGGATAATGGTATTGCATATATTGTCCTGCCACTTCCAACAAAAAAAATGGCACAAGTGAAATGAGGTTACAATTTTAGTTAAACAGCAAGTGCTGCCTTGGAAAAGATGACTTCTAGAAAAAACTTCAATGAACTTGAAAACCCATCTATATAGATAGTGAAAATTGAGATAGAGATCGCAAATTTAAATGAAGGGTAGAGTACACTAAAAAAAGCATACTTTTGAGCTTTTTGAGCGTGAAACTGTCGAAAGAAAATTGCTGATCGTGTCGGCGAGGAAAACTGTGTTGAAACCTCTGATGCAATTGGCTCAATGTAACTCGCAATGATCATAATGTTGACTAGATTTTGCTATATTTTGGCCTTCCTTCAATTTTCCCACATTTTTCGCATCAACGCGCCCAGAAATAATTTCGTGGTTAATTGATCGTTGGCGGTACGGGCAGTCATTTTGCATTTGTGTGAGTTCCATTATGAAAATATCCAATGTGTTGTCGTTTTGGTTTCTTGTGGATATCAGTACCATCAAGGGTCAAAGTCAATCCATCTCGCTGAGTCGTACCCAAAGTAATATCGCTCAACATATGCGGTTAATTTTGTGAAAATTTTGTTCAGAATGACGGCTCAAAGTAATTAGTAATTTCAGTATAAGTGAACTTTGCGTCCTGTTTAAGTTGACTGAAATCGACTAACTAATATTTTGTTACTGGTACCTAAAGGCTAGCATCATTGTTTAAATTAATTGCAATTGATTACTTAATACCGCTTTTATTTTTGACGGGTATCTAAAGGTTCAGATTGTATTAATTATTGGATAATTAGGGTAATGTGATATTGAGTACAATGTCATTGGAGAAAAGAGCAGTTTGGGTTTGACGGCATTGGGTATTGGATAATGGTATTGGATTTATTGTCCTGCCACTTCCAACAAAAAATGGCACAAGTGAAATGAGGTTACAATTTTAGTTAAGCAGCAAGTGCTGCCTTGGAAAAGATGACTTCTAGAAAAAACTTCAATGAACTTGAAAATCCATCTATATAGATAGTGAAAATTGAGATAGAGATCGCTAATTTGAATGAAGGGTAGAGTACACTAAAAAAAGCATACTTTTGAGCTTTTTGAGCGTGAAACTTTCGAAAGAAAATTGTGCTGGAAACAGCGAACTGAAATTATTCCTCGCCTCTTTCTCTCGCAAGATTGACGATCTCCATCCTAGCCCAGAGAGCACTTGCTACCTGCTAGCCGCGAAATGAGGTTACATTTTTCCGAGCAATTAACCGCGAAATGAGGTTACAATTTTAGTTAAACAGCAAGTGCTGCCTTGGAAAAGATGACTGCTAGAAAAAAACTAAATGAACTTGAAAACCCATCTATATAGATAGTGAAAATTGAGATAGAGATCGCAAAATTAAATGAAGGGAAGAGTACAGCAAAAAAGCATACTTTTGAGCATTTTGAGCGTGAAACTGTCGAAAGAAAATTGTGCTGGAAACGGCGAACTGAAATTATTCCCCGCCTCTTTCTCTCTCAAGATTGGCGATCACCATCCTAGCCCAGAGAGCACTTGCTACCTGCTACAGGGTCGCGCACAAAAATCACTCGTAAAAGTCAATATCACTGATTTTCTTTAAAAAGAAATTCACACGTTGAGAAGGACCAGCCGTAATCCTAGAGTGATTAGCTGTCTGCTGTGCAGCTGCAAAGAACAAAAGAAAACTAACTAAAAACTTCAACAAAACACAAATATAAAGCATCGGCAAGAAAAATTCAATACTTGAAAAAAGCCGCGCGCAAGAATTTAACATTAGGAAACCAATTGTATAATTCACACTCGTTGAACACAATTAAATATACAGTCGCAGAACTCCACAGACGAAAAAACAAGACGGCTCGTTAAAGTCAGTGCGTAGTGCGTAGCACAAAATGTTCGACCACACCTCTCAAGTTTAAAAAAACAACTTGATATTATGTCAGGCGAATAGTTGGGAGTATTCAAAAAAAGCAAGTGAATTGAAAAATTAATTTCAATGTTTGAACTAAATCATATGCTGTTTTTTTCCGAGCAATTAACCGCGAAAAAAAAGAACAAAACCATGAAATTAATCCGGGTCGCATTGAACTGAAAAAAAGTGGGCAAAACGAAGAAAACGGCCAAAACAGAGCAAAATCAAGTCAACTTTACCCATGCCAAAGTTACGGATGTTGAGAATTACCCATATCTTTGATTGTAATAAAAGCTCTTTTCAACTTGAGAGCAACGTGCGTAAGGCTACTTACACGGCATTAAAAAACGGCTTTGTCTTATTCCAAAACAAATGACGTCAAGCAAGCATTAACAAATGCAAAACAGGAGCTTAAATTACACAAAAAAAAATCAATGTTCCAAAGGGCGGCTTTGAGGTCGGAGTATCTTTTATATCAAAGACACTTTTCGTCAAAGCGGCTTCTCGGTCATTTGAGTCTTAAAATGAAACAACATTAACGCTACCTGTCAAGCACAGTTGGTTGAGTGGCTTGTTCACTCAGTCTGACAACCATATGCGGTAGTTAAATTCCCGTCGAAGGTAAAAATTCCCCAGAAATGACAAAAGGGGAAAACACAAAATGTGAAAATAGGAAAGTCTGGTCAAACTTGAGGAAGTCAATTGGGCTAGTAGGTAGAAAAGAAACAACTTAGGGCTTCGTGTAAAATAAGTAAGATCGCCGATCATTTATAAAGATTCTTTTTCTAATTTGAGGACCTCCGAAACTTCTTTTATCTCTTCATTCACCAAATCAAAACAGACCGAAACCATATAATCTGGAGCAAAGCTGAGAGCTGCTGTTAATGGCAGGGTAGGTGCAAGTTCTGTGTTACCTTCGGACACTTTTTTGAGGCCAATTTCAGACATCTTTCTACTGAAGTTCTGACAAAGATGAGAATAATGACATTTGATTTCGCTTGCAGAATATTGTTCAACAAACATATTGATTGCTGCCTTTTCAAAATCCAAAAGATTTATATGGGCTGCAACACCACCCGTGAGCTCACTTAGGCCAACGAGTAGTTTTCGATATAAGTTTTTCCTTTTGTTAGTGAGCAAAGCACATATACACGGAGGATGAAACCTACAATCTGAATACATACCGTAGGCAGATGGTAGAATTGAATAGGGGTGATTTTAGAAGTGCATTAGCAAAGTCATAAAGAGTTGTTGGTTGTCAGTGAGTACAGAATCTCTCTGGTTCAAATGTTTGCTAACATTTGCTCGTTATTTATTCTGCCGGTGTCATACAGGCAAAATTTCTGAAATTGTGCCGGAATATAGAAGTCTGTCTATAGTGGGCGGCCCTTTTTCTCTACTACTTTACCCTATTGAGGCTTAGGTTGATTGCTGATCGTGTCGGCGAGGAAAACTATGTTGAAATATCTGATGCAATTGGCTCAATGTAACTCGCAATGATCATATTGTTGACTAGATTTTGCTATATTTTGGCCTTCCTTCAATTTTCTCACATTTTTCGCATCAACGTGCCCAGAAAAAATTTCATGGTTACGTCCATTTTTCGTGGTTAATTGATCGTTGGCGGTACTGGCAGTCATTTTGCATTTGTGTGAGTTCCAATATGAAAATATCCAATGTGTTGTCGTTTTGGTTTCTTGTGTATATCACTGCCATCAAGGGTCAAAGTCAATCCATCTCGCTGTGTCGTACCCAAAAGTAAATTCGCTCAGTATATGCGGTTAATTTTGTGAAAAATTTTTCAGAATGATGCCTCAAAGTAATTAGTAATTACAGTATAAGTGAACTTTGTGTCCTGTTTAAGTTAACTGAAATCGACTAACTAATATTTTGTTACTGGTACCTAAAGGCTAGCATCATTGTTTAAATTAATTGCAATTGATTACTTAATACCGCTTTTATTTTTGACGGGCATCTAAAGGTTTAGATTATATTAATCATTGGATAATTAGGGTAATTTGATATTGGGTACAATGTCATTGGATAAAATAGCAGTTTGGGTTCGACGGCATTGGGTAAAATGGTATTGGATATATTGTCCTGCCACTTCCAACAAAATATGGCACAAGTGAAATGAGGTTACAATTTTAGGAAAACAGCAAGTGCTGCCTTGGAAAAGGTGACTTCTAGAAAAAAACTTCAATGAACTTGAAAACCCATCTATATAGATAGTGAAAATTGAGATAGAGATCGCAAATTTAAATGAAGGGTAGAGTACACTAAAAAAAGCATACTTTTGAGCATTTTGGGCGTGAAACTGTCGAAAGAAAATTGTGCTGGAAACGGCGAACTGAAATTATTCCTCGCCTCTTTCTCTTGCAAGATTGACGATCTCCATCCTAGCCCAGAGAGCACTTGCTACCTGCTACAGGGTCGCGCACAAAAATCACTCGTAAAAGTCAATATCACTGATTTTCTTTAAAAAGAAATTCACACGTTGAGAAGGACCACCCGTAATCCTAGAGTGATTAGCTGTCTGCTGTGCAGCTGCAAAGAACAAAAGAAAACTAACTAAAAACTTCAACAAAACACAAATATAAAGCATCGGCAAGAAAAATTCAATACTTGAAAAAAGCCGCGCGCAAGAATTTAACATTAGGAAACCAATTGTATAATTCACACTCGTTGAACACAATTAAATATACAGTCGCAGAACTCCACAGACGAAAAAACAAGACGGCTCGTTAAAGTCAGTGCGTAGTGCGTAGCACAAAATGTTCGACCACACCTCTCAAGTTTAAAAAAACAACTTGATATTATGTCAGGCGAATAGTTCAAAAAAAAAGCAAGTGAATTGAAAAATTAATTTCATTATTTGAACTAAATCATATGCCGTCTTTTTCAGCAGACAAAAATTCTACAAATTCTAGAAAGACACAGACAGATACATACCGTACAAACACCACACATGGACAAAAACACAAATATAATCCCCGACAACAAAAAATATTCTCTTTTTGGCAATAAGTCTGCATTAAAGGTTCGTCGCCATTCATTCAGGATTTCTGTTTTTTTTAAAAAAACGAGTTGTGGATTTTGAGGATATAGTATCGGTAATCGCAATTTTGACACTAAACTTTGACAAAAAAAACGTTCAATAGGTATTCGAGAAACCGTTATTTTTCATGTTTCTTGAGCGCAATGGGCTATTGTAAAATGCCTTTGTACTAGCTATATTGTGTGATTAGATTTGTTGAAATAATGTTTCTCGCTAATTTAATTAACTCCTTAGTAGCACAGCTTTTGTCGCTTAAATTATACTTTTCGCGTGATTAATTGTTCAGGGCCTGAGCTGTTTTAATTTTGCTTCGGAGCAGGGCCGACAGCTATAAGTTTTGTCACTAAAGAAAAAGATTTCAATCTAAGAATGAACTATTTGACTGCTGAATTTCAACTTGACAATTCTGGTTCTGTGTCTCTGATTAATACGCCTTAAGACCTGAGGGCCGTATTTACATTTGAAAAATCACTTATACAAATAAATCAAGATTAACTCAAGATCAATAGAACTTCTGGCGCGTGCTGACACGTGCCGGGCAAATAAGATGAACATAGTAAAGTGTACATTGTAAATATAAATACAGGTTAGCACTATCACAAACTCCTCTGTTATGGGTAAATCAATTAACAAAAGATAATTAAATGGTTTTTAGAACAAATAAATTTGAGAAAGTTTACAGGATACTAATAAAGTAAATGTACATTAAACGTACTTTAGGACGTTACACTGTCCACTTTTGATGAAAATTTAGATATAAATTTTTGATAGAATACATAGATAAAAATGTTAATAAGGAGCCACCCTTAACTTTCTGTCGCGTTTTCCTCAGTTTCCATAGAGTCGTTATTGAGATGTTGAAGAAATCCGGGATTCACTTTATTGGAGCGCATGGAAATTGTCGATTTAGTTCGTCTAATTGGCAAATAGGGCTTTTGTGTAATTGCAGAGATATGAACTTTGTGATCGGTCGTTGTTTAAAGAGCGCATATTTCATTGTCGAGGAATTTAATTTCTTCCTCTATTTTCAGTTGGCTTGCATCTATATTGTTAACAATGTTTGTTTCTCCAACGATAGTCATCAAATCTTTCGTTTTATGGTCGAGGAACTGTATCTTTGTCAACTCGCTGTTTGCAACTGAAACTACTGGTTTGAGGGGAATTTTTCCATCAGAGAATATCATGAAATTGGGGGTTACTCGTTGGAAAAATTTGATCTTATGATGAAGATACATAACTAGAATGTGAAGAAGATTTCCAATGAGGACTGTAATTGTCAGAGTAAGGGAAAGTTTAATAGGAACATAAGATTCTAACTTATCAATAAGGGACGGCTTCAGGAGTTGCATTTTGTGGACCAAGCTGATTTAGACCTGCTATTTGGTCTAAATCAGCTTGTTTAAGAGTATCAGTTGTACTGATCATTTCTACTCTCAATTGTTGAAACAATTCAATATTATCATCTGTTTTCGACGTAAAGTAAGAAAGTTTCTCAATTTCAGATATCGATGAAATCAAATGTAGAAGAGGGTCAGCAAGTTTAACATCGATTCGAGTGGCTGGAATTGTTTGGCAACTCAAGAGGTCCGGTCGAATTTTAATTTTTTGCTGATCAATTGGATTCCGCTTTGAAGAGTTATTATGCAAAGTCGACATTCCTCCTTCTCTTCACTAGTCGGCAACGAGGCATCGTTCAAATTGTCTTCTCTCCACGTAGAGGGCTTTGCGCTCATGATTAGACAAATCCCGTAACCGAGATTTCTGGCGGTTTCGGGCGTTTGGAGCAATACCTTTTGTTTGGCATACTGAAAGTGCAACGACTGGCGTGTGAAAATAGAGTGTTGCTAAGAAAGACGATTGTGCTAGATGAGTCTCCATAGCTTCGTGACATATACGATAAGTTGAAGATCCTAGACAGTTATCGAGCTGTTGTTGGGTCAATGTAGTCGTCTCCATGGAATCCTGCAAAATTGCCAAGTATGGACCTTCGATGATCCACTGAAGGGCTTCTTTAGGATCCTGTTGGGGCATTGGGATGACATGCGCACTATAGACGTGAAAAGAAAACTGACGGGATGCAAAGGGAGTCGCTAGAGTCAAAAGTAATCCTTGTTCAACGGTGGCAATTTCGTAAACAAGTTTGGCATCATAATATGACATGAGGTCCTTCATGGGTATTGCCAGTGACAAACGATCTGTTGAATGTTTCTGGCTATCATGAACTGAACCTAAGACGGCTAATAATGATTCGCGGGGTACTAATGACATTGGTAATCGTTTGTCCAACAGGTTGGGTATGGAATTTAACAAATTTATACTATAGGCATATAAAGCTGAACGATAACTTTTGATGTCGGCGTATAAAATTGACAACAATGAAGCCTCAGTATCAAAGTTGAAATTTAACTGCATATTTGAGAAAAACATTTGTGTACAATCTCGTAATTAGTGAGAAATTTTTCTCGAAATTGTCGAATGGATCTTGTACTACTTTCCAGTTTTTATTTTGATTATCTTGCATTTCCTGTTGGATTTCCGAAACTTTAGCAATTCAATTCAAGATAGGAACGAATTTTTCGTTGCTCACGGACTCAACTTCGAGTACATAATCAGTAAAAACTGATGCGTAATCGTTAAGTCGTGCAATGTTTTCTGCATTTTCGCGTCCGTAATTTTGGCATTTTCAAAACAATCAAGTTATTCCGCATCCTTCTGAACTTGTAATTAAGCATCCGAGGGATCCAAAGAGTGCTATTCGAGCAACAGCGGTGGCTGCTGCTACTGGTGCTGCACGTTTTTGTGTGCTTCTTTGGTCGTTTTCTTCAGGGCTTAAAAATATCGCGGCAACATTGCGCATATGTTTCCCTTCGTTTTCTGCTGATTTTGTCTCATTTGTTTTTTGAGAGCATCCAATTCAAGTTGAAAGGTTTATTAGATGAGTTAGATGGCTGTGACAAGTTAACTGGGCAGATAATTGACGGTTCTGTCCACATAGTTGCTAGTTTTTTGAGCATATCTTCAATTTGTTGTTTTATAACAAAATCGTATTGCGGAAAAGGAACTAGGAATTCGACGTTGACGAAATTCTCTGCGATTAGAATCTGTGACTCTTTGTGAAAAAGGATTTCTTTAGTAAGCTCTTCAAATTTAGTTGGTGTCTCTTCGTTTACAATTTCAGAAACTAATAAAAGAGAAAAAATTGAACTAATTGGTGTTTTCATCGTGAGAGAAGTAAAAGTGTACTGTAAGTCGGAACTCAAACCAAGTGATGTTCAATAGAGGCTGAGTGTGTTGTGTTTTTAATATTTCTTTCAATTGTTGACATTACCGTACTGAGATGTAGTTCGTTTTATGGTAAATACTTGCGCTATGATTGTATAATTTTGTTTCCAATTTTGGTGATGTTGATGTATATATAAATAAACATAGTTCTCCCAGCTGCTCAGGTCGAGGCAGCAAAACAAGATAATGATTAAACAAAACGATCAGGGGGCCGTTAGGGCCAGAACCCGCCTTCGTTCCTAATTTATTGGCAATTTCAGGAAATTTTCTAATTGTCCAAGTATATTTTCCGTTTCAGTAAGTTTGTCTTGAGTTTTCCAGATCAAAGTTATGTGCTTTAACATAACAGTATTCAACGAAATTTTGACTTGTTGTTCCAATTGCACATATTTTGGCAGACTGGGTGTTTGGACAAGAACAATAATACCTCAATGTCAGACTAACAGTGTACAAGACATTTCAAATTACTTCAGTGCCTTATCGCTTGTGATCAGCTTGGTGATTATGCCGTTTTCCCTCATTGTCGCTCTATTTTGTGGCACACGATTCAGCAGGCATTTCAGAAGATGGTTTGATAGGGCCGCTGATTTGGTTGCGTTAATGAGAGTTCATCTCACCCGATTTATTTGAAGAGTTTGATTGAGAGTCGTACATTTACAAAGACAGATTAGAAGTGGAGATAGATGATTAGCTGTTGAGTACTTAACGTCAGTTTGTGTTGTTGGCAGCTATGAACATTTAATTTTGATTTCATGATACACAATAATTTGAGTTCGCTTCTAAGAAACTGGTAATGTGAGACGTGTATGCTTTTAAACTTTTCTTACTGCCGTTAAATGTTCCCGTTAACTGTAATGTTTATATAAGTGATTTTTAAATTACTCTGATGATATTTTATTTTTCACTTGCCGCAATTGCCATTGTTTTGTTGCTTTTACACTGGTAAAGCACGGTTCTAGGCGCAGTACAATTTTCGTTGCATGTGTCAAATAATTGTTTCACTGTTCTATTGCATGTTAGCCGCTTAAAGTTGTTCTATTGCATGATGTATGTTTTCACTTTGTTCAGTTTCAGCCGATCTCAGATGACAACGTGTTCTACTAAAGCTTCTCGGAAAAATGCAAGTTTACGGCCTGCAGAAATTATCGACTTGGCACGATCGGGGAAATTTGAAAGTTTGGGAACCGACCCACTGCCACAGAGATTAGAGTGGGTTTTCAAAACATCTTTTCCTTCGAGCAGCTTTTATTTACTTGGAGCAGCAGCCAATGTCGTTTATCGTTGGTAATCAGAGTTAACAGAGTTTTATAACGGCAGTGACTGTGATATAGATCAGTTTGTTAAACAATTCAATTGTCAACATCAAATGGGAAATTACGGTTCGGATTGTGGCTTTCCAGACTCTCGCACGACGCTGTCTTTTGAAATTCCCGCGGGACCCAAAGTTGTGTATCCGCCACACCCGAATCTCACTATTACCAGCGCAGCAAGCATTGCAAAGAGAGGAGAATAGTGTACTTTAGGACGTATCGAGTGGGCTGGCGGTGAGTCAATTGCGAAGGTCATTGGAGGGAGTCAGATGTGGTTGATTTGCAATGAAATTGAAGCTGGTGTTGAGCTGTACAAAACGTCTACCTATCCAATGCTTGCAGAATTCAATCAACGCGGAGTCGGTGATTTTGGGTCAGGGCCCTCGGGTAGTAAACGTGAACGCAAAACTCGTTATTTCTATATCACATAACAGAACCAGGTGATGTTATCGTGCAGCCAAGTTGCGCAGTTCATGCAGTTTTTAGTAGGAGAACTTCTTTGGGCTATTCTGACTGGTTATGAGGCGATTGGTACAGTATTTGACGGTGAGAGAGGAAGGAAAGTTATAAATCGTTTTTCTATTGGATTTGCGATGGCTTCAATTGCGAAAGAGTTAAATTTCATGGATTGGCGTACTTTCTCCGTTTGTTACTAATTAAAGATTATCATTCCTCTCTGTATGTTTCCTCTGCTTCATTTCCTAATTCTGTCGCTGAATCTAACGTAACAACCCATGTAAAGATATTCTATTTGTATGGTTATGATCTGACGAAGAGTTTGACTGAATCAAGCAGACGGCTGACGACTATCGAGAAAAGGGCAATAAATTTGCCAAATAGATCGAATAGCTTCAAATCGTCACTTACAGACGTTACTGACGAGGAGATTGGGCAATGGCCTTGCAGTGTTATCAGCATATTCGATCAATTTGCGGTAAGGAAAATATCTGCCCAGTATTAGGTATGTTATAAGTTAAATCTTGTGTCGCATTCATTATTTGTTCATATGACTTAAAAACACAGTGCACAGTTTTCTTGTTTACACTATACTATCGTGGGATGAGTGAGTTTTTGTGAGGCAGTTCTGTGTTGGAAAGTAATTGTATTCAGGAAAGTAATTTTTGCGCAATAAACGGGCCTTTGTTACAGCTGTGAATAATTTAGTTGAAAAAGGTGATATCTCGGCGAAAATTGATTTTTCATCAAATCTGGAACCATCAATCTATTGAGCAGATTCATAGGAAAGATCTGAACTTTCAAAAACAGTAATCCATCAGGTAGTTAAGATTAATGTGGCTTTTGAAATTTTGGGTGTATTTTCCAATATAATTGAAAAAGATTCTGTATCGATCTGGAGTTCTGTATGTCATTGCTGGCATAAGTTTCATTGTCAAAATAGAATCACATATATCTAAATTGATTTATGAGCACCTTGTTGTTGGGATCGGAATGTTGAATTTTGAGTTTCTGTGCCGTTTTACCTAATTTTACCCTGTTTTTGGGAGGTCGATTTACATAGGTTTTTGGTCTTTAGTACTTTTATTCATTTGGTCTCAAACTGGTCCCTAGGGCTCCTTTTTCGGGGCTCCAACTTTTCGCCATTTTCGAGGGTCACTTTCATGGTATCAGTTTTTGACCAATTTCTTTTAAAAATCGTTTTTCTTCAGCATAACGTAAACTACTCTCATTTTCGGTTCCTCAGAGTCATTGGCAACATATGTAGAAGCAATAGATGCACTTTGTTTCATCTAAAGTTGATTTTTGCTGTGGACATTGGAGATAAACCAAGTGCACATTCTACAATTTTTGTTATTTTCAAGAATTTGGCGCTGTTTTTAGGCGCTTCAAGACCTGATAATGCTCGTCAAATGGTTAATTGGCCATTGAACAATATCAGTTAGTGGCCGTGTTATAGTTGTATAGGTGAATTTTTACGGGAACATCCAAAAATACTTCAATAATTTTTAAAACACTTTTTTCAAAAAGTTGATTGAGACCACATCCAAATTTTGGTAAATTTATCGAACGTATGTTGTGTTCCAAAGTAACAAATAGTAGTGTGTGAAGAGCACCTGAGAGGTTATAATAAGTAGGTTTATCATAGTAGTTCTCTTTCGTGACCAGGTTGAAGATATATCGATTTAAAGTCGTATCATAAAATGAGAAGATGGAACCTATTGGTGGTTTGTGGGCGAATTCTTGACTTTTTAGCATTTCGGGGTAGTTATTGGCAATAAGCCAAGCAAAGCCTTTACGCATTTTCATATCACTTGATATGCAATGTGCAAAAGAGCGTATGGAGTTGAGAATATCACCTCTATGATGGAAGAATTTGGCTCTTGTTTTTCCAATTTCAATTACATTTGTTTGAAGTAGTTTGTTTTCTCTTTGACTGGCTTCTGGTTACCCGTCTCTTATCGGCAATTGAACCTCTTTGGTATCTCTCAATGATAGATCGGACTTGGTCTAATTTCGTTCTCTAGTTGGAGTTTGGTCCCTTCTTGATCTACGCGATGATTCTTTAATTATTTGGTGTTTTTGTTCTTTTGTTAAGATAGGTGGCTGTGTGGGAGATGCGGGCAGTCGTGGCATTTGTGAAGGTGAACCGTAGTGTGCTACAGGTTCTCATGATTCGAATTTTTGCACCCCTCGCATTTTTGCACAAGGTTAACTTTTGATTGCTTCGAGTACTTGGTGCCGGTTGTTGTTCTGTATCTTCTTCATCATTAGCTCTAACTCTCTTACTCGCAAGGGCTCCAGGGGGAGCTTTCAGGATACTGAAATTCTTCCGGTGTTTCAATACTCTCGGGGCTATCTGAGAGGCTGGTTCGGGGTGAATTTTTCGAATTTCTTGCCGAATTCATTAGTGAAGGTGTTCAGATTTCCGCTGGCGGTATTACTGGTAATGGCGGTATTACCGGCGCTATCGGAGGTACTGGTGCTACTAATGGCACTGCAGGGGCTCCATTTACAGGGAAAGTTACGCCGAGGCGTATTTGCGAGGGTTGAACTGTAACAGTCTTTAAACATGCGGTACTTTGCTCCTCCTATAATAAAATTGGAATATACTCATCAAATAATTCTGGCTCATTTCGGGTTGTTCTTCTCAAAGGATCCACTTCAAACTTTACAGGATCAATTTCCTGTATGTCTTCTGGTGGCTCTGTCAGTTTGATAGGTCTTAGTCTGATCCGGTGAAAACATTGAGTATAATTTGTTCCTGTTTTTCTATTAAAATAATTTGAATTTGTCAAGACTTTATCGACTCTATAGCGGTAGCCATGTTAATACTGCTTTCTGGTTAAAATTGTTTTGCCTTGTTAAACGAGGGTTTAGTAGTAAGCAATGTGAATACAATTTGAGCGGCTGTGCTTCAGCTTTTTGTTCATGGTAACTTCTGTATCGCTGGCAAGAATCTAAGTCTTTAATTATTTTCGCCAAATTTTCGAAGCATTGCGTCTTGTAGCTGCGAAACGTAATCTGAATTGACTGCAACTGCTTGTATTGCTCGTGTACAAAAACGGAGATCCAGGGGTTTAACAGGTTCAAGTCCATGAAAGAGTTGTCGGACAACAATTAATTGAAGAATAAGATGTAGTGTGTATAAAGGTTGCAAGCGGTACATACTTGTGCCAATCATTCCACTGTTCATTGGAAATGAGTTTTAGGATTCGTTTAAGTGCTGCGTGTGAGCGTTCCACTACTCCAATTGTCTGTGGTTGTTTCATCGTAGCAAGTTTGAGTTTAACTTCGAGTAACTTCGTTAATTCAGCCATTAGTTTTGAGGTGAAATTTGTTCCTAAATCACTCAGTAATGTACTAGGCAAGTAGCTATCGCGGAAGGAAATCTTCACAAGCTCTCTGGCAACTGTGTCGGCTCTACAATTTGTCAGGGGTACTGCAAACAAGTACTTCGTAAACACGTCAATTCCACTAAGAACGAATTTGTAAATTAGGCCTTTTTGTTCAACTAAGTCAATTTGCATCATTTCTCCGGGGAATGACTGTAGTGAAGATACAGGATGTAATGGTGGTTTCAGTTGCTTGTTCGTTGTTTGCTTGAGCTGTAAACATGTGATGCATTTTTTGATGAAATCGATGAAACGTTCAGTAAAACCGGGATAATAGAATCAGTTTCGGAATTTTTGAATTGTTCGAAGCATTCCCAAATGTCCTCCTGTTGTTGAGTTGTGTAGTCTATAGATTACTTCCTTCCAAAGATGCTTTGGCAGTCAGTACTGCTTGAAACCTATTTTTACCTGTGTCATCAAAGAATTGTCTGTATAATGTGTTGTTTTCAATTTCCGAACGGTCAAACTGTTTATTGTATTTCTTCAATCTTCGAGATGAATACTTCAAGTTGTTACTTAGACCGTTGCGTTTCTACTCAATTGCTTGCAAAATCTCCTCGTCTTTTGTTTGCTCACTCACCAAATCTATTATTTCTTCTCTTTCCGTCAGATCGTTCAAAAGATCCGCTTGGTTCGCATATAGTATTGCATTATTTTCCGCACGCTTCAACTTAAAGAGGCTGTTTATTTCATCTCATTTTTCTCGTTTTCATTCAACAAAAGCATCCTAAAGTCCGAGTTCCTGTAGTTGTGAAACGATGATAACTCCTGTCATCTCTGATTCAGGGATATTGCTCAATTGGTCGAGATTCGAAATGGAAACATCAAGTGATTCTGCTTCAGATTCAACATATATTTCACGGACTGGTACTTTGTCTGTTGATTTAAGAGACAGGATGGCTCCTTTATCCGTTTGTACACGTGAGAGAAAGTCTGCTGCATAGTTAGCTTTGCCAGGATTATGGGCAATAACTATGTTAAACGAAAGAACTCGGTCCAAAAAGTTCCATAGTGATGTAGGAATAGTTCTTGACTGGAAGAAATGCGTTAAACTCCGACTATCCGTGAGTACAATGACTGGATGGCTGGATGCCAAGGTGTAGTGAAAAAACCGGTCTAATGCAAAATAAAGTGCCAAGAATTCTTTGTAACAAGTTGAAAACTTCAGCTGTGCTGTCGTGAAAAGTTGTGATCCAAAAGATACTGGAGCATAGACTTTCTTTTCCTTTGACTGTTTTCCTGTCACCTGGTCTTCAACCATAAGCACAAATCCGGCTCCGTAGTAGCTTGCGTCACAGAGAAGGACATATTGTAGGCCAGGTTTAGATAATCTGAGCGTCATCTCTGTTGCTTCAAGTAAGTCTTTTTTCAGTTTCTAATGCCTTGTAATGTGTTTCTTTCGCTTCAAAATCGGCTCCTTTACGCAACAATTGATAAAATGGTATAAGCTTCTCTTCTAAATTTGGTATAAAATTTCTGAAGAACTAGGCGAAGCCAATTAGCTTTTTGACCTGCTTAGTTGTTCTCTGCATCGTGATCTTCTTCGAAAACTTTTTTGATTTTCACTGCTTGTGGGGATATTCCCTCATTTGTAATTGTACTTCCAGAAATTTCATTGACTGTGAGGCCAGTTCGCATTTTTCTGGTGACAACTTCAGTCCAGATCTCCAGATGCAATCGAAAACTGTGCTCCTAATAGCGTCCATGAATTGTGTGCATATACCAGCTGCTAAACAAGGGTCTAGATAATGGCGAATGAATGAACTAAAACCGATGACTGATTTGCTAAGTCCTTGAGCTAGAAATTTGTACGCGGAAGTTATTGGTGAGAAATTGAAAAGCTAAGAGTTGTACTGAGGTGTCGTCCGCCATCTGTACGCAATGATAAGCTTGTGAGCAGTCAAGTTTTTTGAACAATGTTTTTCCAGCAAAATGACTAGTTGCATCGGCCATTTTTGAGATTGCAAAGTTTGTGCTGTGATAGTCATTTCTAAGTAGGTTGTTGACTCTTCTCAGATCAATTAAAATTCGCAGTTTGCCTGACTCTTTTCTATGAGCAAATTATGGACTACTGTATTTAGACTGAGACAAAGTTGTAATAAGTCCATAGTAGTGCATCAATGCTAACTCAATATGCAGTTCGTCACGTAGCTGAATTGGGGTTGGTTGTCCTTGTACATATACATATCATGCTCTGGAGTTAGCTTAATTTTCAGTTCCGTATTGTATCCTACGTCAAATCGGTGTTTGGCGAAAATGTCGCTATATTCAATTAATAAGTGCTCGCATTCTTCCATTTGTTTCTGATTTAATGGTGAATTTTCCCAGTTTAATTTACTGAGAAATAAATTGCTGAATTTCTCATTACTTCGTGGATCAACCTTCTCCAACTTTTGGAAATTTAATATTTGCTCATAAATTTCTTGTTGTAACAACGGCAAATTACTTGGGTCCTCACAAGTTTCTGGTGTCGGAAACTATAGTTTACTATATTCCGGTGGAGGTCTTCTAGTTTGGCATGGTTTGTGTTGGGTAAAATCTTGGATAAGCTGGTTCAATTCCGCAAAACAATCATCTTTGTTTCTTGATTTTGCTAACGTTATCAATTGTGCGTCGATTTGTATCAATTGGTCGCCTTGCTCGGTTGAAAATATGGAGAATCTGCCAACCTCTGTTCGACTATTGATTGTGATAGGGTGTTCAGTCACGTTTAGAGCAGGGACGTACAATGCATTATTCTTTCCTACAGTACTTAGCGAAGAAGTTAGTGCAATCTCTGGTTCTTTTTCAAGAATTTCATTAGGAGTGATTACTCCACTTTTGTTCTCAAACTGATCGGTTTTATCTGATAGATAGCATTCCAGGAAGATTTGCTCGTTGGGCTGTATTGTGTGCTTTTTAATTGTGTAAATGGGAATCTTCTTGTCTTACGGCTTCTTGTCTTCTTTTTTCGTTTACATGCTTGACTTCACTCATTTGAACTGTCAGATCGGGGTATTGAATAAAGGCTTGTTTTGGGCTAATTGAAATATCGCGCTTGACAAAGAATGGATTGCTAAGGGTGACCGAGTTTGTTGAGGAAAGGACGAGAAAGTCTTCAACAAATTCTCGAGTTCAAATTTAATTTCGGCCTGTTTCTCTATTCTGACTAGTTGTCCTGAAGCCATTTTGCTGAAATACAATCTGGTTGCTTCAATTTGACTGCGTTCTTGTCAATTTCAGAAGTAATCTGTTGCTTATGACGTTGGTACAAGCGCCGGTGTCAATTAGTGCTCGACGGCTTATTCCGTTATTAAATTTAGTTTTGACATAGGGGAGAAGGGATGATCTCATATTTGAGTTTCTATTGTAAAGATTAAATAGTTTGCTAGACTGTTCTATAGATTTGGGGGGATTGTTTGCGACTTTTGGGCGTTAAGGGTGGCTTTATTAAATTTTTGATTCGCGGTTAAACGGAAATGAAGTTCCTCTGTTATTAGTTCTACCTCTCTAACATTGACTAGATCGGTGATTTGGGTAACCACATATATAACAGACGGTACCGCTAAATCTAGTCACAGGCATATATGGGCTGGTGGGCATTCGAAATTGTGACGGTAATTTTTCAAGGGTAAAACACTTGAGCGTTAGTGTTCGGGAATCGCGGTCTCTGGTTTCTGTTAGAGAAGTTTCGGCCTCTAAAGTTGTTTCCCCTGTAAAGGTTACGATAATTTTGGCTCGCGTAGTTACTTCTAGGCTTGTATGGGGCTGCAGAGAGTTGCTCATTTCTATTAAATGACTGGTTGGGGGACTAAGTGACTTCTCTCTGTGTTGTTTCTATCAGTGCCGCCGTGATGCAGAGGTCAGTTACTTGCGTGGCTGGTTGTTGTTCCATCAATTTTGATCTCAGCCATCCAGGCATTGCTTTAATGAAAATTCGCTTCACTAGCTTGTTTTTGTTGCCCTTTGCTGCTTGTAATCTAGCAGCTCGTGCGGCTGTTTCTCCATCAAAACGTGCGTGCTCTGCTCTATCACCTGCTCCTCCATCTCCTGGAAGCGCTAATGCTGCAACTGCTGGCAGATTTGGCGTTGGGTAGGCACTCTGAGCCTTTGTTTGTAAGTCCACTAGGAAGTTCTCGGGCTGTATGATTTTGGGTCAAATTAGCTGTTCTAATTTAAGGACATGAATTTCTTGAAGATCTTGATCCGCGAAGTGGTCCCTAAGTGCTGTGAGGCTTAAATCAAGATCATTTCTGGTTGCTTCGGGCAACGTTTGAAAGTATTGTAACGCGGCGTCTCGGAGGTGGAGTTGTAGAAAGTTCGATGGCTGGTTATTGGGGATTGCTGCAACACCGATGAAACCTCGGAAAAGGTGCTCGAATTGGTAGAAACTTTCGGCTCCGCTATAGGGTTCTACTGTTATTTGGGCGTTAGCGGCCATCTTAGTTTCTTATTATCTTGAAACTGAACTGAACGAAATTGAAGATAAAAATCTGAATGGGTTGGGAATGCAATTATTCAGAAATTACGATGAGGGAAGTTTCAAAAATCATCTAAATCGATAGCATAGCTATGGGTCATGAGATGTCTAACTTTAGAAAAATCACGGGCTTTTTGTAGCAAGTTTTTGGGTGTAAATATTAATAGGGCACGTTTATCAATAGCATTTTGAGTTAGGAGCACGATTTGTTTTGTTTTGTCAGAACCAAAGGCACTAATAACTGTTGAAGTAATAAGATTGTTAGTTTGGGGGCTAATGAATTGTATGTAGTTACAGTCTACATATTTCACAAAGTGATTTGAATAGCGGCTGTTATTAACAGCAGGGAGTATTTGGGTATTGCATAAATCTTGGGAAGGCATTTCAATTTAGCACCAAAATTTGCGTATTCTAACTCTAGTTTCCTGGTTACCTCGATTGTATTACCAATTGAGCAATATCACTGTCTCTCATTCTGTGAGAGTATGTCTCTGTGTGCTGTCACTCTGTCATTGGGCGCCACCTCTCTTTTAGGCTCCAATCTCTGAAGCATTGACTATTGATAAATGGATGGAAAACTAATGGCGCTGTCTGTCATAAGGAGGTAGGTGAAGAGCGCTGTGATCAGATAATAAGAAAAGATGAAGAAGATTAAAAAAATGCAGTAAAATATACGCAAAGTTTGTTGAGAGACATCGATATTGGGTGGATTATAAAGTATTAATTTTAGTTAGAATCTCCGCTTTCGAATATTATTTGATATTTCAGGCTTTCCAAGTCGAGATGCATTTCCCTTTTAATGTGCTTAATTACTGATTTGAAATCATACTGATTGTCTAATGATACTATTGCAATGAGCCTGTCTCTGTAGTCTTCTGTAAACCCAACAATAAAAATAGTGAGCACTTTGTCTTCAAGAAAGATAGAGTATGTTTCTGCGGAGGTATTTCCGATGTTGGGACTTCCGTAGGAAAAGAGTGTTAAATCAAATTTAAGCAGTTGTCTAACTTCATCTGAATCAAACAAATAAGTAAATAATGTTTTGAATAACAGTGGCATCCCAAAAATGGGAAAATTTAAAAGCTAAACACTTTTTGGAAGGAGGTAATTGAAAAAGCTTTCTACACTCCTGTCACCATGTAATATGCCTTTGTGCTAGCTATATTGTTGGATTAGATTTGTGGAAGTAATGTTTCTCGCTAATTTAATTAACTACTTAGTAGCATAGCTGTTGCCGCTTAAATTATTCTTTTCGCGTGATTAATTGTTCAGGGCCTGGGCTGTTTTAATTTTGCTTCGGAGCAGCGCCGACAGCTATAAGTTTTGTCACTAAAGAAAAAGATTTCAATCTAAGAATGAACTATTTGACTGCTGAATTTCAACTTGAGAATTATGGTTCTGTGTCTCTGATTAATACTCCTTAAGACCTGAGGGCCGTATTTACATTTGAGTAATCACTTATACAAATACATCAAGATTAACTCAAGATCAATAGAACTTCTGGTGCGTGCTGACACGAGCCGGGCAAATAAGATGAACATAGTAAAGTGTACATTGTAAATATAAATACAGGTTAGCACTATCACAAATTCCTCTGTTATGGGTAAATCAATTAACAAAAGATAATCAAATGGTTTTTAGAACAAATATACTTGAGAAAGTTTACAGGATACTAATAAAGTAAATATACATTTTCTCATCTTAATAAGGTAGAAAAATGAAGTCTATATATGGCCTCGAGATTATAGCAAATATAGCACGAAATAAGGCGATCAGTGAAAATGCGGGAAGATATATCCATTACTATGTAAAACGTACTTTAGGACGTTACAGCTATTTGTTTTAAAATCTTACAGATGGATAAACAGCTTAAAGAAATTGCTGTTTTTGAATATTTCCAAAACCGTAATTCCCAACAGATAATAAGAAATTTCTCTAAATTTTTAGATTTCTGACAGCAGTTTTGGTAATCGGTGAATTATTAATATTCAATAAGATTTACATTTCAGCCTGGTCACTTCTTGAAAATTTTTTTGAAGAAAGAATGTCAACTCAAAATTTAAAAAATTTGTTACACTTTTCAGAAAAACTCTTCGTCATTTCACAATAAAAAAACAATAAATTTTTCAATTGAAAGAAACCATCAAACACTAGAAAAACCATATAGAAGAACAATTTCAAAAAACAGATGTCAAAATTCATTTCCTTCTAACTTTCAAAAAATTGAGATTAGTTTGAACAATTTTCTCCGACACTATAGAGAAAAAACGAAAAAAAAATGAAATCAAATGACAAAAAACTTTTTCTATCTTTATTTTTCATTAATGAGTTTTGTTGATTTATTACTCATTAGCTGAAACCGTTTTTTTTTTTTACGTTTCCGAAGAGCTGGTCAAAAAAACTCGAGAAATTTAGAAAAGAAACCAATTTTATGCTTTTAGTTTTACATTACAAGTACATCGTTGCTATTTTGAGGGCTCTAAGTTGCCTGACGTCTTTTGAACAGTAGAAGGACATTTTTCGTAGGCTACATTTAATTAGCAGAAAATAGAAGGGACAAAAAAGTTTAAAAAATTTTGTTTTTTAAGAAAACTTTTTTTTGAAATTTTTGATCCAATAGTTTACATCGTTAATTAATAGGCTTGAAAGTGTAACGCATTACTCGAAACAATCAAAACTCCATATAGACTAGAAAAATTTAGTGCAAATTTCTCGTTTGCACTTAGCTATAATTTCCATGCGATCTCCTAACCCCTCCACCTCCACTCCTGGGTATTCTAGGAATTCCTAGGTACTTTGCAGGCAAATTTACCTAGAATTGCAGGTAGTTTAGATTGCTTGCAGGTAGTTTCTAGGTAAGTTGCATTAAAGAACAATTTACTTGCAAATTCTGGGTAAAATTACCTGCATTTTATAATCAATTTACCTGCAATTTTTTGGAGTGTGATGTTTTCTCCTTTCAAAATTTTCTTCGAAACTTTAAAGTCTCCCCTTTTACAAAAAAAATCTGGAAA
Source organism: Convolutriloba macropyga (assembly GCF_964194025.1). Classification (NCBI taxonomy): domain Eukaryota; kingdom Metazoa; phylum Xenacoelomorpha; order Acoela; family Convolutidae; genus Convolutriloba; species Convolutriloba macropyga. The sequence continues at coordinate 56,552,357 of NC_134471.1, read as the reverse complement.
AACAATTTGTTTCGAATAAAACAAACTTAGGTCCTGAAAGACACAAAATTATGTTTTTCTATTTCACAGCGATACGTAATGAAGAATAAAAACAGCCTCGAAAATATATTCCCATTTTGAAAAAATGTTGGAACAATAATAAAAGAATAAATAGCCCATCATAGAAATAATTTTTAACTCATCAATTCATCAACTTATAATATCTCAAACCAATAATAAATCATATTCAAACCAATAATGAATCATATCTAAAATCCTAAATGGAAAACCATTGAGGTATTCAGAGGTTGAAATACAATAATGTACGGGAAAAAAACATAGTTTAACACGCTGACTGTGAAATTAGTTTTATGCTAAAAAGAAAGAACTACGAACCTTGTCACGCGGAAAGGCATTACTAGCCAACTCAAAATAACATTAACTATGAACTCCATCTCATTTTCATGAATCTAATTATCAATTTTTACAAATGATCCAACACTCAAAACAATCTTTTTTCCTTTGTTACTCTTTCTTATTCTGAAATAGGAGTGGCGTCAACAGCAGCTTTTGCAATCATATCTCCTAAACTGTGTACTTTCATGTAATGATTTTTCAATTTCGGTTTATCAGGAGTCGCAAAATCACAAGTTGAACATTTGTATGAAGGCAGATGATCTCCGTGCCTCCCACGCGTGTGTTTGTGCATGTTGCCATTATCGTTTGTTCTGTAGGTACAGATAGTGCACATATACGTCTTGGCGCCGTCCAATACGCACGAAACAAACATTTGTTTAGTCGGTTTTGCTTCATTGGACGTGTAAGTCATTCGATTCATAGAAATTGCTGCCTTTTTGGACAAATTGGTTCTGCTCTGATCAACAATTGATCTTTTCAAATTGTTTGCATTCGGTAAGGGCAGTTGATAAACAAACTTGTTCTTGACTGCTGAATTAGCTAAGCACACGTATCCGACTCGATGTGGAACATTGATATCGGAATTTGATTGGCTGAAATCGCACTCAGACAACTGCAAACAGAGCAATGAGCAGGTGGCCAGCTTTTCAAAGTAAAGACTGTTCAGATTAAATGCCACTTCGAAAGCCTCCATGGCCTTAACGAATAGCTGATCAGATATCTGAAGTAATCAAATTGCAGTTTTACATATACTTTTATAACAAAGGAGGTCACATAACAGCTGTTACATGATTTCCCTTCTCGGATCACTCGGTCACCTTCAACATTAAAGACTACCATGTACTTATTGACAGACTAGCAGGTCCATGAAAAAGTTTTTTAAAAAATACACAATTATTCGCATGACGAGCCGCAGAAAATTTGAGTAATTGAAAAAAAAAATTAAAAATGATGAAATTCAACAATATACCAAAAATGCAAATTTTTTGCACATAATAATAATAAATTGTTTTCAAGTAAGTTGGCATTGCTGTACAAACTAGGCCGCACAGAACCGCCACTTACTTGATAGGTCATCAAAAGTTCCGATGGTCCTCGTCAAGTGATGCCAGTAGCAGTACTAAGAAACTTTAAAAGACAGATTGTCAGATGCTAAAGATGCTAAGGATTTGAAATGATCGGCTCAAAATATTAACGAAACTATTTGTTGGTTATTGCTAATGTAATTGTCTCTAAAACTATACTGATAACGTTTCAATTCTTTTTTACTCAAGATTTGTACTTCTGAAATGAAATTGGGGTTAAATTTTAATATAACATTTAACAATTTTCTTATTCTTACTCCTAGTCGTTTAGGGCTAAGTCCACTAACCGCGTTTGTACTTTTTAACTGACGGGATGATGTTCTTTTTAACTCAACTGACTCTATTTATTTCTTTGTTATAAGAAATTTTAGACTATTTATTTCGCATTCTGATCTAAGTATCTCTGTTAGTTTTTTAAACAGTTCAAAAACGTGCAAATCTTTGATCGAATGCATTTTATACTTTTCTCGATTTTGCAGTTTTGATTCCGTTTTTCTCTTTTAAAAATGAGTCTGGCAATTTGTTTTACTTTTGCTTCTAGAGGCTGAAGTGTTGTCTTGCTACTGGTTCCGTAGACTAAAACACCATAATTTAGTATTGGTTGTACGTACACTTTATATGTTACAAGAAGCTGTGCAGTTGTTAAAATTGATCTCAATTTATAAAACAATCCAGAAAATTTGGTTAGTTTCGCACATAATTCGAGGATATGCCGATTAAAATTAAGTTTTTCGTCAATATGTACTCCTAAGTATTTTAAAGACGTTTTTTGACAGATCGCATCATTCTGCAAAATTATCTCTTGTTGAGAAGATTTTCTGATTGCGTTCAAATTCACAAGATGCGTTTTTTCTAAATTGAGTGTCAGTTTGTTTTGCAAAAAATAGTCGGCTACAGATTCTAATGACTTCTCAAATTTTTCTTTACTTGAATACACATTTTGCTTCAAAACAGCGTCATCAGCAAACAAAATTGCAGTTGAGTCACCGCAGAACTCCTGAATATCATTTATATAAACTAGAAAGAGCAGTGGTCCTAGCACCGAGCCCTGCGGCACTCCATATTCTATTGTTAAGAATTCCGACCTAAATTCAACCGATTTGACACATTGTTGTCTGTCACTCAGATAAGATTTCAGTAATTTATGTACAGGTCCTCTCATTCCTATGTTTTCTAGCTTTTCAAGGAGCAAATTTTGTTCAATTGTATCAAATGCTTTCTTCAGATCTATGAAGACAGCCTTCACTTCTTTAAATCCATTTTCCCAGTCTTCTCTGATTCCCTCGAGGAAATTAACTAATGCATCAGTAGTTCCTCTTTTTTGTCGAAACCCAAATTGATTTTTAATAAGCAAATCGTATTTCTCGAGGAATGCGATCATTCGATCACAGAGTAATTTTCTAGTATTTTTCCAATCGTTGGTAATAAACTAATTGGCCTGTATTTCTGAGCTTCGTAAGCATTCCCGCACTTATGTATAGGAATTACTACTGCTTTTTTCAAACATTTTGGGAAAGTTCCTTTTTCGAAACACTTATTGACTAGAAACGTCAATGTAGGAACTATAGCATATTCTATTTTTTTAAGTATAAAGTTGTTGAGACCGTCACAATCAGTGCTATATTTATTTTTCAATTTTTTAATGACTAGTGATATTTCGGCTTCATTTGCTGAGGTCAAAAACATGCTGTTTAAAGTTCTTTTTTGTCTTCCGTTTTTTCCAGGATCAATTAATTTATTTGATAAAATTTTTCCGATAGTTGTGAAGTAAATGTTGAAACCTTCAACCTGTTTCTCTGACAACTCTTCTTGTTCTTTTCGCGTATTTCCACTCAATGTTCTCATTGTATTAAAAAAGCTACTGGAATTCTTTTGTGCGTTTCTGTGCAACATTTTCTGATAATAGATTCTATTGTTTTCTTTTATTTTCTTTCTCAGCTTATTCCTGATTTTATTGAACTTCTCCTTGTTTGTATTATTTTTGTGTCTCAAGAACGTCTGGAATAAGCTCTGTTTTTTTGCTGCTAAATATTTTATACTGTTGTCAATCCAATTTGGTTGCTGAGAAGGTTTTGATTTTTTCAATGGAATGTAATTGTCAACTTCCTCAATGATAGCCTCTTGAAACTTTTCAAAAGCAAGATCACAATCCAAAGCAAAAAAGTGCGACATAAGTCTGCCTAATTTGTCTCTTGTTTTAAAAACCATTTTTTCTAAAATTAAGTGGTTTTCAAGAGCCGTCCAATCCCTGTAAACTTTGTTTTTCAGTAGTACAGTCTTTTCCACGTAGTCAGAGAACACGATTTGGACAGTATAGTGATCCGTTACAGCTGACTTGATGATTTCAATTTCTACTGTCTTCGAGCAGTAAACTACGTCAATATTAGTTCTCGACTTTGCGCTTTCTCTAGTATACCCAACCATTTCTTTTCGGAAGCGATGATAGATAACCAATTGTTGATCAGTGAGCTGAATAAAACCCATAAGCAAGTAGGAAGGGCTTTTAAAAAGCTGCTTGTTTGATCCGGGAAAATGGAAAATGTAATAAAGGTGAGACAAAATGAGCAGAAGGTTTTCAACTTAATTTCACATTTTTCTCTTCTTGAGAATAAGCAATTAAAAGAGTTGTGTGTTAAAACTCTGATATTCTAGGGTCCAAAATGACTACAGATCAAACTTTGTGATTATTGACAAGATATCTTTAACAAACGCTAGAATGAACTGTTGATATTAAATCTATTATAAAAACTTCGAAAACCTCCTTTAACAATATTTTAACTTGGAAACGGTGAAAAACATTTGGAACGTATTTTTTGTTCAGGGACAATTAAAATTTTAATAATCATGGACTTAGATTAGACAAATTTAGTTTAGACAGGACAAAACAATTGTTGATACAAAAAATCAGAAGTAGTAGTTTTTGTATTTTCTTATATTTGAACCCTGAAGAGTCAAGATACTCAGATATTTTAGATAAACCGACACACCTTTAAAAAACAAAAACTTTTAAAAGTTCAGTGAAGACATCAACCGCTGAGGTAAAAACTTTAAATGTTTCTTCCATGGCAATGAAGTAGCCCCCAATGTTAAATAGGAACAAAATGGTACACCAAACTGTTGCATTTCAAGAACATTTTTGTAAAAAGTGCCCAATGAACAGTTTGGCAAAAAATATCTACAGAGCGGGATGCGTTTACAGACGCTTCTAGTACTCATATTGTTTTTATTCGACTAGTTCATGGCTCAACCAGAATCACCTTTGCCATCCTGTCTTAGAGTTGTTGCCAAAATCTGCAGACGGCAGAACTTGAAAAAAGGCAGAGTGAAGTTTGGCCACCGAATGTAAATGAGATATTTTGACTATGAGAGAGTTTGAGATATTTGTAACGAATTGACTTCTAAGGAATTGGGTGGAAAATGCAACAGGACGGAAAAGGTCAGTTCACCCTGGCAGCTGTTACTTTTCATCGATTACCCTATAACAATATAACAGTTGGTTCTCAGAGATCTGAATACGGGCGAACTAAGAAAAAACTTTGTAGACAAAGAGACTTCGCGTCATTGATGTCGACGGTCTTGAAGAGATCATTAGAAAAACTATAAAAATTCTCTTTGATCGCCCACTAATCGGAACTACTATTTGGCATAAAAATAGCGAAAAACTAAAAAGCAAATTTAAAGCCGGCTGAAAACAGATGAAATATAAAACAATACCAAGCAAAGTGAGAGAAATGATCTACGAAAACAATTCGAGAATAGTTGAATGCAAATGTTCACGTTTCGTATATCTTTACAATTACCTCAAATTTCGTTCGCGAGATTAATCATTGGTTCACGCAGTTCATCATAGAATTTTTCAATTAAAATTTACAAAAAATGTGAGTAACAGTTAACATTGACAGAATGGGGTCGCAATTACGTGCCCACGAAAGTGAATATTTTGGATGAGAAAATTTGTTATAAAAACTTGAAATTTGCTTAAAAAATAGGTTTTCCACTAAAACCCGACTTTCAATTTTTGCAATAACGTTGTTCCCTTGCCTGATCCTAATGTCGGAATAAATTTTGCGAAAAATTATTTGCACCCAAAAAAATTTGTGAACGGGGTTCTATTTAATCAGGTTCTCATTTCGGGCAGACTTCAGTTGGTATGTATACATAAACTGCATACCGCAAAAAAAAACTTGCAAGAACAGCTCAAATTCAGCACAACATTCTAAGAGTAGATCAGAGTTTAGACCTATTCGTTATCTCCAAGACTTTCCAACAAAACAGTTTTGACTAGAAGAACTTGATCCACTTAGCACCTGTTAAAGTATTCACCAGCTTATTATTAAAGTTGACAAAGAAAGTTAGGATAAACAATATTCACATAGTGGGTTTCGTGATAGTTTGCAAAACAATGAAATTGAAAAGAACTATCGAGTGCTGCTCGAAAAACTAAAAAAATATCCGATAGAGAGGACAAACAAATAAGAACAAAAAAATGGCACAAGGAGAGAGAGAGAGAGAGAGAGAGAGAGAGAGAGAGAGAGAGAGCGAGAGAGATGGAATCAAAGAGTCCAGATAGAACACCGGAGAGGGTCACAGAAAAACGGACAAACAAAGAGCTGAGGTGAGAGTGGCAAAAAGGGAGCGGAGTACTGAGGAAAATAGGAAATATTTGCAGGTAAACAAGAAGAAAAAAATTATTTTACAAGAAAGGAACGAACGGATGAAAAAAGGATAGAGGGCCACAGTTTCGAGGGAGTAAAGAAAAGCAAGAGTTAAGGAAGAAGAACACAGATCAGAATGCAAGAGTAGCCAATAGCCAAAGCAGGCAAAAAAACAACTAGAAACGTCAATCAAAACCAATTGAAGAGGATAGGGAGAACAGAAAAAAAGTTAAATAAAACACAAGAAGAGACAAAGCAAATAAAAAACTGGGAAAAAAAGAACGAAGATAACCAGAATAAACAGAACAAAAAGGGAGAGAGTCAGAGGAAAATCAGTTGAAGCACAAAAAGCTCAGAGAAGTTTTCGAAAGTTCAAAAAATATCAAATGGAGAAAGATTGCTACAGAAAAACCAAAAAAGAGAAGAATAGCGCACACCAGAGCAAAAATTTGTGGTTCTACTTAATTAGGTCCACAATTCGGGCAGGCTTCAGTTGGTATGTAAATATAAACTGCAGATTGAAAAAAAACTGCATAAACAGCTGACATTCAGCACAATATTATAAGAGTAGATCAGAGTGTAGTGCTATTTGTTATTTCCGAGACTTTCCAAGATAAAAGTTTTAACTAGAAATATACTTGATCCACTTAGCACCTGTTAAAGTATTCACACACTTGTTAACTTGCAAGATCAGCTCAAATTCAGCACAATATTCTAAGAGTAGATCAGAGTTTAGAGCTATTCGTTATCTCCAAGATTTTCCAACAAAACAGTTTTGACTAGAATAACTTGATCCACTTAGCACCTGTTAAAGTATTCAGACGCTTATTATTAAAGCTGACAAAGAAAGTTAGGATATACAATTTTCACATAGTGGGTTTCGTGATATTTTGCAAAACAATGAAATTGAAAAGAACTATCGAGTGCTGCTCGAAAAACTAAAAAAATATCCGATAGAGAGGACAAACAAATAAGAACAAAAAAATGGCACAAGGAGAGAGAGAGAGAGAGAGAGAGAGAGATTGAATCAAGGAGTCCAGATAGAACACCGGAGAGCGTCACAGAAAAACGGACAAACACAGAGCTGAGGTGAGAGTGGCAAGAAAGGAGCGGAGTACTGAGGAAAATAGGAAATATTTGCAGGTAAACAAGAAAAAAAATATTTTACAAGAAAGGAACGAACGGATGAAAGGATAGAGGGCCACAGTTTCGAAAAGTAAATGAAAAGCAAGAGCTAAGGAAGAAGAACACAGATCAGAATGCAAGAGTAGCCAATAGCCAAAGCAGGCAAAAAAAACAACTAGAAACGTTAATCAAAACCAATTGAAGAGGATAGGGAGAACAGAAAAAAAGTTAAATAAAACAAAAGAAGAGACAAAGCAAAAAAAACTGGGGAAAAAAAGAACGAAGATAACCAGAATAAACAGAACAAAAAGGGAGAGAGTCAGAGGAAAATCAGTTGAAGAACAAAAAGCTCAGAGAAGTTTTTGAAAGTTCAAAAAATATCAAATGGAGAAAGATTGCTACAGAAAAACCAAAAAAGAGAAGAATAGCGCACACCAGAGCAAAAATTTGTGGTTCTACTTAATTAGGTCCACAATTCGGGCAGGCTTCAGTTGGTATGTAAATATAAACTGCAGATTGAAAAAAAACTGCATAAACAGCTGACATTCAGCACAATATTATAAGAGTAGATCAGAGTGTAGTGCTATTTGTTATTTCCGAGACTTTCCAAGATAAAAGTTTTAACTAGAAATATACTTGATCCACTTAGCACCTGTTAAAGTATTCACACACTTGTTAACTTGCAAGAACAGCTCAAATTCAGCACAATATTCTAAGAGTAGATCAGAGTTTAGAGCTATTCGCTATCTCCAAGATTTTCCAACAAAACAGTTTTGACTAGAATTACTTGATCCACTTAGCACCTGTTAAAGTATTCACACGCTTATTATTAAAGCTGACAAAGAAATTTAGGATATACAATATTCACATAGTGGGTTTCGTGATATTTTGCAAAACAATGAAATTGAAAAGAACTATCGAGTGCTGCTCGAAAAACTAAAAAAATATCCGATAGAGAGGACAAACAAATAAGAACAAAAAATGGCACAAGGAGAGAGAGAGAGAGAGAGAGAGAGAGAGAGAGAGATTGAATCAAGGAGTCCAGATAGAACGACGGAGAGCGTCACAGAAAAACGGACAAACAAAGAGCTGAGGTGAGAGTGGCAAAAAAGGAGCGGAGTACTGAGGAAAATAGGAAATAATTGCAGGTAAACAAGAAAAAAAATATTTTACAAGAAAGGAACGAACAGATGAAAGGATAGAGGGCCACAGTTTCGAGGGAGTAAATGAAAAGCAAGAGTTAAGGAAGAAGAACACAGATCAGAATGCAAGAGTAGCCAATAGCCAAAGCAGGCAAAAAAACAACTAGAAACGTTAATCAAAACCAATTGAAGAGGATAGGGAGAACAGAAAAAAAGTTAAATAAAACACAAGAAGAGACAAAGCAAATAAAAAACTGGGAAAAAAAGAACGAAGATAACCAGAATAAACAGAACAAAAAGGGAGAGAGTCAGAGGAATATCAGTTGAAGAACAAAAAGCTCAGAGAAGTTTTTGAAAGTTCAAAAAATATCAAATGGAGAAAGATTGCTACAGAAAAACCAAAAAAGAGAAGAATAGCGCACACCAGAGCAAAAATTTGTGGTTCTACTTAATTAGGTCTACAATTCGGGCAGGCTTCAGTTGGTATGTAAATATAAACTGCAGATTGAAAAAAAAAACTGCATAAACAGCTGACATTCAGCACAATATTATAAGAGTAGATCAGAGTGTAGTGCTATTTGTTATTTCCGAGACTTTCCAAGATAAAAGTTTTAACTAGAATAATACTTGATCCACTTAGCACCTGTTAAAGTATTCACACACTTGTTAACTTGCAAGAACAGTTCAAATTCAGCACAATATTCTAAGAGTAGATCAAAGTTTAGAGCTATTCGTTATCTCCAAGATTTTCCAACAAAACAGTTTTGACTAGAATAACTTGATCCACTTAGCACCTGTTAAAGTATTCACACGCTTTTTATTAAAGTTGACAAAGAAAGTTAGGATATACAATATTCACATAGTGGGTTTCGTGATATTTTGCAAAACAATGAAATTGAAAAGAACTATCGAGTGCTGCTCGAAAAACTAAAAAAATATCCGATAGAGAGGACAAACAAATAAGAACAAAAAAATGGCACAAGGAGAGAGAGAGAGATTGAATCAAGGAGTCCAGATAGAACACCGGAGAGCGTCACAGAAAAACGGACAAACAAAGAGCTGAGGTGAGAGTGGCAAAAAAGGAGCGGAGTACTGAGGAAAATAGGAAATATTTGCAGGTAAACAAGAAAAAAATTATTTTACAAGAAAGGAACGAACGGATGAAAAAAGGATAGAGGGCCACAGTTTCGAGGGAGTAAATGAAAAGCAAGAGTTAAGGAAGAAGAACACAGATCAGAATGCAAGAGTAGCCAATAGCCAAAGCAGGCAAAAAAAAACAACTAGAAACGTCAATCAAAACCAATTGAAGAGGATAGGGAGAACAGAAAAAAAGTTAAATAAAACACAAGAAGAGACAAAGCAAGTTAAAAAACTGGGAAAAAATAACGAAGATAACCAGAATAAACAGAACAAAAAGGGAGAGAGTCAGAGGAAAAGAAGGACGTCACGCTTACATTCAAAAACCAGAAGCCACTGAGAAATTTAAGGCGAAATGCTTCATGGTTAACAACCAGAGCTGCTCAATTGAAAAACACTACTGGTACATCAATAGCCTCCACTCATCACTTCTTCGCTTTAAAGCACTTGTATAAAAACTGGTTGATTCACCAAATGAACCAAAATTCAATTCAGATAAAAACAACTAACAACACCATTGTCATAACCTTATCTGTTGTAGAATCTTACCCTTATTTCTCAGTTAATTTACAATTTAGCATAATCACTACTGAGGTCCTTAACTTTTTATAGTGCATCTTTTGCTTTCAACTTTTCAGCCATTGAACCTTTTTGCACTGGCAGTTTTTGGAACTTCTGCCTTTTTCTGAGTTTTCGGTCATTGAACTTATTGCAGCACCGCTTTTCCGATCAGTAATTCTCCGAAACTTAACTTTTTCTATAATTAACTTTTTTCACAATGCTTTATTTCGGTCACCGCCCTCTAAATTCTCCTAACTATGTAGCTCGAGAAATCTTAAACAAGCTCTCCAATGGCTCCTAAAAATATGCATCGATCGTCCCGTAAACGTGGTGTTCAGACGACCCTTAAACATGCATTTTCTGTTTTTTGATGCCATACAAATAATATACAGGATTCAAAATAGGAGTCCGTGCAAATAGTTGATGAACACAAAGCGAAAAAATGTGAACAAACTTTGATTTCGTGACATCTTTCTCATCACTGTGAAACATGGATGTTCACAAATTTTACGTCGTATTATTTGGCAAGAAAACGTTTTTGTAGTATGTGAATTTGATATGTAAGGCAGCCCAGAGCACTAGTTTAAATGACCAATGGTGTAGAAAAATTTTCCCAAATTTGATAAAAAACTTGGAGTAATATTGCGTCAAAAAATGAACTTGATAAATTTAACAGTTGCTAAATTGTTTTACGTTCAGTATATTTCAGAACTATTACCTTATCATCCGTCAATAAAGTATTACAGTGCACGAAAGAAACAAAAGTTGTCATTTTGAGACATTTTGTGGTTGTACTTCCAGCGGATCGTCAGGAACAACGAAGTAACGCTATCTCAGCACTTGTTAACTTTCTTGACTTCAGTTTCAAAAAAATGTCTAGCTTGACCACCGAGATTAACAACGAGATTAAAACATTAAACAAGGAGGCGCGGTAATGTGCGTTCGCATATGATGTTCCGACCCAGCCCATCCACGTTTTGATTTAATAGTCTACCAAATGAGGAAGAGAAATAAAAGGTCCAAAAAATCAAATATCTTTCAACAAACAATTAACAGAAAAAATAAAGCTGGATTAGAGAGCCGATGAGACTTGCCATCAGTGAGAGTACTGGAAAAGACACACAAAAACAAATAATAGCAAACCTTAATTACAACTATAACTCGATTACTTCATTTAAAAAACAGAAAATCACAAAATATGAAAAGAATCCTATAAAACCCAACCTAGACAAATCAACCTGTACTTCATTAGATGTTCATTGGATAAGATATAAGACCTCTCAATAATGCGACTCGGTGACAGGCCGACAAAGAGGCGCAAAAAGGACAGAGTTAAAAAATACGTCTCTTTTTAAAAAAACTAATTTGAAATCGGTTGAAACCACTTCGTATCAACTCGGCTCTTTAGGAAGGCCAATTTATACTTCATAGGAAGCAATTGAGACTTGTCATTATCCGTAATATGTCGGACGACTGCAAAAATAACAGAAAAACGAAACAAAAAAGAATATGCTTTAAAGAATATGCCCACCTACAGCTCTTTAAGTACCCTATTGACTCTTTAATAAATAAAACGTAGTCATGGGGCTGCGAAAATAATGACAAATGAATCCAAAACAAAAAAAATTATTTAAAGTTTTCGAAAATACATTGTCAAAGCCATAAAAACTATGAGCTTTTCTATGAAGACAAAATATACTTTCACATGGCCTTACTTTGTTGTAAAAAAGACCTGTCCCTGATTGAGACCTGATTTGAAATAATTCTTGTCATAACTCAACATAAAAAAACAAAACTGCGAAAAATATTTTGGAAAATACCGCGCCCTAATATAATCCAAATGATTACTGATTGTAAGAGTCCATGATGAGTTCAAACCTAGCCCTAATTTTTCTCAGCGTCCAACAAAAACAAATAATGATCCCATATGTTTGCAAAATAGATCAATTAGCAAATGAAATATTTCAATAAACCACAAATAAACTATGCATTGTACAATTATTCGGTTTATTTTTCGAAAAATCGGCAAACTTTAATTCCAGAAAACTCCTAAAGAAAGCGAATGTACAGCTATCCTTTTGAAGTTTTCAATGATTTTGACAGCAGATGTTAGGTCTCTAACTCCTACAAAATTAAACGAAGTAGGAAACGAAAGCTTATTTGGAGCCTTTTTTTATTTAAAAAGTCTCAAATTCGAAAAATTTAGCAGAAATATTTACCAAAAAACTCGGATAAAACCAATTGGCGAGCCTTCTCTATCCTTAACCGTAAAACCAATAAGAATGGTTTTAAATATATTAACAAGTTTTAGCAAAATGGACAAAAATTTGGTCAAAAATTACGGAAAATGTGATTAAAAACAACGGAATTCACTCTTATTTTCTCGAAAGCTTAAACCTCCATAACTCCCCGTTAAAACAAAATTTAACAAAATCTTTTTAATTCCATATTCTACGCTGGACGAGCTTTCTAATGACACCAGTCTCAACTCTCTACGATGAATATATCGATTGGCCAAAATTGTCTGAACAAAAAACCCATTTGAGTATATAGTTCCTCCCCCAAGTGTGTCGGAACAAAAACTAAGTAATTCGGTTGAAAGCACGGTGGCTATAACTAAATGAAAAATTTTTAAGCTTTAAAAAAAGGCCGCAGTAATATAAATGAACGAAAGCCTGGCTAACAAAGACCTCAACCAACCAAAACAAATCTGAATATCAGAACTGAAAATGGATAATGATTTATTTATTTTATTTATCTTAAAGTTTGCTAAAAATTGCATTCATACACCATTTGGGTATGCTGTTGCACAGAGCCTCATAAAAAGATACATTGTTAACTTTTATGGTATTGCTAGCGATAATCACAACATAGTCTTATTATAACTCAGTGTCTTGTCACCTCATAGTTCTAAAAATAATAGCTTTCTTTTTACGCACTATATTATTCAGTAAATTGTCAACAACTGCAAAACAAGCCAAAATTATTAACAATTTGAAACCTAACGAAACAGGCCAGTTTAACACCATCCCGATGTTAGCTCTGCCTCAATAACCGTTGACACTGAAAAACAACTGTTATTCTGATACACAATTGGCAAAAATTGTGTTATAAAGATTTTGGACTAACCTGAAGTGAAAAATTATTTAATTGACATAAGCTAACACTAAGCGCGAGCAAATTTCGATATAAGCTTAAGAACATAACAAACATCAAACTACTAAATATATAACTACAGCGAGAAAAAAAGCATGCGACACCTATTGTAAATCATAAGACGTACACTGCGTTAAAAAACTCTCGCAATCAGTAGACAAAAACTACTCCCCATTAACAGTTGCATCAACGGCGACTTTCGCAATCATGTCACTCAAACCATGAATCTTCACAAAATGATTTCTGAGTTTAGACTTGTCCGCTGTTGAGAAATCACAACATGAGCATTTCAACTGTGGCAAATTGTCACCATGCTTGCCACGACAGTGTCTCTGAATGTCACTCGACTTCTTCGTTTTGTAAGTGCATAATGCACACATGAATGTTCGTACATTGTTCAAATGACAAACTGCCCATAATTGGGGTTGTTGTTCGAGTACTGAATTTATCAACTGTTTCCATCAAAAATATGTCACGGAGTTGCCTTGTAGAGTCCAACAAACAAAAAACAAACGAACATAATTGGTCAATCCATAATCCAGATTATCCTTATTAAAATACCCTAAACCCCTGTCCAAAGCCGACTGTTCTCTTGCAAGATTATTTATTATAACAGTCACTATATTCTAAAGCAAAGTGTGAGAAAAAGGAGGAAACAGTTGCCGTTTTTGGCCGACTCAACCGGTCCTATTGGTTGCAATGGCGGCTTGTTCAAGCCTAAGTTGGCCTTTTTAACAGGTGATCGAATGGTGGTTGCAATAGGATTCGATCTCTTTGACGCACCGATTTGATGACTATTTGCATCAGTTTTCAAAATTGCATTATGTGGCGTTTCCAACTTCAAATTTGACTTTGGACTAATTGTAATTTCTCCTGCCGAGGATCCCAGATGCATCGGTAGCTGCTGAAGCTGATCAAACAGTGCAAACTTATAAATCGAGGAATTGTTGAGATTAAACATGCAGCCCTCATTTAGGGACAAAGATATCTCCAACGCTTCCATCAAAGAAACTGAAACTCTTTTGACACATTCTCAAACATTATTCAATTCTTTTTTGAAAATATTTGATAACTATAGGCAAGTTTATTAATTAAATTGGTCCGAGAAACAGCCAAGCTTTATTTTAAATGCGGGAAAAGTATTGCACTTAGAAAAGCCGAAGAGAAAAAATTACTATTTATCAGAAATTGTCATGAAACAGGAGTTACTTCATACAATTAGCCTTGAGTTGCTCTTGCGTTTTCGGAAGTGACTCGAAAGTTTGCAAAACGAGCACAGCCACTTGCAGACAACTGGAGTTTTTGACCAGCAATTTTGTCAGTAGACTCCAATCGACTGGAGTAAGCAGTATTAGATACATTGATGAGAGAAGCAGCTTCAAGATAATAGCGAGAGAAGCTCAATAGGCAGACTAATCTACGGATGAAGCCTGATCTTTGCTGGCTGTAACGCATAGACACCTTTAGTGAGAATAGTATAACCTTTCAAACTGAATACCCAATTGTTTGGGAAATTTGATAAATCATTTGTACAATGGGTTGTCTGGGTCTATCAGAACAACATAAAATTAAATCTCCAACATGTAAATTAGGATAACCTCGAGGTTAAAGTTACATGTTGTAATACTTTAAATCAAAAAAGAACACCTCTTTCTTCTGAACAACTAAATAAACTTTTCAGGCCCTCATTTTTTGGTCCATTGAAACTCGTTTGTATCTTTTTTGCATCTCTTTAGTTTTTCTTAAATTTTTCCTTTAATTTTTCCTGTTTATGATTTTGAAATTTTGACATCATATGTGTTTGTTTGTTGAATAACATCGAAAAATCCATCTAATGAAGTTTTTGCTATATGAAGTTCTGCAATGAAAAATTCCTTAATTCCTGCATTCATCATTTCGTCTCAGTGAGTGACTTTTGGATTCAACGCAATTGACATTTGGTGACTTTTCATTTGTGAAACTCTAAGTCTACTTCTCCTTCAGTCAAGGTTAGCTTGTTTTGTTTCATATATTGTTTAGTTTCCATCAAAATTTCTTCAGCCCCAACTTTTAAATACTGTTGATTAATTTCATGATAAAACACTGCTGTATCATCTGCAAATTGTAAAACAGTGGAATTCTTATTATCAGCAAAACCAATGCATTAGCTCGCATAAAGCTTTTGCTAAATCCAAAAAAAACTATTGGGCTATTTCTTCTTTCTTCAAGGTCGTAATGATTGAATTTCTCTGTAAGGGCAATTATTGCACCAAGACACGACTTTTGTTTTTGGAAACCCGACTGATTTTTGTTACCAATTTTAATCATATCTAATTGTTTTTTAGAACAAAAAAAAGTTAAATATGAGTTGTTAATTAAACAAAGAGTTAAAAACAACAAACAGTAGACTGATACCATTTACAGAGACATCGTAGAATGAACTGTAAATCCGAAACAAACCCTGAAAAACAATCCAGGAAAAATCATGATAAAACTTTTGAAACATTTGAATTTGGGTTTTCAATTGGTAAAATTATGAGTGTGATCAGGTAGCGAATTGGTTGAATGTCAAAATGAAATTAAGATTGCTGGCTGAAAATTGCTGAAAGGTTTGTTGCATTTTATTTTGAAAAAGGAAGAACAAGGATCAATAAACTTGAGGCACAGAAAAACCTTTTCAGACATTTCCATTAGAAAAAGGTATAACCGAAATCTCAGTTGCGAGAAATTTCAAAAGGTTTTTTTTTCAAGAACTTCAAAAACTGAAAGGTAGAAAGGAGCTAAAAAGTACAAAAACAACCAAAATAGACAAGAAAAATGCGAAACACGGATCCATATCTCAGACTCAAGTTTTCGTTGTGAGGACCCGGTCAAGATATTAGAATTTAATGAAATTGCCCGTTTTTGAATAGGAATAGAACTAGAACACTTTTTTAAAAAATATAAAGTCACATAAGAATATAACCGTTTCATGATCTCGGTGTTTTGAAATAGATCATAAACTTAAGGCTGCAACATATGCTCGCTCGTGCAATCGCAATTAACTGAAAAATGATGTGAAAAGGACAATATTCAGTTTTAAAATGTTAAACTGAAAATAATTAATAAAAGAAAATTGGTTTTTATCTAAATAATTTGTGTCCTCGTAAAATTACAAAAAGAACGACATTTAACCAATCAATGAAAACAGTACTAAAAATAACAACATAACTGCTAAAATGCTGATGATGAAAAACCAATAGTGATCAATAAACTACAGTTGGGTCAAAAAACTTCCTTCTCAATCAGAGTATTCTCAAAACACAATCTTCATAACATCGAATCCTCAAAGTTTACATGAACGGACCACAAACACAAAAATTTTCAGATCACAGAATCAAATGCTTCTCCTTTTTCTTTTCATTCTTTCACATATTTCCTTTAATCTGACATGTAATGGTTTTTCAGCTTTGTTTTGTCAGGGGTCGAAAAGTCACAAGTAGAACATTTGTAAGACGGCAAGTGATCACCATGCTTTCTTCTGCTATGCTTATTCATGTTGCTATTATCTGTAGTTCTGTAGGAACACAATGTGCACATGAATGTTTTAGCGCCGTCTAGCACACAAGAAACAACCAATTGTTTTGCTGGCTTCGCTTCACTGAAACTGTTCACTGTTTGCTCTACACCATTTTGACAAGGTTGCTTTAAATTCGGAGGGTTCGCAACTTTTTTGGACAACTTAGTTCTGCTTTGCTGAACTGTCGAGTTTCCATTAACTGTTCTCTTCAAGTTTTTTGAAGTAGATAAAGCTATCTTCTCCTTTGAATCATTTAAGGAAATGGAATTAGCCATGGACACGTATCCGGCTTGAAAATCACTTTCAGAAGAACTTGATTGGCTGAAATCGTGATCGAACAACCGGAAATGGAGAGAAGAGCAATTAGTCAGCTTTTCTATGTACAGATTGTTCAGATGAAAGGCAAATTCTATCGCTTCCATAGTTGAACTGGTCAAACGAACTGTTATCTGAAATACCTGTGCTCACAGTTTCAGTAAAACGAGGGGATTTGTAGTGTGACGCGAACTGTTGATCAGATAAAAAGCAAGAAAGAAAAAGTTTTTAGATTAAGTGAGCACAAAATATATAGTACTTCTCGAGTAAGTATAACGCGGTCCCATTCTATACTTCAGTTGTAGACTATTGAAACCCTGGTGATAAAAAACATTTCAAACTTCACATTAAAAACTTAATTGCTTGAATTCGTTTAAAGAATACATAAAAAAACAGTTTAGTACTGCATAGGAGAAAAATAGAGATAAAACCTCCTTTAAACTTTAGAAGAATGGCCCTGAATAGTTGCTCAGTCTGCTATCCAATTCCGCAAAACACGGCGTTTACAATTATAAGTTAAAAGGTGGCTCGTGGGAGAAATTTGCGCGTGGTACAAAAATTTCTCAGATAATCCATCAAAAGTGAGTTCAGCGAAGAGGAAGAACGCATCCGGGGAAAAATGGGAATCAAGGGATTTTAAAGCAAAAACAGTAAGATTAAGATACGGATTGACCTGTTATGAAAAATAAACAAATTGCTTCATGCTAAACAGTCGTTAATAGTCAGACAAGCGGTAAACTTCTAGCTAAACAGTCGGTAATCTTCATCATATGACCTATAGCAGCTAATTCATTTTCTATCAAATTTGAACGTTCAAAAACACGCTGGCTACTTCATAAAATTATCGCCATCAAAATTACATCTATCTATACTGTACCGTGATTAAAACCATTTTTTGAACTGATTCTATTTAGTTCCTTTAGATTCTATTTAGATTCTATTTAGCTGTCTCAAGAGGCCTTCATGAGTCTATCCAAAGCCCATATGTGGGAACTCTATGTTGATTCAAATAAAAAAATAGAAGAAAAAGAACAGTTTATCAAGAATGTTATTAAAAATTTTGAAAAAAAATATCTTCATCTACAGAGGACGCCAGTGGCCACAGCAGCATATCATCTTCAGAAAGGGGTTTGTCCTCCAAAACGGTCAGAGTATTTGATAAAAACTTAAGTTATTGATAGAGTCAGACACAACACTTCCGCAATCCATGCTCGAGGTTCCACATCCGGGAAAAAATCAAGGTCTTCAGTGATCGAGAGGAAAAGAAAATAACGTCTCGTATAATCCAAGATCGCAGTAACAATGTGACAAAATCAAACAAAAATATTATATTTCCAGAATTTCCTGAGTTGTTTGAGCTTTGTTGCAATAATTTTGACCTTGATATGGTGGCGATCTGTGAGATCATTCCACTTCGAAGGAGGCCTGAAAATCAAGCAAAAACATCATAAACGCGTTAAATCAACTGTTGCACAAAAAATTTAACAATCAACAGCATTCAAATTGCAAGGCACTTCCTCTCAGCCAACTGACTACTAATTTCAATGAGGGCAACTGCAATGTTTTTTATCATGACAATCTCCACCTAAACTACAGAAATAGAATACCATTTTTCAAAAATCAGCTCATCTGCCTTTTTCAGCCGGAATTGTTTCACTAGCACCAAAAGTAGTTAAAAAACATTTGCAATATTTCGAAATTAACAACATTCACATCGCCACCAACCATACAACAAACGTAATTATAGTGCTCTCAATGTTAAACGCCATCAGAGTGGCATTTATCAGCCATATTAAGACTGTGTATTAGACGTTTAAAACTGATAGACCTTCTCTCTGTTAACTCATGTTCTCCAATAGACAAAAACTTGCAAAATCTGGCCAAGCAAACTCCCGCGTCAAAACTACCATTACCACAATCATGTTAAAAAATGTCAGCACCAGTCTTTCGAAGCGGAGAACTGCTTTTCTCTCCATAAAATGTTTGTTTATTTGGTTCTACATTATATTTTCCCAAAAAGTAATATTCTCAGCATGGACGATTAGAAACCACCTAGAACTCTTCAAAGATATTGCGAAAAACCCATGCCCAGAGACACCCAGCCAGGAAAATCAAACGTTTAATTAATTCAGTTCCAAAAAACATTAAATTTTGTTCATCTAAGCAGTCGTAGTATAATTGAGAAACGCAACGCATTAAGGAAACTAATCTTGGGCATTGGTCAATTACTATCTGAGGGCTTATTGAGACCTGATTGACAATGGAACATAACCACAACCTGTGGGAATTTGATTTCGAATCAGTACCATGTTTCCACGCAGATCGCGAAGAGAAAATCGACAAAATCGAAAAAGGCGGAGGCGTTATGTTTCTTATTCCTAAAGTTTTTATCCCCACGCTCAGAAACAATTTATCCATAAAAGAGTTGAACTTCAAAAACATTCGGTTTGAATGCAAGAACACTTCGAAAAACATCTTCATTGTTGGACGAGCGTATAATCCAATAGAAAAGTTCAGTAGCCCTTTTCAGACTTTAGTTATTTAAATAGATCAAACAGCCAGCGAAACTAAAACTTAGTTGTCTTAGATTTTAACACTGACTATCTTCATGAAAAGAACAATAGTCGTTAGATACAATTTTAACGCCATACAAATCAGAGTCTTACAAGCTAACACCCACATCAAAAACTGGCAACCGTCTTTTTGATTACATCAATGCTGATTATTCAAGCTGAGAGCGAGCGCAACATCACATCTTTGAATCATGCTTTGGAACAGATCAAATCGCGACTCTTATACTGGCTGAAACAATAGGAGAAAAACTTAAACCGTAAAAACAATTAAACCTATTAAAACAAATTATACTCATGCAATTTCTTCATTACAATCTATCGCAATTATCCTAGCAAACGTTCGACTATCTTGATCATCCAGAATCTATGTTTCAAGAATTTGTTAAAAAATATAAAACCATTAATAGTTGCGCCTCACTAAAAACATACTATATACGGGGAGACAAGACTAAGTTATCTCTCCTACCAGAACATTTTATTGCGGAAAAAGAAATTTCGTGTGGAGTAAGAGCAGTTTATGCAATCAAGCGCTCTTTCCGAGTTCATACAAGAGTTATACTTATGAGCACTAGTTGTTTGTCATTTCCACTATAGTGCAGTTTTATTGAGTGGCGTTAAGGGTTCTCTTCTAATTTCACTTGAAACATTTGAGGTCCTGCTTCAACAGAAGAAAATATGACTTATCTCACGACCTAAAGTTATATTATGAAACACTTCTATTTGAAAACATTTTGATGATTAAAGACGCTACCTACATGCAAAAAGTTTTATCGAATAGAGCTCCAGCTTTCCTAAAATTAGTGTTCGACAGTGCAGTACCAAAAAAAAACAACGAACAAATTTCCTTCGCTTCAAGTTCAAATACAAATCACATTACATTAAGAACATCGCATTACACCGACTTCTTATTGCCCATGTTTTGGAAACCTATCATGGACAGACTTTAAATTGAGTTAAATTTGATTTAAAAAAATAAATTATTTTTTTGTCCAAAACAAAAAAAGCAATAATTTGTACATTTACCCTACACTCCCATTGGCATAGTATTTTTATCTATCTTTGGAATTCAAGTGTTCTTTTTTTCTCGTTCCATTTGTTTTCCAAAATATTAGGAAAAATGGAAAAAAAGAGCAGATAAAAAACTATTGTTTTCAAATCCGATATCTTCATGCTGCACATCTCTGAGCTTTAACTTCAGTTTTCAATCATTTGAATGTTGGTTTATATAGAAATTTTAAGAATTTTCATGTTTCTTTTATATCTTTTCACTATTTTGATTTAGTAGGTTTTAGTTGGCGGCTATTCATTTTTCAAATATAGTTATATAAAGCTATTGAGAGATAGAAGCCATCTGGTTGGCTCCCAGAATCAAAATAGAAAGAGATTAGATAAAAAACTATTATTTTCAAATCCGAGATTTTCATGCTGCATATCTCTGAGCTTCAACTTCAAAGTTTTCAGTCGTTTGCATGTTGGTCCATATAGAATTTTATAATAATTTTCTTGTTTCTTTTATATCTGGTCACTAATCTTATTTAGTAGGTTTTAGTCGGCAGCTATTGATTTTTCAAACAAATTTATATATAGCTATCCAGAGATAGGGGCCTTCTCGTTGGCTCCCAGAATCATATAACATTTCTCCAAACTCGAAGCTGTTTAGATTCTTACGTTAGCATCATTATTTGTTATTTAGATGTCATTAAGAGATGGAATTCAGGAAGCAGCATATTGTAAAAATTCAATTAAATTTCTCTAACGCCAGTAGTATAAAAAGCTGACTAGAACCACACCGGGGGGGGGGGGACATTATGTATTAAGATAGGGAATGCAGAAATTGTCCCCCTAGGGGGGACACTTAGGGGGACATTTAACGCAAATTCGCAGTAAATGTCCCCCTAAGTGCCCCCCTAGGGGACAATTTCTGCATTCCCTATCTTAATACATAATGTCCCCCCCCCGTTGTGGTTCTGATCAGCTCCTATTTTTTTTCTGAAAAAAAATTGTATTTCACAAAAATTTGATGTTTTTGTCTCTAAAAGATGTGAACTAGTTTGAAACATGTTCTGTGAGTAAAAAAAAACACCTTTTTCGAAAATTGAATTTTTTGTCCCATCGGGGGACAATAACTTATAAAATTTTTTGAAAAATGGCGCCTAAAAAATTTTTCTTGATTTTTTGGCTTTAATCAATGTGAAATATTGTGAAACATGTTTTGTGAGTGAAAAAAATGTCGGAAACACTTTTTTCGAAAAATGAAATTTTGGTCCCATAGGGGGACAATAACTTGTAAAATTTTTTGAAAAATGGGGCCTAAAAATTTTTCCTTGATTTTTTGGCTTTAATCAATGTGAAATGTTGTGAAACATGTTTTGTGAGTGAAAAAAATGTCGGAAACACTTTTTTCGAAAAATGAAATTTTGGTCCCATAGGGGGACAATAACTTGTAAAATTTTTTGAAAAATGGGGCCTAAAAATTTTTCCTTGATTTTTTGGCTTTAATCAATGTGAAATGTTGTGAAACATGTTTTGTGAGTGAAAAAAATGTCGGAAACACTTTTTTCGAAAAATGAAATTTTGGTCCCATAGGGGGACAATAACTTGTAAAAATTTTTGCAAAATGGGGTCTAAAAAATTTTTGTCAATTTTTTGGCTTTAATCAATGTGAAATGTTATGAAAATGGGGTCCAAAAATTTTCAACGCTATTTCACTTTTAATCAATATGAGAAGTTGTGAAACACGTTTGGTGTGACAAACAACAACATTCATCCTACCACCACACCCCAAACACTCCGCTAAACATCAGCCAATTACAATTACCACAAACATACACCACAATGCATGCATACTTACATACATATATACATACATACATACATAAATACATACAATCATACATACATATTTTCGTACATACATACACGCATACATATATACATACATACATACATTCATACACATACATATATAAATATACACTTTGATAAAAAAAACCAGAGTTGTACAAGGAAATAATTTTTCACGTAATTATGTGTACAATTATGGTCATAATCACTTATGTCCATAAATGTACACATAAATGGGACAAAAACAAAAAAAATAATAACTAACCTGTTCGTAGATGTATAAAATCATTAATGATATATTGAGTAGAGAGTCATCGGATCATGCCCAAACATGTTCAGGGTCACAAAACTTTCCAAAATAAATTGACCAATCGGAAAGCTTGATTTATTATTCAAGTTGACAACCAATCAGAATTGAAAGATTTATAAACAAAAACTCTAAACGCTCACGTTCAGTAAACAGTAAATAATGAACACAATAGGAACAAAAGACATCAAGCTCATTCATGAGAAAGTTTTATCACTGAGAGGTAACATAAATTTTACACATATCTTATCGACAATTATATTTCGTAGCTGCTTGTTCTTTGTTAGATCCAGAAGTTGACGGAGAAATAGCACTTAAATTTAGACCCTATGGTGGTTTCATTGGAATTGATAATTCAAGACTAGATCCCTTATTGAAACGGAGCAAAGTGCTACGACTTCATGCTGCACTGCATGACGCCGCTGGATTTATAAAAGATTGCCGAAACAAAGGCCCTGGATATGTTTACGCTTTCCGTTACTCACCAGTAAACAATTGTCTTTTTGGACACCTGACAGGAATATTATTCATTCTATCAGTGAAAATTTTTCATTCACAATTGTTTCGTGAATTGGAATGTTAGAAAATTTTGGCAGCAAAACCACAAATATTATTGTCCTCGATCTCGAAGGTTTCAAACTCAAGTCACTTGGATTTATTATTAAAGAACTCAGTTTGTGTTCCAGTTACAACGATACAATATTTTTCAAACCGCCGCTTAAATTCGCTGATTTACCCGCACACGATAGACAAACTGTTATTTGGCTGACCAATAACCTACACGGTCTTGATTGGGACGAAGGTGATATACCTTACTGTGAGTTGAAAACAATCTTTCTGAGTTTCAGTTTCCGATTCACACGGAAAAACTTTTTTGCCAAAGGCATTGAAAAGTGTGAGCTCCTCAGTAAGCTTTTACAAAAAACTGTTTATAATCTGGAAGATCTAAATTGCCCCCGAATCTCAGAGATAATATCAGAAGAACAAGTTCCCCCCTGTTATCATCATACAAACTTTCGTTCAATAAACCATCAATTATCAAACCACTGCGCGGAACGTAAAGCAAGAATATTTTCACAGTGGACATAAAGTGATGCACAGAGAAGACACAGCAACTTTAACAACTTATCTGTCAAACAACTTGAAGATATTCACTTTCTTGACTCCACTTGACGATCAGCCGATTGTAATATTCAACAGAGTTCAGGATCCTTCTCCACCAATACAGAATAATTTTTCAAGTGATCAACAGAACCGAGCGAACTATCTCAACAACAAGCCAAACACAGCACAACAACCGCGTTACAACTCGCTTTACAGTGCAGCAGCAAAGCGTTATTTTGCAACCATTACTCTTTCTCCCGACGAGCTAGACAGCTTTAGGGCTTTCCTGCCCGTGATAGATAATTTCTATCACTTCCAACTGTACATAAAAAATAAACAGAGAGCTCGAGAACATCGGAATCAGTTCAATTATGGCTATGAACCAAACAAACCAGAAGCCTATGCAGTACCCCAAAGATAAGCGAATCCCACGTTGGAAGCAATGGGCGGACAAAAACGTTCCTCAATTTAGATTGAAAAAAAACACCACCAGAACGTGAGATATCACTTAATGAGATGCCGAATGAGTTGCGATTATATGTCTTGGAGCACCCCGAAGTTGAAAAAGTCTTCAATCAACCATCGTTCGAGGAAAATGACTCATCAACCGTTTGTTATAAACTAGAGATAAAAAGTCATATTAAAGGTTTCAATTTGTTTGAGTTCTGGTACATAAAACAGTTGCCCAGTAAATAATTCAAAAATTTAACAATTTATTTGATCCTTGTTTCACTTCATTTTTCAATTAATTATTTTTCTCCAATGAATCAAAGAGACGAGGCTGACGCCGGTATCAGTAATTTAGTCTTTGATGTGAACAACAAGGAGAGGCCCCCATGGCGTTGTTGTTCAAATTCAACAGTGCCAAGGTCCGAAGTAATATTTTTTGTTCAAGTTAGTATCATTGTCTTAATGATCATTCTTTGCTTCTCTATGCTCTTTCTATTATCAGAAAGCTGTGAAGAGAAATCAATTTGGATTGCTCTCTTATCGAGTTTAGTTGGTTACATTTTACCTAATCCCAAACTATGAACAAAGTTATTCTTACACATGACAGGGTATTCATGTCTATTGTAGGACCAAGTGGTTGTGGTAAAACAGAACTCTTGTTTCGGATGCTAAAAGGTTCGACCTTTTATCCACGTTTTGAGAAAATTTATTATTTTTACAAAGAGTTCCAACCACTTTTCAAAGATATGCAACAAGTTATACCAGGGATTGAGTTTCTAAAATACTCAGGCTTTGATATAACAAAAAATCTATCACATTGTCTGCTTATCTATGACGATTCATGTGAAGAAATCTTCAACGATAAAGAATTTGTAAAAATAGCTACCTCAGGACGTCATCGCAAATTACATGTTATATACGTCAAGCATAATTTGTTCCATCAAAGCAAATGGTCCAGAACCATTGATCTGAATACAACACACATAATATTATTCAAGTCGCTTCGTGACATTCAACAAATTGAATATCTTGGAAAACAGTTGAATTGTCTCCAACTGATAAAAGAAGCATACAAACTAGCAACTGCGGAGCCCTTTGGACATTTTATTATTGATCTCGATCCCAAAACCAGTCAGGGTTTACGATTTGCGTCACATATTATTGGACCTAATCCTTCAATTTTTTACATTCCTTCGGAGGAAGCCGTTGTTACACCAATTACGAATGAAAAGGAAACATTTGCTTATGCTCAAGCAATGGGCAAATAGCACAAACAAGAACTCCAACATTGAATCCGAGTTACTTAAAGACGGCGACTTCATTTGGTTTCTGAGTGACTGTGTGATGAACGTACTCTCTGGAGTTGTTCCAGTCAATAAAAAAGAACTAAAAAAAATTGAAAAAACTCTGCGTCAACTTTCGAACAGGAAAGTAGGGAAAACTGAACGGTTAAAAAAATTCGATCTCCCTCGGGCAACAATCTCATTCAACTCATAGCATTACCCTGCATTGAATATCTAGAACAAAATGCATACTGAAGAGTTTGTGTTAATACCTAAACAGATGCATACAAGAGAACAACCTCATGTCTCTCAATTACTCAGCAACAAAAATATTCACAATCCAGCCAAGCAGATATCACTTCTCCACAGAAACAAGTCACCATCAGCTCCTTCTGCCTCGCAACAGGATACAGAACAACAAACTGACGCTTCAGTGAATGATAGAAGTACAATAAACGAGTCTATGGCAAAATCATTTACAACAGACAACACATCGACTATCAAAAAAGGAGTGCTGAATGATATTAGAATCTTGAAGGGGATAAAGTTTGAAAGAGCGAATACAATACTGGACATAATAGAGGAATCAGATTCTGTTTCCTTGGACTCATCAAAGAGATTGCTTATTAATGGTACAAATACAGAAGTTCTTGCTGCTACGTTTCTTTACAATCTACAGCAAACCACTTGCAAACTATCTTTCGAACAATTCAGTGTATTAACGCATCTCGATATTGGTTCGCATTTGACTTGTAACACATACGCCAAAAAGTTTCTAAATTTATCATCTGAAGAGAGACTGCAATTTTTGGAATATGAGTCGGACAAAGAAGTTGCTTCAAAATCCCAGCGAAAGAAAACAAAAGCTTCTGACAACGACCAGAGAAATTTTGAAGAGGCAGAAAAAGAAATCAAACCAACCAGCCCCTGGGAGAATTACTTCCTATCAAGTTAAACAGTTAGACAAATTGTACACTAAAGGCAGTGCTGCATTTGGTAGCATTGCTAACTTGAAGAAGGCTAGCGGTTTCACCAGAGACAAAATTGTTCGCTATCTTCAGTCGAAAGCCCCGTACACAAAATACAGACAATTCAGGAAAACTTTTCCCCGACTGAAAGCTGTTGCATATAGAATAAATGAAATCTGGTCTGTCGATGTTGCGTATATGGATAAAGTTGCCAAACACAACAACGGTGTAAAATACTTGTTAGTGGCTGTGGATGTTTTATCACGTTACTTACGAGTTCAACCAATGAAAGCTTTATGTGCAAAAGATGCTGTTGAAGCGTTCAAAAAAATGATCAAGAAGAAACAACCAGAAAAAGTATGGACAGACAAAGGATCAGAGTTCAAAGGAGATCTCAAAAATTTTTGTGAAAAGAAAGGAATTCATTTATATACAACAGAAAGCGAAACCAAGTCGGCATTTGCAGAGAGGAACATTTGATCGCTTAAAAACATCATTTACAAATATTTGGAAGAAAGTGGACTTGGACATATATTGAAGATTTACCCCAGTTTGTAAATACTATAAACAGTCGTGTTAACCGGGTAACCCATTTAGCACCTAATAAAGTTTTCAAAAAACATGAACCAATTTTAATATCATTAGCAATCAACACAACAAAGTACAAACCAAAATACGAAAAAGGAGACCTTGTTAGGATTGCAAAGCACGACAAAAATTCAGAAAAGTTTATAAACAAAATTATACAGACGAAGTTTTTACGATATTCAAAATTGCTACCGTGAGTCCACCAACGTACAATCTTATAGATGCAAACAACGTCATAATTGAAGGTAAATTTTATGAACCGGAATTAGTCCAAGTAAACGTGTTAGTTACTGCAGATTAAAAAAAATGGATCCCGCCACCTAATATCCAACGCATCAATGGAAGTTTTTGGTGAAAACACAATGGCAAAATTCCGTAACCAGTTATCTCAACCACTTATTTTGGATGGAGAATGGCAAGTAGCTTTATCTTCAATATCCTTCCCATCAAACATCAACAACGTCAATTCAAACGGGTTAGTCGTTTATAAAAACTCGGGAGTGGAACTCGACGCCTCAAATAATCGCAGTGGACACCTCAGAAAAATTCGCAAAGGCATTTACAGTAGCTTGGATCAACTAATGGATGAACTCAGGCGAATTGCTCAGTTTAAACAATTTGATTTTACTTTTGACAAAATTACTCATAAATTGGTTTTACAATTCGGAGCGAATGAGGGTTTTTCATTTTAAAACGAAGAAGTTCCAAGTATTCTCGGCTTCAAGGGTATAAAAGACAACTCGCATGATGGATACATTCATATTGGATACAAATCACACAAAACTCTCAATAGACACCAAAGTGATTTTCCAGTTGATATAACCTGTGGCTCACAATTAATCTTTGTCTACATAGACGTTATAGAATATCAAATTATTGGAGACGTGAGAGCTCCTGTAAATAAAATCATTGAGACCGAAAGGCGTTTAAGAAACGGCAGCATAAACACTGTTACACCTATTCATCACAAGACATTTACAATTCTGGATTACAAGCCCATACTTTCTAACCATATTCAGAACATTAAAGTGGAGTTGAGGAACGAAGCCGGAAAACTTATTCCATTTAATGGTACAGGAAAAGTGATAGTAGGCTTAAAGTTTCAAAACATCAAGTGAAATGGAAGCTTACTACAGCAACCAAGCATCACAGTCGATGCCACATTTCTCCGGTCATTATCGTCAAAGAGGAAGTGGCTTTGGAGCCCTCGCAGCAAGTATTGGAAGAGTAGCTTTACCATTGGCAAGAAGAATTATATGGCCCGCTGCCAAAAAAATTGGCCGAGAGCTTTTAGTGCAGGGTGCACCTGAGTTGGTTGAAGTAGCAACGAAACGAAAGTCGGCAAAGCAGGCGTTGAAAAGCACTGTTGCAAAAACAGCCCGAAAACAATTTGGTGGGTCTCTCCATTCACGCATAACACGAGGCCGGCAAGTTATTAAACGTTGAAGACAACAAAATGCTAAACCTCGAACCTACAAGAAACGTTCCACTAAAAAAATCATTTCTCGAAAACCACAGCCAAAAAGAAGTCGACTGGATTTTTTCTCTCGAGTCAAAAATGCGAACTAATATTGTAATACCTTCCGAAGCCACTCACAGTTCCCTGGATTTATTTGAAAAACCACCTTTGCTAGTCACCTTTGATCAATCATTTGAGCAAAAAACTGGACCACTTTATTCTCCATCTGGATCATCGCTCGAATTTGAAATGGTAGGTGATCGCAACAATTTCATAGACTTGCAAAAAAAATTATTTGGAAATGAAATGCCAAATACAAAATGTCGATGGAACTGATTTACGATATGACGCAGGTGATCCCGCTAATACTGATTCCGCATTTTTTGTGAATAATGTCCTTCATTCCCTATTTGCTGACTGCACTGTTTCTGCAAATGGAATAAAAATCTCTTCTGCCAATGGACACTATGCTCACAAAAGTTTCATAGAAACAGAATTCTCGCACGGGACAGATGCAAAGAAGACTTGGTTAAAGTGTCAAGGTTATGAGTATGAATCAAACCCCAGCGCAATTGATAATGCACTAAAAGATGCAAGAAAGCAGGCTGCGAGAGAATCAGCTCAAATTACCCTTTATGGAAAACTAGCTGTTGATTTTTTCTCGTGCGAAAAACAATTAGTAAGCGGAGTTACCCTGAGAATTTCTTTCCGAAGGTCACAAGATGATTTTGCTACTATGAGTGAAGCAGCTGGCAAAAACTACAAAGTAAAAATCGATGAAGCAAACTTATTTGTTAGAAAGATGACTGTATCAGACAACGTAGTCGGAGCCATTGAGAAAACACTTTTGAGAACACCTGCAATATATCGATACAATGAAGTGATAACAAAAACTTTTCTTGCAACAATGGGGCAGCAAAGTTGGAAGCACGAAGATATTTTTACAAAAGAACCCATAAGACGGCTTATAATTGCATTATGTTCTGGTGGTGCTTTCAATGGAACTAACACAGTAAATCCCTTCAACTATCAAAAATTTGGGCTGCGTGAGATTACAGTGTTCCGAAATGGTTTCGCTACAGCCGGTACACCAATGTCAACAACTGACAACAAGCGTTTGTATTACAATTCAATGAGCGCATTAGCCTATGTAGAAAACGGTCATGGAATACCATTAAGTGAATTTTCAAACCATTTTATAATGGTTTTCGACCTGACTAGTACGCAAGAAGCCACACATGATTTTATCCATCCTGAAATAACAAATTCGTCTATATCGGTCGAGCTAAAATTTGATACAGCTTTAACAATTAACGTTGAAGTTTTTTTCCTCGGCGAAAAATCATCTACGGTGTATATTGACTCTGCAAGAAACGTATCCAAAAATATTCTGCCTATGAACGCATACTAATGGATGAAGATCAAATTTATATTCAAGTTCAAAAGAGCAAGCATCTCAAATACAAATTTCGAGGTGTTTATGCCGCTGACAATTATCCATTAAATTTACCTGTTAACAGTTTTATAATTGTAAACGCATCACGAGCTGATTCTTTTGGAACGCATTGGGTGATGCTTGCCAAACGCTACGCATACCCCGTACTATACTTTGCAGATCCGTTAGCACTACCTCTGACTGCCTACAAAGATATTTTCTCCCGTTTACAGCAATGTACTGATTTGCATATGATGATGGATGTTATGGAGCACAGAAGAGATATTCAATCCCCCCTGCAATCAGCAGACTCACAACTGTGTGGTTTATTTTGTATCTATATTGCGCACTATTTTTATAGCAGTAAGTTTCCATTTGTACCTGATGTAAATGAATTGCAATTGTTGGCATTTTTAAAACATATGGAGTGAAATTGAATTAAATGTTCTATCACAACACTATTTAAGACAGTAGAATTTTTACAGAACTGAAAGTTTATTAAATAGTCTGAAGTCTCACGTACAAAACTTCCCTGCCCACTTAAATTTATATCCATAATCTGATAGAGAGAAGAAGAATGTTCACCAAGCATTAGTTGACAAAAACGTTTTACAGTCACATCGGGGATAGTGGAAGCACGTTTGTTAGAAGTGGTAGTAGTAATGGTTGAGAGTCTTTTCGCAGGGTTAGGCAGAGGAAGTTGTTTTTTAGTTTTGTTGGTTGAAACATGATTAAATTTTGACAAGTACTCCACAGCAACATGTAAGCGAGAGACAATAGCACCATGAGTAACAAAATTTTTCTCCGTAGGCAAAATAAGGATTTCAAAACAAGTCACAAGGCAAGGTATCGTCGCAGGAGCATACGAAGAAAAAACAATTTTATCTTCGGGACCTGTATCTTCAAAAATGAGATGCCAATGATTGGAACCAAACGAACAACCATCGATAACAGTCGAAGACGAATGATAACCGTATGCATAATTTTCTATTCCAGAATCTTGAGGTTTTGGTTCTTTGTTGCAAATAGTGTATTTGAATCGTTTTGAAATTTTTTGAAGTATTCAGGACTGTTTTCGTACATAGCTTCAACCATAGTAAGAGACTAAACTGAGTGAGTAAATAGTGATATACCTCTATGAATTATTGGGTTTGAGTTGATAACATGGTGTAAACAAAATTTCAAGGTCGTTCGAAGACGAAAATTCTTTACATTGTTATTTTTATTGCTTGTAAACAAATAAATTCTGTCTAGACATTAAGTAAACAAACCGAGACATTAAGTAAACAAACCGAATAAATTTTGTCTAGACTTTAAGAAAACAAATCAGGGTTGTTGAAGTTCTGTACACGAATAATGGCTGTCCCAATTTAACGAAGTTTTTCAAACTTTGCCGTGATTGGTTGACGACTCGAAATGAAATCTATTTTTAGTAACATAAACAAATATTTCAACTTTATTGCTCGCATGTAGTAATGAATACACCTTGAATTTCTGCAGAACTTGAGAGACACTTGTTTATTCATATTCTAAGACTCAGTTGTCAATACTTTTCGATAAAAATAAAACATCTATTTGTTCATTCCATAGTTAAACGTACCCAATTATTACAAAATGCCTGCAAAAGATCGAAACCTGTCCGTCAACTGTGAAAAATGTGGAGAATCTGTTGTAAAGACCAATATTGCTCGCCACCGGAAGACATGTATGATAGGGACGCTTTACTGTAAGAAAAGGAATTGTAATTTTGCGACAAAAAATGCTGCAGAACTATCATACCATATTGCGAAGGCTCATTGAGCAAAAGTTCGTAATACACTGAACAAATGTGTTGTCTGTCAGAAACAGTTCCCAAGTTTCTATTCACTTCAACTGCATCGCAAGAAAGCACATCAAGCTAGCACAAAAGTTGGGTCGTCAAGCACAAACCGTGTTCGTGAGATTATAGAGAAAATTGATAATGATAGCGAATCATTGAAAGAAGAACTGGCAGCTTGTCAGCATTTACTTGACGATATGCATGCTGAGCATGGCAGACAGAAAGTTTTCAACTTCAGTTTATCGGATTTGGACAACAAAAAGATCAATAAAAAAATCGATGAAGTTTTCACAAACCTCAACTGTGCTGCAAAAGTTAACCTAGCAATGGGGTTTATTTTGCGAAATGTAGAGACAAACGATTACCGATATTATTATCCGCATGAAAATAATTTACTGCTGGACCGAGCTTTTCTTCTAAGCAATAGAAACGACTTATTAAACCTTCAGAACAAAATCGAGAAACTTGACTTGATTGAAACATGTACAAAAGAACGCCAAAACTCAAAATGGCGATTCACAGTAATTACAAATGTTACTGTCTTTGCAGCGCTTCTTACGAATATACCTATGGGTTGCACTGATACTCCTCTTCCAGAACCATTGTTAAGGAACCCTGAGGTTAATTGTCTCGTTTCAAACGAACACGATGAACGGTATAACGATAATTTGTGTTTATTCCGTGCAATTGCTATTCATTTATTTGGATCAGTAGATGTTGAACTACAGGCAATACAAATTTTTCACAATTTTGTTACTGCAAGTGGTTGTGAGCCTGAAAACGTCACAGGTGTTTCCTTTGATCAAATTCCTATAATTGAAGAACTGATAAAACAAAATATTTTCGTCTATGATTTTGACATTGAAGATGGTGAAATTATCGGTGAACTTGTACGACGAAGCGTTGAGAGATATGATAAAAACATCAAATTGCTTCGTTATAACAACCATATTTGTTATGTTAATGATATCAACAAATTCTTCAAGAAACTTCGTTGTCCCAGCTGTGATGTCTTTTTCAACCATTCCGGAAACTTCAATCGTCACTTGAAAACTTGTAAAGAACTAGTGAAAAATGTCTATCCAAGAGGTGTTTATTCTTTGCGAGAAACACTGTTTGAGAAGCTTGACAACTTCTCAATTGCTTATCCAGCAGATGATACTCTCTTCAAAAATTTAGCCGTCTTCGACTTCGAAGCAATATGTGTTCATTCAGTTGATATCAATAACACAGCGACAACATCATGGATTGGTACTCATTTACCTGTATCGGTATCAATCTCTTCAAATTTGTTGGACGAACCAGTTTTCATATGCGAAAACGATCCTAATCGTCTCATCATATCTTTTGTAGCTCAACTGGAAATACTAGCAGCAAAAAACAAGGTGGACGTGAGATCCAAGTTCTTGGAGGTGGAAGCAGAGATCAAAACCAGGTTGAATGATGTTTCCTCTAGACTGCAAATTGTTTCCGAAACTCAATCAAATATTAGTTGTGAAACAGAAGATAGAAATGCTTCTAAAAATTTCTTACGACACCAACAAAAGCAGCTCCTTGATCTCCAGTGTCATTTCAATAATTATGTTGACACTCTACCAGTTTTTGGATTCAACAGTGGAAAGTATGATCTGAATTTAATCAAAAGCTATCTCATTCCTCATCTCCTCAACGACAAAGCTGCTACACCTACGGTAATCAAACAGGCAAATCAATTTACTTCTTTCAAATTTGGGGATGTTCAATTTCTCGATATAGTAAATTTTCTCGGTGGAGCAACAACTCTGGACTCTTTTCTGAAAGCATATCAATCCGAAGAGACAAAAGGATATTTCCCATATGAATGGTTTGATTCGCCATCGAAACTTGACTGTAGCCATCTTCCACATTACGATTCCTTCTTCAGCAAACTGAAAAACCTAAATCCACTGGAAAAAGATTTCGCTCAGTTCGAAAAGTTGATTAAATCTGGAAAAGAGGAGTCAGTAGTTCTCCGGGAAATGGGACTGAAAGAAAAGCCTAGAACTGGAATAGAAAACTATGCTCTCCTAGAAGAGTTGTCGAAGGTGGAGAAAATGAAAACTTTTCGAGATTTCCTTCGTTGGTATAATAACAAAGATGTTGTACCCACTTTACAAGCCATGAAGAAAATGATGAAATTTTATCACGATCAGAAAATTGATATGTTAAAGCTTGGTTGCACGCTACCCAATTTAGCAAATATCTGTCTTCATAAATCGCTGGATAGAAAGTTTTACCCTTTCATCGAAGCTGACAAAGACTTGCATGAGAAAATAAGAAGTGAAATGACTGGTGGTCCATCAATAGTGTTTACGAGGAAAGCTGTTGTAGACAAAACATTCATCCGGAGGTCAAATAATGTCTGTAAAGCAATACTTGGAATAGACAATTGTACCCTTTCTCCATGTGCCAAGCGATGCCAACTGGACTCCACACTAGATGGGAGTTTGATAGCGATCTTCAAAAGTTCAAAGCTCGTCAAAACAAAATCAGGAAGTTTGAGAACACGATAATGTCTTTCTATCAAGCAAACAGACCCGAATGTACTTTTGAGAGCTTCTATACGACTGGAAGACAGAAAACAATTGATTCTTTTACTTTGGATGGCTTTTGTGGTCACTGCCAAACAATTTTTGAAGCCCTTGGATGCTACTACCACTTCTGTCCCTGCAGAGAAACTCAACCAAGTCTTGATAAGGACGAATTTGAGAATGGTATCCGGAAGCGTGAGTCTGATAAGTTACGAAAACTTTACCTAGAAAT
Source organism: Convolutriloba macropyga (assembly GCF_964194025.1). Classification (NCBI taxonomy): domain Eukaryota; kingdom Metazoa; phylum Xenacoelomorpha; order Acoela; family Convolutidae; genus Convolutriloba; species Convolutriloba macropyga. Next base: position 56,517,636 of record NC_134471.1, on the reverse strand, counting down.
GAAAGGATACAAATTTATAGAGATGAGAGAATGTGAACGGTGGGATCATGTTCAGAAGAACTCCGTGTTGAAGAACCACGTTAGAAAAAATTTCCCCTAAAAATTACCTTTGAGCAGTGAGACGCTTTTGATGCGGATACAGGAAGATAGATTATTCGGATATGTACAGTGTGATTTAGAAGTTCCTGAAGAGCTTCGTGAACGATTTGCAAACTTTTCCCCAATTTCCAAAAACTGTGATGTTGGAAGAGAGAATATAGGTAAATTCATGCTGGATTATGCTGAAAGAAACTCGTTATTGTTAAAACCACAACGAATGTTGATTTCGAGTTACAAATTAAACAATGGAATAGTCATAACACCATTATTAAAGTTTTATTTGAAGCTGGGTCTTCGCTGTACCAAAATCCACAGATTCCTTGAGTATATCCCGCAAAAATGTTTCAACGGTTTTGTACAATCTGTTAATGATGCAAGACGAGAAGGTGATGAAAATCCGGACTCTAGCGTTGTTGCTGAAACTATGAAATTACTTGGGAACAGCTCGTATGGTTATCAGATTATGGATCGAAGTCGACACACAGAAACTCTTTATCTTAACGATGAAAAGACGCATAAAGCTATTAATAATCGTCTTTTTAGAAGATTGAACAACGTTACACCAGATATATATGAGGTTGAGCTTGCAAAAAGCACTGTTGAGCATCGTGAACCAATAATTGTTGGATTCTTTATCTTACAGTATGCTAAACTGAGAATGCTGGAGCTCTACTACAATTTCTTTGACAAGTTCTCTGATGTTCAGAAATTTGAGGAGCTGGAAATGGAAACTGACTCTCTGTATCTGGCGCTGGCTCATGAAAATCTCTATGAATGCATTAAACCAGAAATGAGGAGTATTTGGAGTGAGAAGAGAAGTAATGACTGTACAGATTTTTTTCATGCTAATAGTACAAGTAATTTTTTTCCAAGAACTTGTTGCGATAAACATAAAAAACATGACAAGCGTGAGCCTGGATTAATCAAGGAGGAATTCCGATGTACTGAAATGCTATGTTTATGTAGCAAAACGTACTGTTGCTATAATTCAGTAACGAACAAAACTAAGTTCAGCAGCAAAGGACTCAACAAGAGTGTTCTGGAAGAAAACAGTGATGGACCTTTACAGAAATACAGACGAGTCCTGGACGATGCAGTGAATATAGCCTCAACTAACAGAGGATTCAGAACTATAAATCACCAAATTCTAACTTATGAGCAAACTAAAAAGGACTCTCGTTTTTTTATCCAAAACGAATTGTTGATGCAGATGGAATTCATACGACACCTTTGATGATCTAAACTTTCTGATTCTTTTTCTTTCATTTTATCCATTTAAATCAATTGTACGCTTGTGAACATGTGATGTGATTGTAATAAAATTTTTTTCAAGTTGATGAGTCCACTGTTTAAAGTAATCATTCTTGAAGGGAAACCCGAACCGGGTTTTTAAAGTTCAAGCTGAGCATGTAAAAGTTTTCTGACCCATTTTGCAAGGTGTTGACCAGATCTGCAGACAACCCTGGATGAAAAAATCAAGCAAGGTTTTTTGTTCTGATATAAAGAAACACCTGGAAATTCTTAAAGTCCCTTTTGTTCTAGCACTTCTGATTGAATAACTTTCATCGTAGCTATCAATAAGAACTTTTGTGTGTATCAACCCAGACATCCATATAAGGAGATCAATACAATGTTATTAGTTCAACAGAGGTCTATTTTGATCCTTTTTTATTCCAGTTAACCCAGAGTTGAGTTGATTATGTTGTTTCGTTTTTATCAGTTGTTTGAGATAATCCTTTTTACCTGTACAGTCTCCGAAATTAGCTATAGTTTGCTGTGAAATCATTCATGATAAATATGTGATTTAGGAACTATAGATTACAACAATCATGAGTTTGATCGATAAACGTCTCATAGAAAACTCATTATTTAGAATAAGCTTATTCTTAACACAGGTGCTCTTCAGAATATTTGAAAGTGTATTAGCACTGTAGAATTTTCTGCCTTGCACTTAGTCTTATTGAGCACTGTTTGCTACCAGGTACCTTAAAACAATAGCATAAAAAGATGACTCATCGTGAAACATAAACCGACAAATGTCGAAAGAAATGCTCTTGAACGACATGTGAGGCACTTTAATTGATGGTCTTTAGTCTAGACCAATTTTTTCTTTATGGATGCAAAAAAAACTTTGACCCCACCGAGATTCGAACCACTGACCTCTCGCTCCATGGCCAAACTCACTACCAACTCGGCTACGAGTCACTTAATTTTGCTATGCTGCAACCGCTTTTATATTAGCAACTTCGGAGCACTAGCGATCACTCAAATGAAGAACGAAAGCGTGAAAAATTCACTTTAGGAGTCAAAGAATGTTCTAGAAGAAAAGCGCAAAAATGTCGAGCGAAAGACTTGCATAAAAAAAACACAAAAGTTTACAATAATTGCTATGAACTGCGTTCAAGAACAATTAAAAATATAACACAGCTTCATTTTTCAATTTGCTATCTGTTAGCCTTTTTTCTGTTATTTTGTGATAAAAAATTTAATGAGAAATCTTTTACATAAGACCTATTACCAATCTTAATGCGGTGTTGTCTTATTTCCAATCTTAATGCGTGTAAAATCATATACCTATCTTTATACATTACTGACGAAAATCAAATCTTAATACATGTAAAATTTATTAACTATCTTTATACATTGCTTTCATATCTCCTCTAATGTTAATACATGTAAAATCTATTACCCATTTTTATACATTACTGTCAAAAATCAAATCTTAATACATGTAAAATCTATTACCTATCTTCATACATTGATGTGATAACTCAATGATGACCGAAATGATTTGAAACCGCTATAGCGTATCTTAAAACATGTGGGTCTTCACCCCCCCGGGCAGCTCCGCTCACCTATATACTACTAACGCCGATGATTTAAAACTCTTCCTTAAAATTCTGTTGAAAACTTCTGACGGGTTGCACTCATTCCAAACTGAAAATCAACTCAGATACACGAAATACACCATCACGCGGAGCGCGCATAATGGTATATTTTCGGTGCGCGGTGTTGTGCACATTAAAAATACAAATTCATATATCAGTTTCAAAATTAGCTAAGCATTTCAGAGCATTTGTAAGCGTGTCTTATGGGACAAGTAGAATCCAATTTTTTTCTGATTTATCGCACGACGCAAACACGCAACTTACGCACTTTGTTATTGCACCAATTTTATGTTCGTTGTATTTTTACTTTTTTTTCACCGTATTTTTATATACTCCTCTCAGTATCTCTAAATATCCAAGAATCTAAATCTATGCATTAAAGCCATTGATTTCGTTGAACTTTCCAGTAACGGCGTCACAAAATCCATGAAAAAAAAACTTGTATAGAATTTCAAGCCATTTCAAAGGCCAATTTGACGAAGAACCAATAAAATTCAGCTTAACTCTTTGGAAAGTTTTCAGAAGACAATCCAAAAAGCTAACAATTTTGTCTTTGAATAGACAAAGAATGACGGTAAGGCTGTTGTTTTCGATGAAAATCTAGAGAAGCCTAAAACTGGAATTTTGTATTTTGAGCTGTATAGAATAAGGAAACTAATTAATTCCATTAGGGACTCAGCAGCCTCGTCTTACTCTATATGGAACATCAAGCATACACATTCTTTACATTCACATTTGTTTTTGAGCATTCTTTACATTCACATTTATTTTTGAGCATCCTTTACATTCACATTTGTTCTTGTGCGTCCTTTACATTCACATTTGTTTTTGAGCATACTTTATATTCACATTTGTTTTTGTGCGTCCTTTACATTCACATTTGCTTTTGAGCATCATTTACATTCACATTTGTTTTTGAGCATCCTTTACAATCACATTTGTTTTTGAGCATCCTTTACATTCACATTTGTTTTTGAGCATCCTTTACGTTCGCATTTGCTTTTGAGCATCCTTTAAATTCACATTTGTTTTTGAGCATCCTTTACATTCACATTTGTTTCTGAGCAGCCTTTACATTCACATTTGTTTTTGAGCATCCTTTTTATTCATATTTGTTTTTGAAAATTCTTTACATTCACATTTGTTTTCAGGCATCCTTTACATTAACATTTGTTTCTGAGCATCCTTTACATTCACAGTTGTTTTTGAGCATCCTTTACATTCACATTTGTTTTTGAGCATCCTTTACATTCACATTTGTTTTTGAGCATGCTTTACATTCACATTTGTTTTTGAGCAAGCTTTACATTCACATTTGTTTTTGAGCATCTTTTACGTTAACATTTGTTTTTGAGCATACTTCACATTCAAATTTGTTTTTGACCATCCTTTACATTCACATTTGCGTTGGAGCATCCTTTACATTCACATTTGTTTTTGAGCATCCTTTTTAATCGTATTTTTTTGAGAATTCTTTACATTCACATTTGTTTTCAGGCATCCTTTACATTCACATTTGTTTTTGAGCATCCTTTACATTCACACTTGTTTTTGAGCATTCTTTACATTCACATTTGTTTTTGAGCATCCTTTAAATTCACATTTGTTTTTGAGCATTCTTTACATTCACAATTGTTTTTGAGCATCCTTGACATTCACATTTGTTGTTGAGCATCCTTTACATTCACATTTGTTTTTGAGCTTCCTTTATATTCACATTTGTTTTTGAGCATCCTTTACATTCACATTTGTTTTTGAGCATCCTTTACATTCACATTTGTTTTTGAGCATCCTTTACAATCAAATTTGTTTTTGAGCATCCTTTACATTCACATTTGTTTTTGAGCGTCCTGTACATTCACATTTGTTTTTGAGCATCCTTTACATTCACATTTGTTTTTGAGCGTTCTTTACATTCACATTGGTTTTTACGCATCCTTTACATTCACATTTGTTTTTGAGCACCCTTTACATTCTCATTTGTTTTTGCGCATGCTTTACATTCACATTTGATTTTGAGCATCCTTTACATTCACATTTGTTTTTGAGCATTCTTTACATTCACATTTGATTTTGAGCATCCTTTACATTCACATTTGTTTTTGAGCATCCTTGACATTCACATTTGTTTTTGAGCAACTTTTACATTCACATTTGATTTTGAGCATCCTTTACATTCGCATTTGTTTTTGAGCATTCTTTACATTCACATTTGTTTTTGTGCGTCCTTTACATTTACATTTGTTTTTGAGCATACTTTACATTCACATTTGTTTTTGAGCATCCTTTACATTCGCATTTGTTTTTGCGCATGCTTTACATTCACATTTGATTTTGAGCATTCTTTACATTCACATTTGTTTTTGAGCATCCTTTACATTCACATTTGTTTTTGAGCATCCTTTAAATTCACATTTGTTTTTGAGCATTCTTTACATTCACATTTGTTTTTGAGCATCCTTGACATTCACATTTGTTTTTGAGCATCCTTTACATTCACATTTGTTGTTGAGCATCCTTTACATTCACATTTGTTTTTGAGCTTCCTTTACATTCACATTTGTTTTTGAGCATCCTTTACATTCACATTTGTTTTTGAGCATCCTTCACATTCACATTTGTTTTTGAGCATCCTTTACAATCAAATTTGTTTTCGAGCATCCTTTACATTCACATTTGTTTTTGAGCGTCCTGTACATTCACATTTGCTTTTGAGCATCCTTTACATTCACATTTGTTTTTGAGCGTTCTTTACATTCACATTGGTTTTTACGCATCCTTTACATTCACATTTGTTTTTGAGCACCCTTTACATTCACATTTGTTTTTGCGCATGCTTTACATTCACATTTGATTTTGAGCATCCTTTACATTCACATTTGTTTTTGAGCATTCTTTACATTCACATTTGATTTTGAGCATCCTTTACATTCACATTTGTTTTTGAGCATCCTTGACATTCACATTTGTTTTTGAGCATGCTTTACAATCACATTTGATTTTGAGCATCCTTTACATTCGCATTTGTTTTTGAGCATTCTTTACATTCACATTTGTTTTTGAGCATCCTTTACATTCACATTTGTTGTTGAGCATCCTTTACATTCACATTTGTTTTTGAGCATCCTTTACATTCACATTTGTTTTTGAGCATCCTGTACATTCACATTTGTTTTTGAGCATCCTTTACATTCACATTTGTTATTGAGCATCCTTTACATTCACATTTGTTATTGAGCATTCTTTATATTCACATTGGTTTTTACGCATCCCTTATATTCACATCTGTTTTTGAGCAATCTTTACATTCACATTTGTTTTTGAGCATGCTTTACATTCACATTTGATTTTGAGCATCCTTTACATTCACATTTGTTTTTGAGCATTCTTTACATTCACATTTGTTTTTGAGCATCCTTTACAATCAAATTTGTTTTTGAGCATCCTTTACATTCACATTTGTTTTTGAACATCCTTTACAATCAAATTTGTTTTTGAGCATCCTTTACATTCACATTTGTCTTTGAGCATCCTTTACATTCACATTTGTTTTTGAGCATCCTTTTTCATATTTGTTTTTGAGAATTCTTTACATTCACATTTGTTTTTGAGCATCCTTTACATTCACATTTGTTTTGAGCATCCTTTTTATTCATATTTTTTTGAGAATTCTTTACATTCACATTTGTTTTCAGGCATCCTTTACATTCACATTTGTTTTTCAGCATCCATTACATTCACATTTGTTTTTGAGCATTCTTTACATTCACATTTGTTTTTGAGCATCCTTTACATTCACATTTGTTTTTGAGCATCCTTTAAATTCACATTTGTATTTGAGCATTCTTTACATTCACATTTGTTTTTGAGCATCCTTGACAATCACATTTGTTTTTGAGCATCCTTTACATTCACATTTGTTGTTGAGCATCCTTTACATTCACGTTTGTTTTTGAGCACCCTTTATATTCACAATTGTTTTTGAGCATCCTTTACATTCACATTTGTTTTTGAGCATCCTTTACATTCACATTTGTTTTTGAGCATCTTTTACATTCACATTTGTTTCTGAGCATCCTTTACATTCACATTTCTTTTTGAGCATTCTTTAGATTCACATTGGTTTTTACGCATCCTTTACATTCACATTTGTTTTTGAGTATCCTTTATATTCACATTTCTTTTTGAGCATCCTTTACATTCACATTTGTTTTTGAGCATCCTTTACATTCACATTTGATTTTGAGCATCCTTTACATTCACATTTGTTTTTGAGCATCCTTTACATTCACATTTAATTTTCAGCATCCTTTAGATTCACATTTGTTTTTGAGCATCCTTTACACTCAAATTTGTTTTTGAGCATCCTTTACATTCACATTTGTTTTTGAGCATCCTTTACAATCAAATTTGTTTTTGAGCATCCTTTACATTCACATTTGTCTTTGAGCATCCTTTACATTCACATTTGTTTTTGAGCATCCTTTTTCATATTTGTTTTTGAGAATTCTTTACATTCACATTTGTTTTTTAACATCCTTTACGTTCACATTTGTTTTGAGCATCCTTTTTATTCATATTTTTTTGAGAATTCTTTACATTCACATTTGTTTTCAGGCATCCTTTACATTCACATTTGTTTTTGAGCATCCATTACATTCACATTTGTTTTTGAGCATTCTTTACATTCACATTTGTTTTTGAGCATCCTTTACATTCACATTTGTTTTTGAGCATCCTTTAAATTCACATTTGTATTTGAGCATTCTTTACATTCACATTTGTTTTTGAGCATCCTTGACAATCACATTTGTTTTTGAGCATCCTTTACATTCACGTTTGTTTTTGAGCACCCTTTATATTCACAATTGTTTTTGAGCATCCTTTACATTCACATTTGTTTTTGAGCATCCTTTACATTCACATTTGTTTTTGAGCATCTTTTACATTCACATTTGTTTTTGAGCATCCTTTACATTCACATTTCTTTTTGAGCATTCTTTAGATTCACATTGGTTTTTACGCATCCTTTGCATTCACATTTGTTTTTGAGCATCCTTTATATTCACATTTCTTTTTGAGCATCCTTTACATTCACATTTGTTTTTGAGCATCCTTTACATTCACATTTGATTTTGAGCATCCTTTACATTCACATTTGTTTTTGAGCATCCTTTACATTCACATTTAATTTTCAGCATCCTTTAGATTCACATTTGTTTTTGAGCATCCTTTACACTCAAATTTGTTTTTGAGCATCCTTTACATTCACATTTCTTTTTGAGCATCCTTTACAATCAAATTTGTTTTTGAGCATCCTTTACATTCACATTTGTTTTTGAGCATCCTTTACATTCAAATTTGTTTTATTTTTGAGCATCCTTTTTATTCATATTTGTTTTTGAGAATTCTTTACATTCACATCTGTTTTAAGGCATCCTTTACATTTACATTTGCTTTTGAGCATCCTTTACATTCACATTTGTTTTTGAGCATCCTTTACATTCACAATTGTTTTTGAGCATCCTTTAGATTCACATTTGTTTTTGAGCATCCTTTAGATTCACATTTGTTTTTGAGCATTCTTTACATTCACATTTGTTTTTGAGCATCCTTTAGATTCACATTTGTTTTTGAGCATTCTTTACATTCACATTTGTTTTTGAGCATCCTTTAGATTCACATTTGTTTTTGGGCATTCTTTACATTCACATTTGTTTTTGAGCATCCTTTAGATTCACATTTGTTTTTGAGCATACTTTACGTTCACATTTGTTTTTGACCATTCTTTACATTCACATTTGTTTTTGAGCATCCTTTACATTCACATTTGTTTTTGAGCATCCTTTAGATTCACATTTGTTTTAAGGCATCCTTTACATTCACATTTGATTTTGAGCATCCTTTACATTCACATTTGTTTTTGAGCATTCTTTACATTCACATTTGTTTTTGAGCATCCTTTAGGTTCACATTTGTTTTTGAGCATTCTTTACATTCACATTTGTTTTTGAGCATCCTTTAGATTCACATTTGTTTTTGAGCATACTTTACAATCAAATTTGTTTTTGAGCATCCTTTACATTCACATTTGTTTTTGAGCATCCTTTTTATTCATATTTGTTTTTGAGAATTCTTTACATTCACATTTTTTTAGCATCCTTTACATAACATGTTTTTTAGAAGACGCTTTTCACCAAAAAACAATTACCAATTTAAAAAAAACTACCGCTGGACAAAATTGCACTTGAAAATCAGACGAGGAGTTCGCTTAATTGGTTCTAGTTAGCTAGAACTGAGGCACACTCGTAGTACTTTGGGGGGGGGGGGCAGAAAGAGGGGGTCCGAAACCTACATTAAATAAAATTTGCTCTTCATGCCTAGAAGTTCTGCTTACTCGGCAGATTCAGTGAAACTGCATATTAAAGCTCTATGAGAACTAATCTCAGACACTTAATGATCTCGGGGCTCTATCGACTTATACCGTTGAAGAGGGAAAGTCAACTTAAATCACTCAAGCGACCAAAAGAATGTTCCAGAAAAACGCAAAACGTTCAAGCATCAACTTTGCTTGACCGTTGTTAGAAAAAAATTGCTTCAAACTTGGTTCGAGAGCAGACGCCACAGCCTTCATAAGCTAGCGCTTAAGGTCTACTTTCTGGAAAAATGTAGAAGAACCCTCAAATGCATGGAAATCTGATCAGTTTGGGAGTTATATTGTGGATCATAATTTATAGAAAACTTAGTTTGATTTCGAGCTAAATTATTCAAGTTAGTAATAATGTAGAAAACTAAGAACTAAAAAAGCATCATTTTCGAATTAACAAATAAAATCCTTACTCCAAACTATTCGGTGAAAATCAACTGTATACAATGATGCATCTATTGTAGTCGGCAATCTAAGAATTCGTTTGGCATACTAGCAGCCAAATGAATGATGGCCATCTATAATAGACAATTCTACTTTGATAATTGTATATATAAATTGAAATGGCCTGTACCGCCTATTAGACTATACAAAACCATAATCAGTGTAAAAGTTATGCTTTAGTTTGTTCACACAGGCTAATGTTTGCTAAAATAAAAATTGTGTAAATGAAGGAAAACAGTTCACAAGCTGCTAATATCTGACGAGATTTCAGGAGGGAACAGTTGAGTCAACTGCAAATTTGGCGATGGCGTCTGCCATGTTATGACTCTTCATGTAGTGTTTCTTCAGAATGCCTTTGTCAGCTGTTGAGAAGTTACAACTTGTGCATTTGTATGTGGGCAGGTTCTCACTGTGCTTCTGCCTATAAAACATGGCATAGGAAAAGTTTGACTTAATTTCTGGCTCACATACACTCGGGATAAATTCCCCGCATTATTAGATTCAATAAACCCGAACCAGCAACAGATTGAGACTCTTTCAAGCCCTCGAAAAAACTAATTGAATTGAAGGTAACAGATTTGTTGAGGTTTAATTTGCGCTAATTGAGCCAATTCAAAGTAATGTATATGACGAAGATTTGATTGCTTAGCATTTTCTTAATTATTCAATGTCCATCATCTCATTTTTGAAGAATTTAACCAATCTGAAGGTGCTATTTGCACAACTTTCTACAAAACTATCATTTTTGTTCCTACCCACTTCGGTGGGGGAGGAAGTATATACTCTGTTTTTTGTTCAGTCAATTTTGCCCGATCGATATATTCATCATTAACAAATAACTAAGAAGATTTTTTTTGAATTTCGTTTTTTCCACGGACGAGTGATCGAGATTAAAAATTTTGTGGACATTTGACGGATTTTCGATGTTTTTGTTCACTTCTGCCATTTTTGTACGCCATTTTTTGCCGACTCTGCTGTTAAATTGTTTACAGTAGCGTTGATAGTTTAAACTTTTAAGATAGAAGAGTGTTGTTGAACTGCTTCATAAAATTCTTTGGCCAAAAAGTATTTTTAATTTCAGCCTATATAAATCAAAAACGGTACGAAAAAAGCTTTAGTCGATGTCGTTTGAATTTGCCGGATTACAACACCTAACACTGCTGACACAATCATTAATAACTCTGAAGAGGGCTAGTTTTACTTGCGCTAAGTTTGAGAGTATTCTTGAGTTGAAATTTTGCCGGTTATTGGGTAAATTAACTCGATAATTATCCAAATACATCATTTAATTTTGATGTATCGACTTTTTTCTCAAATTATTGATATCTAATATTTTCGGAACAATTGTGGGCTCCTAATGATAGAAGAGCGTGTTCCTAATGAACAGCAATTGGATATCTGAAGAGCGTGCTCCTAATGCGTTTCGGAGCAATTGCGTGTTCCTAATGAACTTACCGCATTAGCAAGGCCAGTTTTGGTCTTATCGTTGTTTTTAAGTCCAAAAATAATTCGGTTGTAATCAATCGCAGTTTTTTTGATAAAAACTTTTTGCTTCTTCTAATGTTAATTACAGAACAGAACAATTCAGAGCAAGGCTTGCTATTGACAGGTAAATTCGGCTTCCCAAGAAATGCCAAGGAAATCGATCTAGTTTTTTAAAATCGATAGCCAATGGTCGTTTTGACTTTTAAAAGGAGTATTGAGATTTGGAACTTTGTCTTTTTTGGTCAACCTGCAACTCAAAGTCAGCAAAATGTCGCATCGCTGGTTTCAAATACTGGGTTAAAATATGATATTATAGCGGTTTCACGTTTTAACTAAGATTTTTCGGCTTTGATAGTTAGCATTATTGAAAGTTCAGATATCCAATTGCTGGCATTTAAAAAGAAAGCGCATCTAAACACATCAGTTTTCTAGTGAAAAGATTATGATTTTAGGGGCTTCAAAAGTGTTCTGCAGGATTTAATGGATTTTTTCTTTGTCGTTCTCTTTGCAGTCTTATGAAACTTCTGGATAATTGCAGGTCTTAGTGGCTTATTATGGGTAAAAAGGAACCTACTTACTGATTTTAGTTGATAGTTAAATTTTCCATTACGTTGAAATCAAATGTTTAAAATACAGATAAATTTTAACTATGAATTTTGCTATAACTTTTTGTCTATTTGTTACTTATTCTCATTATTTACATATCACATATCACATTAATGTTGTTGATGATAGGTCAAATTGAACATATCTATTGTTTTTAGTGCATTGCTTTTCGTTTTAACGGCTTCCACGCCAATTTTTTGCAAAAATTTAATAATACTGGCAATTTTTCTCTGTATTTGTCGTTCTTTTTGTTTGTAGATGTATAACATACTTTCAACAATGACAGATCTCAATCGCTCTCTTTCGAGAACTAAAAGAACCTATCTACTGATTTCACTTGACCATTTCAAAGACCATTGACTAACAGAACTCTCCTGCACAAAATTGGTAGTTTCATTATAAAATTATGGATAAATTTTATCTAGCTGCAACTGAGCTAGATAAAATTCGGCCCTTATACAAAACATTGCTCGCATACAAAATAATTAAACAGCTGATCAAAGTTTTTTCTCCAAAGCAGATGGAGTTGTATCGGCAATCTTACCAAAGATCGGATTGCCGAAAACATTTTGGCGAAAACTTTTTGGAACATAGCTGGCCGATTGTTAGAAAACAGCTGCGACAAAAATTCCATTCCCAAATTCCTGCAGTCTCAAAATGCCAATGAAAAACAGGCCACAAAGAAGATTCTGAAACTTGACTTAAAAAAACTTGTAGTTAATTTTACTAGCTGCCCTCATAGAATCTTCAATTATTGCGAGATATCATTTCTTATTTTAATCACCCAAATGAACAATTCATTTCTTATTTTAATCACCCAAATGGAAAAAACTGAACCCAACATGAGTGAAAAATAACGCCACGCACACAAATCAGTCAAAATTGCAAGAATGAAGTGAATTGCATGAAAGAAGTAAATTGGAAGAATGAAGTAAATTGCATGAATGAAGTAAATTGCATGAATGAAGTAAATTGCATGAATGAAGTAAATTGCATGAATGAAGTAAATTGCATGAATGAAGTAAATTGCATGAATGAAGTAAATTGCATGAATGAAGTAAATTGCATGAATGAAGTAAATTGCATGAATGAAGTAAATTGCCTTAATGAAGTTGATTTGAAGTGAGCGGTGACGTCAAAGGCTGTAACAAAAAAAAACTTCACAAAGTAAAAAAACATACCAGCACACCTTTACTACAAAGCAAAGAATTTTCACATTGACTAAACAACAAACATGATGTTTAAATGAACAGGAATGGCTTTGGAAAATAGTTAAAAATTTGAAAAATAGTTAAATCACAAAACAAATTGCCGCAAGTTAACAAAAAAGCTCTTATCGCAAATCCAAATTCTTGTTGAAACACCGTCTATTTACTCTCCTTATAAATTATTGAAAAAATTTGATGCTAGGCGTGACCATCATTCACACACTTCGAAAATTAAAATGTGTGAGCAGGACAACAGAAGGATGGCGCCCCCAATAAAATTCTTTCCACTTAAAAAGCCGGAAGAAAGCCAATGATATCTCAGCTCTTCCAGCAATTAAAAAAACTTCAATAAATCTTACATTATTTTCTCTCAAATACGCTAAGAAACATTTTTCAAATACGCAAAGAAAGTTCATTTACTCATTTTTACTAAAACCTAGATCAATCAGTGACTAACAGTTGTACATCTGCAAATTCAATCCCTTGAAATTCATTGCATAAAATTGCACGCAACTCTGTGTATTACATAATTATCTTCTCGGCTAAAAAAGTTGGAAACTAAACCAAACTGCGCAGACTTTTCAACGGAAGATTAGCCATCTCCATCGTATTAAAGTGCCATTTTGTTGAGAAAGAGTTAGTAAACTGATTTGCATCGTTGCACTGTTCGAATATTTTCGTACGCTTAATTATGAAGGACTAAGAGCAGCATACCAAACTACTTAACACATTTACATTACATGAACGCACAATGAAAAGAAAATTTTCAAATTCACATTGAGACAGTGGGCAATGTCTGCTTTTGGATTGCTGTTACTGCCATCGCGAACACAGCCATCCAGTAAGGACGCAACTTCAAAAAAAAACTCATGCTCAGAGTACCTTTCTTCAGATTTTTTAGTTTAAAAGTTTAAATTTTTTGCAAAGTTTGACTCCCAAGCGGATCAGAAAAAAAATCTCGATTAGAAAGTTTGCTTACCTGTATTAATAGATAATTATTTTTCTTACCTTGAATTAGGCAATCTTCTTTCCTAGAATATTTTTACGTTAGCAAACGCCGGTACTTACCGATAGTGTTTGTGTATGTTACTGTTCACCTTCGTTGAATAAGCACATTTAACGCACACAAACATCCTCTCTCCGTCAATAATGCATTCTGCGAACATTTGAGTCTTCGGCGCAGAAGCAATACTTGCAGATTTTGGAGCAACCTGATTGGCCGAAACTGGTGCTTGCCTTTTAAAACTTGTCTTAACGGGTGGAACAGTTGGATGACTACGTTTGAGACCTGCTTTAGAGACATTGGATTCATTTTTGATAAAAATCGGGCCTTGCGGCAAACTTGAGCAGATTCTCGAAATCCGCAATTTTCCTGTTTGATTCTCATCTCCCGGTAATTCTGCTGCATCCCCAAATGATAAACGACATTCTTTCAGATTCATGTCAACAGAGTCAGAAGTTTCAATTTTGCTCAGAAGCATTTCGGGTAAAAAGAGCGAAAACTGGAAAGAATCCATGACTCTAGAATACTTGATATTTACTACTTTACCCATTCAGTATGTATACTGACTGCTGTATTGTGTATTTTTTACGACTGTTATGTAAGTGCAATTGCTCAGGCTCTCCTATTCCACGAAAATTAATCAGCAACAAAATAGATAGGGAGAAAACGAAAGATACATAATTAAAAGATAAACCGACTAATGTCGGATGAATTGCTCTCGAACGACAGGCGGGTGCAAATTTAACTGAGGGTGAAGCTCAGAAATTTTTTAATGGGTGCGAAAGCTCCGCCCTCATTGGGAAGCGAACCCGCGCCCTCCAGGATAGTCCTCTGAAATCTTCACCGCTCAGCTACAACGCCTTTGATCCTCAAACACTTACAATAGCTTTTATGTTAGCAACAAACAATTAGAGCAACTAAGATCACTCAAAAATGAAGAAGAAAAGTGAGGAAAAGGCACTGAATCAGTCGAGTAAAGCAAAAAAAAAGAAAACATTTACAATAATTGATTCAAACTTCGGTCGAGAGAAATAAACGAGTTTAACAAGGATAAGTATGTTCGATATTTAATAATTAAAGCTCTTATTATACTTTAGAACGCCGATTGCGTTCTACGAACTAAATTTGTCAAGTTTGTTTGACTAGTCAACAAGTTTAGTTAGCAATTTTCAACAAATAAAATTTGAACATTTTGCGTCTCAATGTTTAGGCCTAGGTCTTCAGAATGAAGAAATATTTATATAGCAGTTCTACAATTCTGTATCGTTATGTTAACATATAGCGATGAGCAAAGTATAAACTCCAAAATTAAAGTAAAAATTGGTTATTACTCAAAGTGTTCCAAAAATCTTAGTGTAATTCGTGTTTGTTCGGTTAAATTTCGTTTTTTGGCTAGCGTAATCAAGCAATTGCCAATTTTGACTAAATTCATACCATACGAAAGCCACACTTTTGTTCCAACTTGCCTGTTTTGTTCTCCACTTGCCTCTCGGATATCAAAGATATCCTTTTCTGTAGTGGCTTCAGCTAGTACTGATTTGTTGTGAAGAGAAATCGTTTCGAAGAAAGATGGAAGTTGTTTGGGAATTTCTGTCTTGATTGACTTTTATTTTACTTCGTAGTTCATTCCAATCGAGTATTGCTATTTGCATTTTGATAGAAAAACATAAGACTCCAGAACAATTTTTGTCCCGTTAGACTCGTGAAGACTCCAAGTGATAAATGGACGTATAGATAACAGTTCAAAAGCAGATCTTAACTGTTTCGTTTCTCAAACTATTGTAATCCTTTTGTTTGCAAAATCAGTTTTACGTGGAGTATATTCCGACTGCAATTAAAATCTCGAAGAGATTCAATTTTTTCCTAAAATATTCAGCCCGTAACTCCCAGTTTAGCTAATTTTCTAAGGATACAATTAGATTTTGTTCAATTGAATGATAACTGCTGAGTAGAGCAGATGACTTAAAACAGGGCATTTAGGACGAGTCCTAAAAATTTCCGAGGAATCAATTTCCTGAGAGCGTAATTGTTTTTATTTCTTGAGCCATTTTTCGTAGGATATGTTTTACTTCACTTTGAAAAGTTGCAATTCTGTCTATATGAAGCCATAAAAATTTTACTTCAGGTTTTTCGTCCATTGGAAATGGATTTAAATTAATTGTTGTTTTTTACTCTCAACAAATATCAATTCATTTTTTGGGGTATTAACTATTAAGAGATGTTCATGAAAATTTAGTATTAGTTTGTTGGCATGTTGTTCGAACTCGACCTTTATTTTGTCAAGGAAAGCATCCAAAGTTAAAATAACCGAATCGTCAGCATATTGTACAAGTTCAGTTTCGTTGTCAACTCTTTTATCATTAACGTACAGATTAAATAACAGCGGGCCAAAAATTGTTGCTTCTGGTACACCTCTATGAAGCGTTAGTTCGTCTGATATGCAGTAGAATCAGATTGGCGGCAGTTCGTAAGTAAACTTCTCATTAGATTTTCAGAGCTTTCACCAAAACCCAAGTTGTCCAACTTGATATCCAAAAATTTAGTAAACGATGGAATCATAAGCTTTTGATAGGTCAAGAACAGCTGCTCAAAAACCGAAATAGCTGAAGTAACTTTGAAAAATAGGGAATCGATGGTTGAATGAATTTTCCAAAAACCAGATTGATATTTACTTAGGAAATTGTTGTCGCGAGAGTTTTGACAAATGTGATTCTTTAACATGGTTTTAACCGTTCTAGAAAGGCACGGAGTAATGGAAATTGCGAGAGAGTTAATAGGATTTTCAGGGCAGTCTTTTTTGTACATTATGTGTTTTTTCAGACTCACTGAAAAAACAAGGTCATTTGATGCAATAGTTGACAAGACAAATTGGATGCGCAACAATAACAGAGCTTGGGTCTTCAACAGCCCACGCAGAGATGTTTGATGGTCCGATTCAATTCTGTACAGTACCTAAATGCCTCATGACAGTCTTTTCCACTGTATAGTAAAAACAATTATTTTTCGAATTAGAATTACACGCGCCAGACATCTGTAGCGGACACTGAGGACCTTAACACTAAGAAGCAGCTTGAAATCGTTGTCATTGAAAATAGTGAAACGGTTTTCCAGATCGAAAAACTTTTCATAATCTTTATCATTCAAAAACCTATTACGATCCACCATCAGTTGTTTTGATTTTCTAATCAACCATTTGTCACTTTACGTATAATTTTTGTCATGACAAAACAATTTTTTAGAGGACCGTTTTTCGGCAGTTCTGTCGTAACTAACAATTACAGTAAAAAAGTTGTAGCATAGAATCCAAGTTGTTCCGACCGCAGATCTCCGTCAGTTCTGTGTTTCTAGGCAGTGTTAAGAATCAACTGCATTATAGTTCTTAATACAATTTCATTTTTTTCTGAAATGGTATCTTATCAGTTTCTAAACGAAGTCTAAACATACTTAAGAGCAGCAAAGTGATCACTTTTTATAAGGCTATCACAAATTACATGGTTAATTACAGTTGAACCGTCAGAAATAATGAAATCAACAAGGCTTATGGTGTTGTTGCCCAGGTCTACACCAGTCTGAATTGTGTGGTTCCCGATAAGCAAAATATACGTATGTACTACTGTTTCAAGTGTAGGTCATTCAAAGCTATCTAAACGGTTATTATAACCAACGACAAGAATCAAATTTTAGTTTTGCGTAAATGCATTATCAATGTTAACTGCCAGTTGGTACAAAAATGTAGTGCTACTTTGTCTATTGGGATTATTGGTAGGACTTATAAGTACGGAAACGCATGTTGGTGTTTTCAAAAAAACTATTATATTTTCGAATTTATCCGTAAACAGATTTCAATCATTACAAAATTTTGGAGAGGAGTATCGTTCTTTATTGGGATTGAAAACGTTTTCATCATCTTACTCACACAGAATGGTTTCTGTGAAATAAAATGCGATTCGAACCATTCTGATAGCATCATTGTATGTTAAAACAGGTCCCGGATTTATCTATATGCCACCGGTCCTCAGAAGCAGCGTTAAGCTAATCAAAAGATGCATTATAGCAACAAAAAAATTCACGATCTATTCAGAAAACTCTTGTTTGTGGAAGGTATTTAAAACTTTCTCGAAGCCTTTGGCTATCGATATTGTTTAAGGCACTTTATTGAGTGTCTAAGGTTTAATTATTGAAACCAATTGGTTATATTCAGTCTAAAACAATTAATTTTGATAACCTTAACAACAAACCGTAAACGTGTACTTTTGGTCTTGCAAAAAAAGAACATTTATTATTCTACTATTTCGTCGTTTCTACAAATTTTCCCTTTCAATTCAAAATTTTATTAGCCTAGTATGCAAATATTCAAAATTCTCCGTCAAATGAGAACAGTTTAAATTGCCAAAGGAACTGCCAAAAAGCTCAAAACAGGCAAAAAGTGGCAAAAGAGGTTATAACTCGATAAATCGTGGTTGTTTTTTAAAAAAGTTCTACATTGAGTCTCAATCGAAACTTGGCCAATAAATCATTCCCAATAACAGCACTAAACTTTTAAACAGCAAAAAAGTTGATAGGAGACAACTGATTGGATGAAGCAAACATGGCTCACAGGTTAAGTTACAGTTGAACCGTCAGAAATCATGAAATCAACAAGGCTTTTGGTGTTGTTGCTCAGGTCTACACCAGTCAAAATTGTGTGGTTCTCGATAAGCAAATTATACGTATGTACTAATGTTTCAAGTGTAGGTCATTCAAAGCTATCTAAACGGTTATTATAACCAACGACAAGAATCAAATTTTCGTTTTGCGTAAATGCATTATCAATGTTAACTCCCAGTTGGTACAAAAAGGTAGTGCTACTTTGTCTATTGGGATTATTGGTAGGACTTATAAGTACGGAAACGCATGTTGGTGCTTCCAAAAAAAAATTATTATATTTTCGAATTTATCCGTAAACAGATTTCAATCATTACAAAATTTTGGAGAGGAGTATCGTTCTTTTTTGGGATTGAAAACGTTTTCATCATCATACTCACACAAAACGGTTTCCATGAAATAAAAATGCGATTCGGACCATTCTGATAGCGTCATTGTATGTTAAAACAGGTCCCGGATTTATTTATATGACACCTGTCCTTAGAAGCAGCGTTAAGCTAATCAAAAGATGCATTATAGCAACAAAAAAATACAATCTATTCAGAAAACTCTTGTTTGTGGAAGGTATTTAAAACTTTCTCGAAGACTTTGGCTATCGATATTGTTTAAGGCACTTTATTGAGTGTCAAGGGTTTAATTATTGAAACCAATTGGTTATATTGAGTCTGAAAAAATTAATTTTGACAACCTTAACAACAAACCGTTAACGTGTACTTTTGTTCTCTCAAAAAAAATAAAGAACACTTTTTATTATTCTACCATTTTTTCGTTTCTACAAATTTCCCCTTCAATTCAAAATTTTAGTAGCCTAGTATGCAAATATTTAAAACTCTCCGTCAAATTAGAAGTTTAATTTGCCAAAGGAACTGCCAAAAAACAGGCAAAAAGTGGCAAAAGAGGTTATAACTCGATAAAACGTGGTTGTTTTTTAAAAAAAGTTCTACATTGAGTCTCAATCGAAACTTGGCCAATAAAATCATTCCCAATAACAGCACTAAGCTTTTAAACAGCAAAAAAGTTTATAGGAGACAACTGATTGCATGAAGCAAACATGGCTCACAGGTTAACCTTATCAGAAGATTTTGTTTCCGAAATGGTAGAGCCGAAAAGAATTACAGTTCGAAAAATGAACTTATAACTAGAATAACATTTTAGAGAAAAAGTTAATTATCTTTAAAATTTTGAAAAGAAGAAACAAAAGGTAAAACAAAACAGCCAACAGATGGAAAACACCTGCAAAATTTATTACGTCGTCGAGAACCCTGCTATCAAGTGAAACAACGGAAAAGGCCGAATAAAATATATCCATAAGCCAAAGCCATTCATACAATTATTCCCAATAATAATGCTCGTCTAAGCTCATTGAAAACGCCAAGTCATTTGATGCAATAGTTTACAAGTTTTTTTCGCTGCTTAGTAAAAACAAAGGTTTTTTGATTTAGAATTACACGCGCCAGACATCTGTAGCGGAAACTGAGGCCCTGGGAACTCAAAAATATTTGCAATCGTTGTCATTAAAAATAATGAGTTAATTTTTAGATCAAAAATTTTTTAATAATCTTTATCCTTCAAAAATCTATTACGCTCTACCATCAATTGCTTTGATTTTCTAATCAACCATTTCTCTCTGAACGTTAATTTTTGTCGTTTATGACCCAAAAATTTTTAAAAGGAACCTTTTTTGACAGTGCTGTCGTAACTACCATTCAGAGTAAAAAAGTTGTAGCATAGAATCCAAGTTAATCCGAATATAGACTTCCGTCAGTTCTGTTGTTCTAGGCAGTGTTAAAAATCAACTGCATTATAGTTCCTAATCTAATTCTATTTTTTTCTCAACTGGTATCTTTTCAGTTTCTAAACGAAGTCTAAACATACTTAAGAGCAGCAAAGTGATCACTTTTTATAAGGCTATCACAAATTACATGGTTAATTACAGTTGAACCGTCAGAAATAATGAAATCAACAAGGCTTTTGGTGTTGTTGCCCAGGTCTACACCAGTCTGAATTGTGTGGTTCTCGATAAACAAATTATACGTATGTACTACTGTTTCAAGTGTAGGTCATTCAAAGCTATCTAAACGGTTATTATAACCAACGACAAGAATCAAATTTTAGTTTTGCGTAAATGCAATATCAATGTTAACTGCCAGTTGGTACAAAAATGTAGTGCTACTTTGTTTATTGGGATTATCGGTAGGACTTATAAGTAAGGGAAAGCATGTTGGTGTTTTCAAAAAAAACTATTATATTTTCGAATTTATCCGTAAACAGATTTCAATCATTACAAAATTTTGGAGAGGAGTATCGTTCTTTATTGGGATTGAAAATGTTTTCATCATCATACTCACACAGAACGGTTTCTATGAAATAAAAATGCGATTAGGACCATTCTGATAGCGTTATTATAAGTTAAAACAGGTCCCGGATTTATTTATATGCCACCGGTCCTTAGAAGCAGCGTTAAGCTAATCAAAAGATGCATTATAGCAACAAAAAAAATTCACAATCTATTCAGAAAACTCTTGTTTGTGGAAGGTATTTAAAACTTTCTCGAAGACTTTGGCTATCGATATTGTTTAAGGCAATTTATTGAGTGTCAAGGGTTAAATTATTGAAACCAATTGGTTATATTGAGTCAAAAAAAATTAATTTTGACAACCGTAACAACAAACCGTAAACGTGTACTTTTGGTCTCTCAAAAAAAATAAAGAACACTTTTTATTATTCTACCAGTTTTTCGTTTCTACAAATTTTCCCCTTCAATTCAAAATTTTAGTAGCCTAGTATGCAAATATTTAAAACTCTCCGTCAAATTAGAACAGTTTAAATTGCCAAAGGAACTGCCAAAAAACTCAAAACAGGCAAAAAGTGGCAAAAGAGGTTATAACTCGATAAATCGCGGTTGTTTTTTAAAAAAGTTCTACATTGAGTCTCAATCGAAACTTGGCCAATAAATCATTCCCAATAACAGCACTAAGCTTTTAAACAGCAAAAAAGTTGATAGGAGACAACTGATTGGATGAAGCAAACATGGCTCACAGGTTAACCTTATCAGAAGTTTTTGTTTCCGAAATGGTAGAGCCAAAAAGAATTACAGTTCAAAAAATGAACTTATAACTAGAATAACATTTTAGAGAAAAAGTTGATTATCTTTAAAATTTTGAAAAGAAGAAACAAATGGTAAAACAAAACAGCCAACAGATGGAAAGAAAAACACCTGCAAAATTTATTACGTCGTCGAGAAACCTGCTATCAAGTGAAACGACGGAAAATGCCAAATAAAATATATCCTTGAGCCAAAGCCATTCATAGAATTATTCCCAATAATGCTCGTCTAAGCTCATCGAAAACGCCAAGTCATTTGATGCAATAGTTTACAAGTTTTTTTCGTTGCTTAGTAAAAACAAAGGTTTTTTGATTTAGAATTACACGCGCCAGACATCTGTAGCGGAAACTGAGGCCCTGGGAACTCAAAAATATTTGCAATCGTTGTCATTAAAAATAATGAGTTAATTTTTAGATCAAAAATTTTTTAATAATCTTTATCCTTCAAAAATCTATTACGCTCTACCATCAATTGCTTTGATTTTCTAATCAACCATTTCTCTCTGAACGTTAATTTTTGTCGTAACTACCATTCAGAGTAAAAAAGTTGTAGCATAGAATCCAAGTTAATCCGAACATAGACTTCCGTCAGTTCTGTTGTTCTAGGCAGTGTTTTTAATAATCTTTATCCTTCAAAAATCTATTACGCTCTACCATCAATTGCTTTGATTTTCTAATCAACCATTTCTCTCTGAACGTTAATTTTTGTCGTAACTACCATTCAGAGTAAAAAAGTTG
This sequence comes from Convolutriloba macropyga, assembly GCF_964194025.1. Classification (NCBI taxonomy): domain Eukaryota; kingdom Metazoa; phylum Xenacoelomorpha; order Acoela; family Convolutidae; genus Convolutriloba; species Convolutriloba macropyga. The sequence goes on along the minus strand of NC_134471.1, from coordinate 56,494,989 downwards.
TAGCATAGAATCCAAGTTAATCCGAACATAGACTTCCGTCAGTTCTGTTGTTCTAGGCAGTGTTTAAAATCAACTGCATTATAGTTCCTAATCTAATTCTATTTTTTTCTCAACTGGTATCTTTTCAGTTTCTAAACGAAGTCTTAACATACTTAAGAGAAGCAAAGTGATCACTTTTTACAAGGCTATCACAAACTACAGGGTTGTTTGCAGATGAACAGTCAGAAATAATGAAGTCAACAAGGCTTTTGGTGGTGTTGCCCAGGTTTACACGAGTCGGAATTGTGTGGTTCTCGATATGCAAATCATACGTAAGTACAACTGTTTCAAGCATAGACGATTCCAAGCTATCTAAACGGTTATTATAGTCAACCAGAAGTATCAATTTTTCGTTTTGCATAATGGCATTATCAATCCTAATTACTAGTTGGACCAGAAATGCAGTGCTGTTTTGTTTATTGGAATTACGGGTAGCACTCAAAAGTAAGGAAACGCATGTTGGTGTTTTCAATATAACTATTACATCTTCGAAATGATCCGTAAACAGATTTCAAACATTACCAACTTTTGGAGAGGAGTATCGTTCTTTATCGGGATTGAAAATGTTTTCATCATCACACTCACACAGAAAAGTTTCTGTGAAATAGAAGTGCGATTCGGATCCAGATCGTATACTAGCGTGCGTAGCTGTTGTTTCTTGCTGGGAATGCTTTGTACATTTAGACAGATTTTTCTATTTTAAAATTCTCTTCTTTCAGCCATTCTGATAGCATCATTGTATGTCAAAACAGGTCCCGGATTTATTTATTTGTCACCGGCCGTTAGAAACAGCGTTAAGCTAATCAAGAGATGAATTAGCAACAAAAAACTCACAACCAATTAAGAAAACTCTTTTGTTTGCGAAAGCTATTTTCAAACTTTCTGGAAGCCTTTGGTTACCGATTTTTTTAGGTACTTGATTGAAAGTCTAGGGCATAATTATTGAGTCTCAATGGTTTTATTGCGTCTAGAAGACTATTAATTTTGAAAGCCGTTTTAAAAAAAAACGTTTGGTCTTGCAAAAAAAATTGATACCATTTTTTTATGATTCTATCAATTTTGTTTTCTTTGTTTCTACGAATTTTCCCTAACATCTCTCAAAACATTATTAGCCTAGGCCAACCAGGAATTACCAATAGCAGCAGTAAGCTTTTAAACAGCAAAATGTTGATAGCAGACAACTGATTGGATGAAGAAAACATTGCTCACAGGTTAACCTTACCAGAAGCTTTTGATTCCGAACTGGTAGAGCCGGAAAAAAAATTGATTTCGAAAATATGGATTTAAGACTAGAACACGATTTTAAGGCAAAAGTTAATTAACTTAATTTAAAAATTTGAAATGGAGTAAAAAAAGGTAAAACATAATGGCCAACAGATGGACAGAAAACACCTGCGATATTTTTTACATAGTCGAGAAAGCTGATAGCAGTTGAAATGCGGAAACTGTCCAGTAAAATAATTCCTTGAGCCAAAACCATTCAGACAATTAATCCCAAGTCAAAAAGTACTCAAGTTGACGCTCAACTTAAAAATTCAATTTTTTCAAGCATGATTCTTTTTTCCCTCCAAACACCATTGTGAGCACCGTGAAATGTCAAAAGCAGGCGGGGATTGAATTTGAAGGGGCGTAGCTTACAAAAATTTTACGGGAGCAAAAAACCCGACCGCAGAGAGATTCGAGATAATTTGATATCATGCAGTCAAGCTTGAAAAAGCCACTCGAGAAGTGAAATCGAAAGAATGTTCTAGAACAAATTTTGCATAAAAAAGACGCACATAATTAGAATAATTGTTTGAAACTTCGTTCGAGAGCGATTAAATAGGCCACATTCTAGTCAGTCAACAAGCATATTTCAATCAATCTAAATTGACCTTTAAGAACAGAAAACAATATAGCCGTATTTTTTAAAGCCTAAATTTGCACATTTTTAATCCAAACACGTCAAATTACGAAGCCTAACGTGAATAAATACGTTTCGATTTTTTCATTCCACAACAGAAAAGTTAGGCCAAAAGCAGCACTCTGTGTTGCATTCATTCTTAGAAAACAGAACTGACTTTTGAAATTTTGGTTATAACTAGATATCTAATTCTACAAAGTTACATAATCACAATTTCAAAACTTACCACAAACTGTTCTAATTGTTTGAGACAAAAACTCTATTGTATCATCTACAAACATAAAAAAATCCAATCAAAGAAGATTATACAAAATGATGAAAAAGAAGATTCAGAATACAAAAGCCATGAAATATGCTATCAGAATTTTCCAAGAACTGGGTCTCGAAAGCTGATAAGAAATTTCGGCCAAATAACTCTTCAGGCAGAGAAATTTTACTCCGCAATTTGAGATGCATCAGCTGCCATTTTCGCGATTGTCTCCGCCAAATTATGCGACTTCATATAATGCGACTTTAACTTCGCCTTCTCAGCTGTCAAATACTCACAACTTGTACATTTGTAGTTTGGCAAATTTTCTCCATGCTTACTTCTTACATGTCGATGAATGTTGCTATTGATTTTTGTTTTGTACGCGCAAACAGTGCACATGAAAGTATTTTCGCCTTCTATGATGCATTCGGCAAACATTTGAGTTTTACGAGCTGATTGCTGCGGTGGGGCAATCTTTTGAGTAGAATAATTTGCCATTGAAGGCTTCAGCTGTTGTGGCGTTTTCGAGGCTTTTGGTTTCTGACTTAATTGCATACCTAAACCGTTCAGTTGTCTTTTAACACCGGTAATAGGCGTTTTTAAGCTCGGACTCTCAATTTCTAAGGATTGATGTTGAGCAACGGTTCGCAAAACTTGCATGCTTCCAATTATGTCCTCGGTATTAACAAGTCCAAAATTCACCCGCATTTTGTCAACAAAATCAAATTCCGCGAGACCTTGGGTTTCGATTCTGGCAAAAAAATTCTCAGACACTGAAAGTGAAAATTGGTACGAATCCATCGCGTCGATCTTAAACACTTCGAACAATTGCACTATGATACGTATTAAATGTCGATGCAAAACTGCTTAACTACAAAGTAACTTTGAGAAGTTAAGATGAGAACTTCGACTCTGCTAACTCGTTTTAAAATTGAAAACTTGTTTCATGTTCTCGCGACTATTTCTTGAATCAATAACACTAAACAAATTGTAATATCGTGCTTAGAGCAATATAAATTGCAGAATCACCTTTCAAGATGAACAAATAAAAAATAGTGAAACATGAATTTTTAATTTTAATAAAATTTACGTAAAGATCTCCAGTACAATTAGAGAACCTAAGAACCGAGTTCAATTGGAACTAAAATTCAGTACAGCACCAAACAATTAAGTATCCTTCTGGTACGATAACTTTTCCGTGACAATATAACAATCTAGAACTCGCTGGCAAAACGCTGCCACCTGTTGTGCCTTCTATTACTGCGATACTCTAGACCATCATCATCATCCCAGCTGCAGCGGGTTCCGGCATTCCGTGTTTGGTCATGTAATGCTTCTTCAAATCGTGTTTGTACTTGGAAGAGTAACTACATCCACTGTTTCTACACGGAAAGACAGTTGTAGAGGGAAGATGTTTCGCTTCTATGTGTCGCTTCATTGAGCTCATATGCTGACTCTCGGACTCGCAGAATGTACATTTGTACATCGTCTCTCCTGCATAAATTACAGTAACTGACAAAATTGCTGAGCAGGTAACGATGAAGACATGAAAACGGAATATAACGCAAATACTAAAGACAACTATCGAAAATACTTGGAGAGAATCATCGTACCAAACATACCATTAATCTTACCAAAGTGAATTGTTGAGAAACAGTGCTTGCTAATTCAGTAAGCAAAGACGACAAAACTTAAGAAAAGCCTTTCATCGAAATTTATCGGTGGAAGAGTTGACACAACACATTCAAATAAAAGAAAAGATTTTCAAAATTAAGATTCTTTGTTTTAACTGCAGTCAGTAGAACATGTCAAATTGAGGGACAAGTAGGGACATGTTTTCTCCAGAATTTAGAACATAACCAACTAACGTCGGGCAAAGTACTTTCAAACGACTCAATCGATAGGTGGAGGAGGATGGACGCCAGGTGGAGTTGGGGCCTCTCTTCACGCCGTAAATCTTCGACAGTTTTGGTGAATCGCATACTTAGAGACTAGTAAGGCGCAAGGCTCCTCAATCACTTAATGCCATCCGGGCTCTACATGTTTATCCCGTTTTTTGAAGACGAAAAATTAAATGCATCAGACGAAAAAATCGTTTAGGCAAAAAATTTCAAAAAGGACCGCAGGACTGACATAATTACTACAAACTTCGTTTGAGAGCAATCAAAAATGTTCTGATAAGTCTAACAATGAAGTCATATAAAATTCTATAAGCAAATTCAATTAAAGAGTTGCAAATACAAACTAAACTTGAGTAGATTCAATCTTTTAAACTAATTTCTAGGTTTAAACTAGGTAGTTAGGTGGGGGGAGGTAGGTGGGGGAGTGTGAGGGTAATGGACTTTGTTAAAAATTGGTATATCTGAAAACTTTAGAACATTTTTATGCCTATGAAAGAAAAGCTCACAAAACCGACTCTACTAGCGTCAAATCACTAGAGCAAAACTTGCATAAAATTGATCACGTCCATTGGTTCCAAAATGATATTAAACTATCTATAATGATCATTTCAGTAATCAGTTAGACACCGTGATCATATTAGACCATGTTCTGAAATTTGACACACAACGTGAAACCCCTTTAACCTTAACGATGTCATACTTATGACAGCAGTTGACTAACTCGACTGAGAGTTCTTTAGCAAACAGCTGATACCGAAATGAAGCCAGATTTTTATTAGCTAAGCACGAACTCCCCGAAAAATTTCATGATCCCGAAAAGTACCCAAATCAGATTGTATTGATATGGAGCGCTTTCAATTTAAAAAACAATATGCTATTCACGACAAAACGTACTAGTGCAGAGAATTCCTAGATCAATATCGATCTAATTAAGAATTCAATTATGAATACTAAGCTTAAGAGGCTGGTTTTCAGAAAGAGCTCAGAAAGTTTTCACAAAGTGGGAATAGAAAACTATTGCTGTGCTCTGACAAATTAGGACCTCAAAAGTGGCATAGGCAAAAAGAATGTCAACGAGAGGCCAGCAACAGATATTTGACTTTCTAGACTGCCCCTTAACGTCATGAATTAAGCTGCCAAACACGGCAAAAAACGGAAATTTTTGAACTGTAATTCCAAGGATCAGACTTACTGACTCTTTTAACAGATATATCATGGGCATGGATTGACCGAAAGAGCTCAAGCAGCAGGAGAAGCTAACTGGACTGAATCTATTCAATTATAAAGTAATCACAGATGAACCACAGTTGACGTATGCAGAAGAAGCATTAAGATTGTTCATAAAGGTTAAGTTCATCCATATTAAGCTCAAAAGCGTCATAAAAAGTATCCCTTCAAAAGTAAAACACGGTTCATCTTGCTGCAACATGGTCACTATTCGATTTTGTAGAATGTAATCAGCGTTAATTCTTCGGAAGAGTTTTCTATTAAGACAACGAGTACTTCCACTTAATCACTTCCATCGTAAGCCAGTTAAAAGACTTAAATAACTATCTACTCAGATCTACTTCTTTGAGAACTTCAACAGTATAAGCTCAAAAACATCAAAATTAATTATCCCAAGATGGTAGTCATGGAATAATGAAACTTTTTGAAAATAATTCAAGCACGTAATTTTTGAGCAAGATAAACTTGCTTGAAAATAATTTTCGTGCAATAAAAATACCGTATTGTACAGGTTTAACGTCAAGATAGTAAAACTGCAAAGGGTGCTTTTGAGTGCATATTTTATATCTTAAACAAACCACAATGACGAACTACTTTTGACGTAAGGAAGTCAACGCTATTCGCATTAGACATCTGGCTCACAAATTTTAAATAAATTACTGCTCAGCAGATCATGTCCTCAGGTTTTACCTTCTGAAGTTTTAATCTTCAATGAAAAAATTATTGCCAAAATATTTTTTGTAGTGCTTGTCCTATGGAATTTTGATTAGGTTTTGCAGCTCAACCTCATGAACTTCCAAGTGCAAAAGATAGCTTGCTACCTAATATGAAAAAATCATTCGGATTTTCGTTGAACTGGAGCCATTGTTGTGTTCGAAACAAGGGTTCCGCTAAATTTATTTAAAATTTTTAAATCATCTATTATTTGTTTCTGCGCGAATTAAACAAACGTTGAGAATAGCTACTCTTCTTTTCATCCCTAGTTATTTTCTAACCCTTTTTCCTTTGACGCTGTAATTTTTCAGTTATAGATGTATCATATGGTATATACTGTACGTATCCAGAAAAAGACATTTTGTGGACTGTTTAATGTTATTTCATCCCAATTCTGTATCAATAGCAGTTTAAGACATCGAAGAAATTTACACCTAGTAAGGAAACTGTTTGACGCCCTTCTTATATAGCCTTGCAATAATTAACCACACGAGTTAAAATTTTCTATCAAACTCACCTGTCGACATATTTTTCATCATACACATCATTGAGCTAACATCGGGCTTAGCAGGATTCATAGCCACTACATGTGAGGAAGCAGCCGCCAGAGCACTGTTTGGAGCTTTACCTTTTTTCACCCGTGGACTTATTTTGGATACTGAACTCACAGGTGTTCTTTTCTTCGGACTGGCTACCTTTTGAAATTGATCATCAAACTTTAATTCTGGTGAAGTGAAATTACTCGCGGCCAAAACAGAAATTGAACCTAGCAGTTTGTCGTTTTCCTCACTGACAATGTTATTGACTATACGCCAAACGCGATGTGAAACTGTATTCTCAATTTGGTTGATAAACTCTTCGCTTAAACTCAACGTGAACTGGAGATGATCGGGTACCATTTTCAATCTCTCAACTTGATAAAAGAATTGGGGCTTCAATGGTTCTAAAATATGTTGTAGAAATAACTCTGTCCCAACTAACCAATTTCCCTTTTCGTTATCCTTAAAAATCTAGGGAATGTTATGCAGTAAGCCAGAGCTTCCCATGTGCCAACGTTTACCCGAAAACGAAATGTCTTCGTACTGCTGGGAACACTCTTCGTACTATAAACAACAGAAAACAAACGCAACTGACCCAAAGCAACTGAACCGGTTCCAGTCACTGAATACCAGAGGACGAAAAACTACCCATTTAATAGGTACAATACATCCTCAAACTACCAGTTAAAAAATATTAAAGTGAAATTTTAGTTTTCAAGTTCTTATCTTGGCAAGTTTTGTAATATCGAGACTCGCACCACATCCTTGTAACATACCCAAAATATTGCCGGAAAAACGCCACCTTGATTCCAATAAGCCCGATTGGGATTAAAAGAACAGAAAAATGAAAATGGAGTTTTGTGCGAATTATTTTGATGTCATTCCGTAGATAGACAAGGCGATACAAGTGCTAGTATCAATACCAAAAAGCATTAGAGATAGTAACTTGCACTTATAAGATCACAGTTCACGCAGCGGGCATCTAAAATTCGGTTTATGGTTTTATCCCATTTCAATTCTTGATTTCGCTTTTATGTTCATTTTAGATTGCTTTACTGAGCAAAGCAATCAAAAATGAACGGTTTAAAAGCACTTTGGAGCAGAATGAGCGGTTAAAAAAATTAGATTAAGAAGAATTCACGCCAAATGTTGAACAAGCCGTGACTAAAAGTAAAGCGAAACAAATTTTTATTCGACGAAGTATAATACAGCAGAACAAGTCCTGAACGATAATTCAAAAAATTTCAGTGACTAAACAAGAAATACACCTAAAATGGACTATAAAATGGATTAAGAAAACCTTTAGAAAAAATCAGATCAGAAATCCAACAAAAACAGAAAAAAAAACAAATTGCCGCAGGTGAACCAAAAACCACCAGCGAGAAATTTTTATTCAAAAACCATTTTCTTACTCTAAAATTAAAATTAACTTACTTAAAATAACTTTTAAAATAGAGTATAACATTTTCACGCAGCATCTGATAAAATTAGAAGCTGCGACTCCAAAAGAACTACTGCCAAAAGGCCTTTACAATACAGGTAGTTAACAACAAAATAAAAGACCGAGGAAAAGGAAAACAGATGAGCAACAAAATCGAAAAACTAAATTCTATAAAATGCTTTAGAAAATGCTAGTTCTCTAGAAAATGCTAAAATGACACCTCCCAACCATTATTCTTGAAAACAAATTGTCGTTACCTCTAATGCTAGCTCAGTCACTCAACCAAACGGCGGCAGAGAAATTGAAGAACACTTAAAAACACAAAGATCGAAAAACCTGAAAGATAGAAGTGTGTGTAATTTCTTTGACTATATAAAGTATAAAATTCTCATGTCTAGCCTTCAAATGATACTTCATAGTAGCAAAACCTACAGACCAGCTTTCAATTAGGAACTGACCAAGAAAAACTACAGGCGAAGCCTAAAATCAGAAGAAATAGACTCAACTTTCTTGAACAAAAACTACAAAATGAATATCTATCACATTGAAAGAACAAAAAAAACTGCTAGATACAATAAATTCAAGCACACAACTCTATACATCCTATAAAAAAGAATACAAAAGTGCTGGAAAAGTTTAAAATGGAGCAAATTGCTTTTGCTTTAAAAAATAGCTGAAAACTGGATCTAGAAGTTTACGAATTGACTGAGGTCAAAACCGCTTCAGAACGAACTATAACTAGTTTAGATAAAAGATAGAAACACCTTTGACTGAAGACGTTTGAGTTAAAACGAATAACTGCTTTGAAAAGTCCGCACGTAATCAAAAAATTTTGCTCGTTAAGCCCTTTTAATTCAATTCGTTAAGCCCTTTTAATTTAAAGACTTTCACATGCCGCAGTGAGTTTTACATCCTGTAACAAACACACTCCAAAAAAACATTGATCAAATCATAAAACAACTAACGTTGGATGATTTGCTCTCGAACGACTGGCAGTTGGGGTGCAATTTAATTTAGAGGTGTAGCCTACAAGTTTTCTTCATAGGTGCAAAAACTCTGACCTCACAGGGGTTCGAACCCGCGACCTCCAGGATAGCAATCTAAAATCTTAACAACTAACAACGGCTTTGATCCTCAACCGCTCACAATCGCTTTTATATTAGCACCAAACAATGAGAGCACTCAAAAATGAAGAAGTGAAGCGTAAAAAAGTCACTTAAGAAGTCAAAGAATGTTCTAGAACAAAATCGCAAAAACGGTCACGCAAAAATTTGGAACAAAAAAGACACATGTTTACAAAAATTGCCTCAAACTTAGTTCGAGAGCAATTTAAAAAGATGCTCCACGAATACTCCTCTTTGATTCGTAAAAAGACAGCACATCAATACGATTAAAAGTCGAGTTGTAAAAAAACAATCAGCTATTATCTGTCTCAATTGAAACTCAGCAAGTCGCAGAATGTTCCCACCTATTTGCCAACACACTATAACAATATTACGCAGTTAACAGAAACCTTTAGAATATACATAACTAAACATACAACTTCGTTCAGAAGCAAATGTATTTTAAAGTCTCAATTGAGAAGAAATATTTATTTTTAATCACCTTAGTTTCTTAAACAAAATATTGACTATACGAAAAAAAACAGCGGTTAGAAATGCAAATATCATTGCAGGAGTATTAAAAGAGTACATACATCTTTAATCAATTTCCAAAAACTACATTGAAAATTTTTAATTGATATTCATCCGTATGCTAAAATTGACTAACTTACGCACCGTTAAAGACCTTGCGTCGTAGTTAATTCGGATAGAAAATTATGGCATCAAAAAAGTTTCTTAAAATTTTTAAAAGAAAACGTGATTCCGAAAACGTGATTTTAATGAAAGCGTGATTTTTAATGAAAACGTGATACCCACTTTAAAATGGATTTTAGGAGGCGCAGTGTCTACATTACTCCTTCGATTTTTTAGAGCAATGGTTATCAAACAAAGTTGATGAGCAGGGTACTTGTGGGAATGTTAAAAAGATTTTTTAGAAAGTCTTGAATCGGAAAGAAAAATAATGTTCTTAGCATACACTATGTTATTGATCAAACAAAAAAATAGACCTGTAAATTACTGCAAACACAATTTCAACACTTTCCAGAAATATAACCGGGTTTTAAAATTGAAAAACATAGCTGGCAGATTGCCAGAAAATAGCCGCAATAGATTCGTAGATCGGCAGTTTAAAAAAGACGGTAAAAAGACAGACCAAA